>NC_139515.1:86219295-86396242 GCF_947247035.1 Vipera ursinii | reverse complement strand
TGTCAAACATTAGTGCCAGTCAATTTGAATGTTCACTTGACTGAGGTTCATGTTTAATGAATAAAAGTTTTATAATGATGATGATGATGGTGGTGGTGTTGGTGGTGGTGGTGGTGGAAGGGACTTTGGAGGTCATCTAGTCCAACCCCCTGCTCAGGCAGGAAACCCTATACTGTTTCAGACAAACGGCTGTCCAGTCTCTTCTTAAAAACTTCCAGCGTTGGAGCCTTCACCGCTTCTGGAGGCAGGTTGTTCCACTGGTTAGTTGTTTTAACTGTCAGCAAATTCCTCCTTAGTTCCAGGTTGCTTCTCTCCTTGACTAGTTCCCATCCGTTGCTTCTTGTCCTGCCTTCAGGGCCTTGGGAGAATTGCTTGACTCCCTCTTCTTTGGGGCAGCCCCTGAGATACTGGAAGACTGCTCTCCTGTCACCCCTCGTCCTTCTTTTCATTAAAATAGACATACCCATTTCCAGCCACCGTTCCTTGTATGTTTTAGCCTCCAGTCAAGGTTCATCCCAGCAAAATGGGACATGTTCTCCCCTGTTCCTCGCCCCTCCATCCTTTGTGCCCTTCTCCTTCTAAATAACGCCCGCAGCCCCCTTTCCTGCCCTCCGTCCCCCGGTCTTCTTCTTGCTTTTGACCCTTAACTGGATTTGGCAGTGGCAAATGGCTGGGGGGGTTTTCCCCTCCCATTTAGGAATAATGTGGAACTGATTGCTTGGCTGACCCCATTTGACCCCTGAGTTTGGAGTGCAACCTGGCCCCTCGGAATAATAAACTCATATAATTGCCCGAGAAAAGCGCTTGTGATGGAGTTGGGCTAGGAGGGACGAATCGATTGGAAACAGCGGGTCGCTGGGCTCTGAGATCAAGCTCGGGATGGGCTTGGCCATGGAGGAGGCTGACGAGATCGGTCTGCTTGGCTGTGCTCCTTTGCCACTTCCCCCCTCCCCCCACCCTATCCAAATGCTGGAATTTTGCTTCACCTAATGATCAAAACATCTTTGGAAGTTGGGGGTCTCAGACCAGGCCTTTGCAACCCTGCGGTTGCGAGGTTTTGAGCCAAGGGGTTTCGTCCAAATTCTACAGTAGTGGACAGATGCGTGATTCGGAGAGGTTTTTAGATTTTAAGTGAATATATCCAGCTTGGGGATCAAGGGATCCGTCGTCTTGTCCAGCCCCGTCCAAGTCTCCTTTTATGCAAAGAGCTGAGCGAAGGCATTAAGCCACGGCAAGAATTGATAACTGCGTTTTGGTGAATAGAAGACGGCAAGCAGCCATAGAATTGTAAAATAGGATAGAAGCTGCGCAGAGTCACCTTACAGGGCAGATGGGCAGCATAATAAAAATTCCAAGAGAAAGAAAGAAAAAGAAAGAAAGAAAGAAAGAAAGAAAGAAAGAAAGAAAGAAAGAAAGAAGGAGGGAGAAAGGAAGGAAGGAAGGAAGGAAAGAGGGAGGGAGGGAGGGAGAGAGAGAGGAAAGAAAGAAAGAAAGAAAGAAAGAAAGAAAGAAAGAAAGAAAGAAAGAAAGAAAGAAAGAAAGAAAGAAGAAGAAAGAGAAAGAAAGAAAGAAAGAAAGAAAGAAAGAGGGAGGGAGGAAGGAAGGAAGGAAGGGGAGGTAGGCAGGTAGGGAGAGGAAAGAGAAGGAAGGAAGGAAGGAAGGAAGGAAGGAAGGAAGGAAGGAAGGGGAGGTAGGTAAGGAGAGAGAGAGGAAAGAAAGAAAGGAAAGGAAAGAGGGAGGAATGAGAAGAAAGAAAAAGAAAGAAAGATAGAAAGAAAGAGGGAGGGAGGGAATGAGGGAGGAAGGAAGGAAGGAATGGAGAGGGAAGGAGAGGAAGGAAGGAAGGGGAGGTAGGTAAGGAGAGAGAGAGGAAAAAAGAAAGAAAGAAAGAGAAAAGGAGGGAGGGAGGAAGAGAAGAAGAAGAGAAGAAAGAAAGAAAGAGAAAGAAAGAAAGAAAGAAGAAAGAAAGAAAGAAAGAAAGAAAGAAAGAAAGAAAGAAAGAAAGAAAGAAAGAAAGTGAGGGAGGGAGGGAGGGAGGGAGCGAGGGAGGGAAGAGGGGAGGGAGGAAGGAAGGAAGGAATGGAGAGGGAAGGAGAGGAAGGAAGGAAGGAAGGGGAGGTAGGTAAGGAGAGAGAGAGGAAAAAATAAAGAAAGAGAGAAAAGGAGGGAGGAAAGAAAGAAAGAAAGAAAGAAAGAAAGAAAGAAAGAAAGAAAGAAAGAAAGAAAGAGGGAGGGAGGGAGGGAGGGAGGGAGGGAGGAAGGAAGGAAGGAAGGAAGGATGGAAGGATGGATCAAAGCATCCTCAACTCATGATCACAATTAAGTTCAGAATTTCAATTGCTAAGCAAGTTGGTGGTTAAGCAAGTCACATGGCTATTAAGCGAATGATGTTGGAGATGGACAGGCAGTGCCTGGCGGGTGGAGTCAAGAGAGGAATCAGCCTGGACTCCTTATGTTCCCACAAGCGGTCCAATCCTTCGTGAATTCTCTGAACAAGCGCCAATTTAGTGGCGACTGTTAATCAGCTCGATTCTTGTTCATAGGCAGGAGCAATAGATCTTAACGTGTGGTCCTGATTCTTCGGGGCTGAATTTTCACTCTGGTGGTTCAGCGCATCACAAGAGTTGTTAAGCACATCCAGCTTTCCCCACTGACTTTGCTTGTCGGAAGCTGGCTGGGAAGTTTGCAAACAGCGGTCCCGTGACCCTAGGACCCTGCAACTCTTGTACATACAGGCTGGTTGCCAAGCGCCCAAATTTTGATTCCCCTACCGTGGGCACGCTGCCATGGTCGTAAATGCAAGAACTGGTTGTAAGTCTCTTTTTCCAGTCCTTTGTAACTTCAAACAGTCACTAAACGACTGGCGGTCCATGAAGGATTACCTCTGTAGCGTTTGGGGACGTGCAAAGTATTCAATGACTTTTTTCAGATCACGGCTTCCCCCACTGCACTCGGCCGCAAAGTAAACACACATTAGGTCTGCTCTCATAGTCTGCCAACTCGGTTTGTGGGTTCAGCCCAGAGCAGCGTGGAAAAAAAAAAAAGGTCCTGCATTTCCCCCCCCCCGGACCGTTTTCAATCAATTTAATGAAAGAAAAATGGCTTTTGATGTTTCTCGCCAAGAAAAAAAGAAAGCCAGCAACATCTTTATGCCTGGAACGAGTATTCTGACTTTGATTTAGTTATGGGATGGCAAATTGTAGCAGACTGTTGGCTCAAAAAAAAAAAAAGTCAAGGGGGTCTGTGGTTGCAGGCGACACCTTTGTTTGTCTAACGTAATTTTATTGCAAGGTTTAAAAAAGGAAGCCATGTACAGCAACCGGTAATGCGCAACATGTCGAACAAATGAAAGAGAACCCGTTTGGTGTAGTGCAGCAGGCGCTGGCATAAAAACCAGGAGACAGTGAGTTCTAGTTCTAGTCTCGCCTTAGGCATGAAAACGGGCTGGGTGACTTTGAGCCAATCAGCAGGAGACAGTGAGTTCTAGTTCTAGTTGCGCCTTAGACATGAAAACAGGCTGGGTGACTTTGAGCCAATCACCAGGAGATGGTGAGTTCTAGTCCTGCCTCAGGCATGAAAGCTGGTTGGGTGATTTTGAGCCAATCACCAGGAGACGGTGAGTTCTAGTCCCACTTTAGGCATGAAAGCCAACTGGGTGACGTTGAGCCAATTTCCAGGAGACAGTGAGTTCTAGTCCCACCTTAAGTATGAAAGCTGGCTGGGTGACTTTGGACCAATCACCAGGAGATGGTGAGTTCTAGTCCCGCCTTAGACATGAAAGTCAGCTGGGTGACTTTGGGTCAATCACCAGGAGACGGTGAGTTCTAGTCCCACTTTAGGCATGAAAGCCAACTGGGTGACGTTGAGCCAATTTCCAGGAGACAGTGAGTTCTAGTCCCACCTTAAGTATGAAAGCTGGCTGGGTGACTTTGGACCAATCACCAGGAGACGGTGAGTTCTAGTCCCGCCTTAAGTATGAAAGCTGGCTGGGTGACTTTGGACCAATCACCAAGAGATGGTGAGTTCTAGTCCCGCCTTAGACATGAAAGCCAGCTGGGGGACTTTGGGCCAATCACCACAATATGGTGAGTTCTAGTCCCCCACCCTTAGACATGAAAATGGGCTGGGTGACTTTGAGCCAATCTCCAGGAGACGGTGAGTTCTAGTCCCGCCTTAGGCCTGGAAACCAGCTGGGGGACTTTGGGGCAATCTCCAGGAGATCATAAGATCATAAGTCACTTTTTTCAGTGCTGTTGTAACTTCAAATGGTGACTAAATGAACTGTTGTAAGTCGAGGATTACCTGTATTTGAAAGGAAAGCTCCACGCTTGGACTTTGTACCAATTTATTCCAGTCTTGCAAAACAAACTATTGAAAGGATCAGCTGTTGTAAGTGTCTCAAGTGTGGACTGCACCCAGCGGCATGCTCAGGGGAAGAACAGGCAGAAGGCAAAGTCAGCAGATGTTGGCCCACCGCTCAAAACTCCATTATCTTAATGCATCCCCAAATGGATGTGGAAACTCATGAGTTGCTCTTTGGATATGAGAGCTACTGAGGTCATAGAATTAAAATCGCATTTGGAGGGGGTGGGTGGAGGTTTCGGCCTTCCAGGGCCTTCCTTGGTGGCTGTTCTCATTCCTATGTGTGGTAGAATCTGCACCTAGAGTAAGGTGAGTGAAGTAAAGGCTGGTGAGCTCGGAGTCCTTGCAGGTAAGCAAGCGACAGAGGCCAGATACTACCACTGTAGACTCCAGGAATTCCTGAAGCCTCTGTCTGGCTCTTCCCAAGAGAATGTAGTAAAGTCTGGCGAGATTAATAATAATAATAATAATAATTTGGAAGGGACCTTGGAGGTCGTCTAGTCCAACCCCCTGCTAAGGCAGGAAACCCTGTACCATTTCAGACAAATGGCTGTCCAGTCTCTTAAAAACTTCCAGTGTTGGAGCATTCACAGCTTCTGGAGGCAGGTGGTTCCACTGGCTAATAGTTCTAACTGTCAGGAAGTTTCTCCTTAGTTCTAGGTTGCTTCTCTCCTTGGCTAGTTTCCATCCGTTGCTTCTTGTCCTGCTTTCAGGTGCTTTGGAGAATAGCTTGACTCCCTCTTCTTTGGGGCAGCCCCTGAGATATTGGAACACTGCTATCATGTCACCCCTCACCCTTCTCTTCATTAAACTACACATACCCAATTCCAGCAACCGTTCCTTATAGGTTTTAGCCTCCAGTCCCCCAATCATCTTTGTTGCTCTTCTCTGTACCCTTTCTAGAATCTCGACATCTTTTTTTACATCGTGGTGACCAAAACTGGATGCAGTATTCCAGGTGTAGCACTGTGTTGGCTTTTTTGGCAGCTGCAGCACACTGCTGGCTCATATTTAAGTGATTGTCCGCTAGGACTCCAAGATCTCTCTCACAGTTACTACTATCGAGCAAGGTACCACCTATACTATACCTGTGCATTTGATTTTTCCTGCCTAAATGTACTTTTTTCACAATTGAATTTCATTTTGTTAGATAGTGCCCAGTGTTCGAGTCTGTCCAGATCCTCCTGTATCTTAAGCCTATCTTCTGGAGTAATGTCAGATGCAAGGAACTAGAATGCCACCGTGAGCTGATCAGAGTTGCTTCTCTATTGCCGCATGCCTATTTTACAAGACTCTTGCCAGACCAACTGCTTCTTTATTGTTGAATGCCTATTTACGAGAATCAAACCCAGACCGACCATGTCCTCTTGGGAACAGCCCGATAAAGCCACTGTCCAGACTCTTCTTGAAGACCTCCAGTGATGGAGCACCCACAATTTCTGGAGGCAGGCTGTTCCACTGGTGAATTGCTCTCACTCTCAAGAAGCTTCTCCTTAGTCTAGCTGATTAGTCTCCATCCGTTCCATCCTGCTTCTTTTAAAGCCCAACTTGTCGATCTAGCTGAAACCTCTTAAAATAGCCGTGTCAACAACTCCAGGAAAAGACACGGCTGTTTTAAGAAGTTGCAGTCATTTGCTCCCTAATTACCCCAAAACAGAATAAATAATGGAATAACAGAATTGGAAGGGACCTTGGAGGTCTTCTAGTCCAACCCTCTGCTCAAGCAGAGGACCCTGTGCCATTTCAGAGTAACGGCAGTCCACTCTCTTAACAACCTCCAGTAATGGAGCACCCACAATTTCTGAAGGCAAGCCATTCCTCTGGTGAATTGTTACTCTCAAGAAACTTCTCCTTAGTTCTAGCTTGCTTCTCTCCTTGATTAGTTTCCATCCGTTGCTTCTTGTCCTGACTTGAAGCTCAGATACAACATAGAATCATAGGGTTGGTAGGGACCTTGGAGGTCTTCTAGTCCAACCCATTGCTCAAGCATGAGGTCCTATATACCACTGCAGACAAATGGCTGTCCAATCTCTTCTTAAAAGCCTCCAGTGATGGAGCACCCACAACTTCTGGAGGCAAGCTGTTCCACTGGTTAACTGTTCAGGAAATTTCTCCTCAGTTCCAGGTTGCTTCTCTCCTTGATGAGTTTCCATCCATTGCTTCTTGTCCTGCCTTCGGGTGCTTTGGAGAATAGCTTGACTCCCTCTTCTTTGGGGCAGCCCCTCAAATATTGGAACACTGCTATCATGTCCCCCCCCTCGTCCTTCTTCTCAGACCAACGGCCGGTCAGGAGGAGATCTTCCAATCAAACTGGCAAAAGTCACCTTGACGGGTAGAACGCTTGAAAATTTAATGCTTCTCCCCAACTATTGACGCTTCTGGGCATCTAAGCACTTTTTCTGCAGAACTTGTCAATATCTGCCTGACGTCTGAGCGGATAAAATAGCTGTTCCCGAAGCTCTGCAGGGTGATTCCTGCTGCTTTTTCAACTTTTTCCCACCTTCGACTCAAACCCACCAAGTGGAACAGAGGGGATCAAAGAGGTTGGAAAGGAGACCCCCATTCCACCCCCCACCCCCTATGTGGCTTATTGATGGTGCCTTAAGGTTTACAAGGCAAATCCATTTTCTACTTGCTCCATGCACATGTTTGATTGTTGTTGATATAATGCACCAACCCAGATCACCCCTCGGACTAATCAGCCAAGAGCTAAAAAGACCTCATTTGGATCTTTGGAATCCTAGTGGACAATCCCTTAAACCTGAGCCAGCCGTGTGCTGCAGCTGCCAAAAAAGCCAACACAGTGCTAGGCTGCATCAACAGAGGGATAGAATCAAGATCAGGTGAAATATTAATATCATTTTACAAGGCCTTGGTAACGCCACACTTGGAATACGGCATCCAGTTTTGGTCACCATGATGTAAAAAAGTTGTTGAGACTCTAGAAAGAGTGCAGAGAAGAGCAACAAAGATGATCGGGGGACTGGAGGCTAAAACATATCAGAAACGGTTGCAGGAATTGGGTATGTCTAGTTTAACGAAGAGAAGGATGAGGGGGGGACATGATAACAATGTTCCAGTATCTCAGGGGCTGCCCCAAAGAAGAAGGAGTCAAGCTATTCTCCAAAGCGCCTGAAGGCAGGAGAAGAAGCAACGAATGGAAACTCATCAAGGAGAGAAGCAACCTAGAACTAAGGAGAAACTTCCTGACAGTTAGAACAACTAACCAGTGGAACAACCTGCCTCCAGAAGTGGTGAATGCTCCAAGACTGGAAGTTTTTAAGAAGAGACTAGACAGCCACTTGTCTGAAATGGTATAGGGTTTCCTGCCTGAGCAGGGGGTTGGACTAGATGACCTCCAAGGTCCCTTCCAACTTATTATTATTATTATGGACAGCCATTTGTCTGAAATGGTATAGGGCAGGGGTCAGCAACAAACGGCTCTGGAGCCACATGCAGCTCTTTCATCCCTATTATTGTTATTATTATTATTATTATTATTATTATTATTATTATTATTATTATTATTATTATTAAACAGACAGAGTCCTATGGAGGGGTTCTTTTTAGTTTTCCGCTCCGTAAAAATGAGATTAATAGGGAGCAAACCGCCATTCTCGGAGAGCTGCACGGTTTCCCCTTGCGCTAATGGACATGTTGGCATGACTTAAAATGTGGTGATCCAAAGTCCCCCAGCATTAATTTTTCATGCCACAGTAAAAGGAGAGCAGGTAATGGTCTAATATATGTGTCTGCGCTGTTATAAGAGGTTTTTGTCCCTTCTTTCCAAGGGAGGCGGCTATACAATTCTCGCCAGGCGTCCCTCCCTCCCACGCTAAAAAAAAAATCATAATAAAAGCTTCCCTCTCATTAATTACACCCTTTTTAACCTCACATGAGATCCAAGCTTGGTGTTCCACTTTTTAATCGATGCCCATTACGCCATCCCCTTGGACGAAGCCCGCCTAGGCCTTCGCCTAATTAATGGATGAATCTAATTTTGTGTTCAGGAGAATACTTTGGTGCCTTCTAAGTAGGCCTTAATGAGGTCACGCGTGCCCCCCCCTTTTCTCCTTTTGGATCCTGGTTTGCCGCTCAGAAGAGACGTGTCTTTTTTTTTCTCCTTTTCCTGCAGTTTTCAGTTACAATACAAGTCTGGGAAAAATTGCAGCGGTGGCGTTTCGTCTTATAATAAACCTAGCGACTTAGCCGCTCCCGGGGTCTCGTGCAAGTTCGGGCTGAGAATGTCTAAGGAACGAATGTCTAGTTGAATTCGCTGAGCCATCATGCAAGAAGTTTTTAAAGAAGAAATCGGACAGTCCCTCATCTGGAATGGTTTAAGGCAGGGGTCGGCAACCTTGGCTCTTTTATGACTGGTGGACTTCAATGCCCAGAATTCCTGAGCCAGCCGTGCTGAGGGGAAAGGGAGAGGTTTCCATGCTGAGCCATGCTGGCTCAGGAATGCTGGGAGTTGAAGTCCACCAGTCACGAAAGAGCCAAGGTTTCCTACTCCTGGGCTAGGCCTAGGCCGCTTTATGACCTGCGGACTTCAACTCGCAGAATTCCTGAGCCAGCCGTGCTGAGGGGAAAGGGAGAGATTTCCAAGCTGAGCCACGCTGGCTGAGGAATTCTGGGAGTTGAAGTCCACGAGTCATAAAAGAGCCAAGGTTGCCCACCCGTGGTCTCGTGAATTCGCTGAGCCATAATGCAGGAAGTTTTTAAGATGAGACTGGACAACCATTTGTCTGGAATGGTATAGGGCAGGGGGTCTTCAAACGTAGCCCTTTTGTGACTTGTGGACTTCAACTCCCAGAATTCCTCAGCAAGGTATGCTGGCTGAAGAATTCTGGGATTTGAAGTCCACAAGTCATAAAAGGGCCAGGTATAGGGCTTCCTGTCTGAGCAGGGGGTTGGACTAGAAGACCTCCAAAGTCCCTTCCAACTCTTATTATTATTATTCTTATTGTTGTTGTTGTTGTTTTGTTGTTGTTATTATTGTTGTTATTATTATTATTGGTCCTGGTGTAGCAAATCCAAAACATAGAATAAAAGGATTGGAAGGGACCTTGGAGGTCATCTAGTCCAACCTCCAGCTCAAGCAAGAGACCCTATATAATTCCAGAAAACGCTGTTCAGTCTTTTCTTAAAAACCTCCAGTGTTGGAGCACTCACAGCTTCTGGAGGCAGGTTGTTCCACTGGTTAATTGTTCTAACTGTCAGGAAATTTCTCCTTAGTTCCAGTTTGCTTCTCTCCTTGGTGAGTTTCCATCCGTTGCTTCTTGTCCTGCCTTCAGGCGCTTTGGAGAATGGCTTAATCCCTTCTTCTCTGGGGCAGCCCCTCAAGAACTGGAAGACTGCTAACATGTCCCCCCTCATTGTTAGTCTAGAGTCATGCCCAGTTCCACTAATCGTTCATCATATGTTTTAGCCTTTAGTCCCCTAAGCATGTTTATTGTCTTCTCTGCAAACTTTCTAGACTCTCCACGTCTTTTTTATTATGCGGTGACTGGATACATTAGTCCAAGTGTGGTCTCGCCTGGATTTAAACTAAATAATAAGTGGGGCCGTGTATTATGCGGCTTTACATACGTTGTATTTAACCAGTTCCGGTAGCCATATACTGTGAGGCTCATCCAGGACCCAGTTCAACTTTATAAAGGAGAATATTTGTAGCTCAGGGTTGAACCGAGGGGTCCTCGGTGCTCTCTGAGCTGGGTGGTTTTCTTGCAGACATTTCATGACCCAACTAGGTAACATCATCAGTGCTGGAAGGGAGTGGGATGTGTGGGGAGGAGGAGGGGGAGGGGGAGAAGGAAGAGGAGGGCAGTGGGGTCCTTGGTGGTCTCTGAGCTTGGTGATTTTCTTGCAGATGTTTCATGACCCAACTAGGTAACATCATCAGGGCTAGAAGGGAGTGGGGTTTGTGGGGAGGAGGAGGAGGAGGAGGAGGAGGAGGAGGAGGAGGAGGAGGAGGAGGAGGAGGAGGAGGAGGAGGACTGTGGGGTTCCTGGTGCTCTCTGAGCCTGGTGGTTTTCTTGCAGATGTTTCATGACCCAACTAGGTAACATCATCAGGGCTAGAAGGGAGTGGGGTTTGTGGGGAGGAGGTGGAGGAGGAGGAGGAGGAGGAGGAGGAGGAGGAGGAGGAGGAGGAGGAGGAGGAGGAGGAGGAAGAGGATGATGATGAGGAATAATGTGGAATCCTCGGTGCTCGCTGAGCTTGGTTGTTTTTCTTGCAGACGTTTCGTTACCCAAACTGGGTAACACCATCAGCCTTGATGATGTTACCTAGTTTGGGTAACGAAACGTCTGCAAGAAAACAAGCACGCTCAGCGAGCACCGAGGGCTCTCCAGTCACAAATTCTCAGGTCGGTTTGAGGAGAGAAGCTGATTTCATTTGACAAGTCAGTGGGATGTGAATGATCCAACCTAATCGTTCAGTCAGATAGATTTGACTTGAATTATTGATCCCATTTGCAAAGAGGCACAGTTCAAAGGGAAGATATGATCAATCTATCTAGTCATCCCACCACTTCCCAAGCGATTGTCAGCTCAATGTCCTTCTAAAAGAGGCCTCTCATTCTTCAACTTGCTTGCTTACAAGTTTCCCTCCTTTGTTTTCTGCCTATTTAAAGAACGGGTCCATTCCCCCCCCCCCGCCATGCAGTGGGATGGGTGGAAATGCGCGCTGCATGGAGGGGTTTAGCACCATCACTATTTGCTGTGCTTCCCAGCCTTCAAGACTGTTTCCCCCCAAATTTTACAGCCTAAAACTGGGAAGACACAAGGAAGCAATGACTGTGTTCACACAGCATAACTAACCTGGTTAGACAGTGACTTCACACTTCTAGTGACTTCATTGGCCCAATATTCTAAGGTGGGGTTGGAGGCAGTTCTCAAGTTACAACAGTTCATTCGCTGTTGCGACAGCGCTGAAAAATGTGACCTGTGACCATTTTTCCCAGTTATGACCTTTGCAGCCTCCCCATGATCATGGGATCAAAATTTAAATGCCTGGCAAGTGGTTCATACTTGTAACCGCTGCCGTGTCCCAAGGTCACGTGATCCCCTTTTGCGACCATCTGACAAGCAAAATCAATGGGGGGGGCCCCCACATTCGCTCAGCAACTAACTTATTGACTGCAGTGATTCACTTAACAAGAGAGTGGCAAGAAAGGACGTAAGATGGGGCAAACACAGACGTTTGCAGCAGAAATGTTGGGCACAATTGTGGTCGTGGATCAAGGACTACCTCAGGGGTGTCAAACTCAATTTCACTGAGGGCCGCATCAGCATTGCGGTTGCCCTCAGGGGGCTGGGTGGGCATGGCCAGGGTGGGCGTGGCCTACTGGGTGGGCGTGGCCAGCTCTACATCGTTGGCATGAAGGGTGCCTATGGGGGCCTGGGCAGGAGTGGGACAGACCTGAGGGTCTCTGGCAGGAGGAGGGTCTCTGGGCCAGGGCAAAGGCAGTGGGGGCCGTTCCCTCACTCTTTCCAGGATGGCTTCGCGGGCCGCATGAAACCACTTCGTGGGCCGGATCTGGCCCCCGGGCCTTGTGTTTGACATGTCTGGACTACCTGAATGTTCAAACATGGTTTATTCCAAGAAGAATATAAATCCTTCCATTCCCCGCCATCCGGTCAGAGCTGAAGAAGCTTCTGGGATGAGAAGCGAAACATCTTCAAAGAAAAAGCAGAAAGTCCAGTTGCCTCTTAAAAAAAAGCACCTTTGGGACAACCATGATCTGGATCAGGGGGCCCCAACCTGCGGCCCACGGCCCACTACTTGGCCATAGCCTGCTGGCCACTGGGCCACAGTACAGGCTGGCCAGTGCACACATGTGTGCACACACTCGTGCTAGCGCTGCGGCCATGGTGAAAACAGGCCACTGCGCAGAGTGAAAATGGAGCGCCGCGCTGCGCAGCATGAAAACGGCCCACCTCACAGAGTGAAAATGGGGCATTGCGCTGCACAGCATGAAAATGGGCCATTGCGCAGGGTGAAAATGGGGCACCACACTGCACAGCATGGAAACGGGCCACCGTGCAGGGTGAAAATGGCGCACCATGCTGCACAGCATGGAAATGGGCCATTGCGCATGATGAAAATCGGGTACTGTGCTGCACAGCATGAAAACAGGCCACCGCGCAGGGTGAAAATGGGGCACGTGTGCACACACTTGTGCTAGTGCTGCGGCCATGGTGAAAACAGGCCACTGCGCAGAGTGAAAATGGAGCACCGCGCTGCGCAGCATGAAAACGGCCCACCTCACAGAGTGAAAATGGGGCATCGCGCTGCACAGCATGAAAATGGGCCATTGCGCAGGGTGAAAATGGGGCACCACGCTGCACAGCAAGGAAACGGGCCACCGTGCAGGGTGAAAATGGGGCACTGTGCTACACAGCATGAAAACGGGCCACCATGCAGGGTGAAAATGGGGCACTGTGCTGCACAGCATAAAATGGGCCATTGCGCATGATGAAAATCGGGTACTGTGCTGCACAGCATGAAAACAGGCCACCGCGCAGGGTGAAAATGGGGCACCGTGCTGCACAGCATGAAAACAGGCCACCGCGTGGCACAAAAACAGTGCAGGGCTAGTGAGTGTCACGCGGGTGCTAACGCTGCCCCGTCACGTACGTGCTCATGGCCCCATTTCTGCAGGTGTGTGCACATGCGTCAGATGCTTCCTTCTCTGGTCTGCCAATCAGAAAAGGTTGGGGACCTCTGACCTGGATGACTGAGAACCTCCATAGACATTCCACTACACATATCGGCAATTTTTGATGTGATGCCTGAACATTCCTCTGCTGAGTGAAATTCACAGATTGTAGACAACATGCGAACCTTACCAGTTCCCCTCGTCCTGACACCAAGAATCTTCCCGTCTTTTTCCTTACCTCTCCTGAAAAGAGTGCAGACCAGATGCAGAGCTGCACGGAGCAAAATTAAGATGAAGGTGACTCGGTACTGTTTTTTCCAATATGATTTCATGAAGTTTATTTGGCCAGGCATCACGTTGCTGAAAGCTCCTAGGCATTGCCAGAAGATGATGGAACAAATGCACTCCAGGAATACAGAAGCAATTCTCCTCTGAGAAGTCATTGAGATAATAGGAACAAGAAGCAATAATAATAAGACGGCCGAGCCCTGCCATCTTGGTGCTTGCTTCATTCATGTCAGAATTTCTCAGGGCCTTGCGGAAGAACAGGGTAGAACAACGGCTAATGACCCTCTTTTACCGGTCTACTATAGAGAGCGTCCTCTCGTATGGTATTGTGGTTTGGTATGCTGGTCTGACAGCCGCGGACAGGGAAGTATTACAGAGGGTAGTGAGCACAGCACAAGACATTGTGGGCTGTCCCCTGACACCACTGGATGACCTCGCCAGGGCTCGCTGCCTTGGAAGAGTGAGGAAGATTCTCAGGGATGACTGACACCCTGGACGGTATCTCTTTACTCTCCTACCATCTGGTAGGAGATATAGGAATATAGCCAGCCGTACCAACAGGCTGAAAAATAGCTTTTAGCCGTGGGCTGTTAGGCTTTTAAATGGGACATAATCCCTGTGAACTTATGCAGAATTGACTTGGGAGGCCGGTGTGTGGTGTAGTTGGTTCACATGGTGTGGTAGGATGGAGGGTTTGTTGTCACTGTGTGTTGGGGGGAGAGAGCACGGGGGGAGGCTCAGCAAATCTCAATGTACACATGTTGTACTTTGACAATAAAGGTTTATTATTATTAGAATGTCTATGGAGATTCTCAGTCATCCTGGTCATAGTTGTCCCAAAGGTGCTTTTTTCAGGAGGCAACTGGGCTGACTTGTTTTTCTTTGAAGACATTTCGCTCCTCATCCAAGAAGCTTCTTCAGCTCTGACTGGATGCTGGGGGAATGGAAGGATTTGTACTGCTTGCAGACTGCTGGTCATTTGCATTCTTTTAGAGAGTCGTTGAGGCCACTTGGAGGTTTGTCTGTGTCCTTGGGGGTCACCTGAGTAGTACAAATGGGTGTGGAGCCTTCGTGGGTCGTTTATGACTCATCTACAACGCAGTCCTTTCAGCAGTTCCAAGAAGGCTCCACACCCAGGTGGCCCTGAGGACAGAGATAAACCTCCAGGTAGCCTCAACGGTTCTCAACGGCTCTCTGAAAGAAGGCAAATGACCAGCTGTCTGCAGGAAGGATAAACCCTTCAATGTTGATGATGATGATGATGACGATGATGGTGGTGATGATGATGATTATGACGATGGTGATGGTGTTGATGATGGTGATGATGATGATGTACTTAGGAGGTGAGAGTTTGGCGACACAACAGCCAACGACTTAATAGCCGCCCGTCAACATCCCAGTTGAGAACTAAAAAGCCACACACAACTGGGCACCATATAAATACCCACCCATAGAATAGCCCAATAGCCCAAATTCCCTGAGGATGGGCTTCAGCACAAATCCAAAAGCTTGGAAGATTAAACCTCTGGTCCTGGTGACTGACCTAGACTGGATCCCGCAACATTATCCTGGGACACGAATATTTGCCTTCCTTCATTTCTCAGCAGCTTCTGATTAGCAGTCAACGAGGTGGCGGGCATCGTTCTAATTGCAATCAGCTTGCATTGTTTCTTCTCCCTCGCCAGGCTGTTCAGTGCTTATAGGGCTTCACTGAACAGCTGTCCTTCAGCCTGTCAGCTGTAGTGGAAACTCCAGCGGGTCCCATAAATGTAATGGATGTCCTCCAGAATTTGGAAGAAGTTAGTTTAGTTCCTCGGAAGGAAAATGGGGAGAGTTGGTGGGGGGGGGGAATAACTCTTCCTGGGGTGTCTAATTAGTTAAAACTCTTCAAGCCCTGGCTGTTTTTTTGTGTTGTTTTTTTTTTGCTAACTCAGCTGCTGCTCTACCCCCCCACAAAAGTTCTTGCTTCCTTTGCAAAGAATATTGGGAAAAGAGAGGTCGATTGGAAAAATGTCCGGAAGAACTCCAAAGCCCCTGAAGGCAGGATGAGAAGCAACGGATGGACACTGACCAAGGAGAGAAACAACCTGGAATTAAGGAGAAACTTCCTGAGAGTGAGAACAATTAGCCACTGGAACAAGTTGCCTCCAGAAATTGTGGGTGCTCCATCACTGGAGATTTTTAAGAAGAGACTGGACATTCATCTGTTTGGGACAGTATAGATTCTCCTGCTTGAGCAGGGGACTCAAACAGGAGAATCTCTACCATCTCAGGCAGGTGATTGTCTCGTCTCTTCTTAAAAATCTCCAGTGATGGAGCACCCACGATTTCTGGAGGCAAGCTGTTCCACTGGTTGATTGTCCTCACTGTCAGGAAGTTTCTCCTTAATTCCAGGTTGCTTCTCTCCTTGATCAGTTTCCAACCGTTGTTTCTCGTCCTTCCCTCTG
The DNA here is from genome assembly GCF_947247035.1 of Vipera ursinii. Lineage (NCBI taxonomy): Eukaryota > Metazoa > Chordata > Lepidosauria > Squamata > Viperidae > Vipera > Vipera ursinii. The sequence goes on along the minus strand of NC_139515.1, from coordinate 86,380,483 downwards.
GTGCTTTGGAGAATAAGTGGACCCCCTCCTCTTTGTGGCAGCCCCTCAAATACTGGAACTTTGCTATCACGTCTCCCCTATTTCTTCTTTTCTTTAGACTAGCCAAACCCAAGTCCTGCAGCCGTTCTTCATCTGTTTTACCCTCCAGGCCTTTTGGTCTCCTTATAATCTACAGCAGTGATTCCCAACTGTGACAACTTGGAAGATGTCTGGGCTTCGACTCCCAGAATTCCCCAGCTGGCCCTGATTTGTCCAGAACGGAATCGCTGGGGAATTCTGGGAGTTGAAGTCCAGACCTCTTCAAGTTGTCATGGCTGGGAAACTCTGATCTGCATTATTCTAGATGTCAAAATGGCCTGTAGGCTCTCCTTTATAAATAGGGGACACCTGTCCTCTTGGAATCATATACAAGTTCACCGTTCTCCAGGAGGTCTCTTGAGATCATGGGCCGAAGTTCACCAGAGCCTCACCGATTTATTATTTTTGGCAAAACAAACCGTTATGGTCCCCTTGAGACTTCCACTTAAAAGGCTAGCTCTGGAAACCCCTTCCTTACTCTCACATTACTAACTCAAAATGTTGGGCTGACCCCCACCGGTAGGAAGAGCAGGGCAATCATCTCAGAGACCAGATGCTAAGAGTCAGGCAAAGACTGGCAGGATGTCAGGGGTCAAACTGGGTGAGCCCCTCAACCTACCCTCAGCTCCTTAACCGATGCAGTGGAGAAATAAGATTTGGCAGCTAGCCTGCATTTTCTGCGTCGCATGAGAAAAGCACATCTTCCTTCCTCTGTCCTCACCACTTTCTACAGGGGGACGAGCATCCCGTCATACGGCATCACAGTCTGGTTTGGAAGCATCCCTGCTTCAGACAGGAAGGCGGTGCAGAGAGTGGTGAGGACGGCTGAAAAGATCATTGGCAGTTCTCTCCCTCCCATCCAGGACATAGCACAGAAGCGTTGTTTGAACAGGGTCCGTAAGATTATCTGGGATGCCACTCATCTTCCTCACAACCTGTTTTCCTTGTTCCCTTCTGGGAGGAGGGGGCTTCGTTGTATCCGTAGCAGAACATCCAGATTCAGCCATAGTTTCATTTCATACAGCATTGACCTTGTGAACTCTCAGGCTTCCTCCGTCTGTTATATATTCAAGATGGACAGTGAATAACATTTTATTGTTATGTATATGTAGGGGGGTGGATCTATACATATGTGTACATAGTATGCTTAGGTACGTGCCATGTATGTGTTCCACTATGAGAGCGGGCAACTAAATTTCATTTTTAATGTGTGCCGTTGTGCCCCCAGTAAAAAAAATATGACAATAAAGATTCTCTTCTCTTCTCTTCTCTTCTCTTCTCTTCTCTTCTCTTCTCTTCTCTTCTCTTCTCTTCTCTTCTCTTCCCTTCCCTTCCCTTCCCTTCCCTTCCCTTCCCTTCCATTCCATTCCATTCCATTCCATTCCATTCCATTCTATATTTTATTCTGTTCTGCTCCGTTCCGTTCCGTTCCATTCTATCTTATCTTATCTTATCTTATCTTATCTTATCTTATCTTATCTTATCTTATCTTATCTTATCTTATCTTATCTTATCTTATCTTATCTTATCTTATCTTATCTTATCTTATCATCTCTTCTCTTCTCTTCTCTTCTCTTCTCTTCTCTTCTCTTCTCTTCTCTTCTCTTCTCTTCTCTTCTCTTCTCTTCTCTTCTCTTCTCTTCCCTTCCATTCCATTCCATTCCATTCCATTCCATTCCATTCCATTCCATTCTATATTTTATTCTGTTCTGCTCTGTTCCGTTCCATTCTATCTTATCTTATCTTATCTTATCTTATCTTATCTTATCTTATCTTATCTTATCTTATCTTATCTTATCTTATCTTATCTTATCTTATCTTCTTCTCTTCTCTTCTCTTCTCTTCTCTTCTCTTCTCTTCTCTTCTCTTCTCTTCTCTTCTCTTCTCTTCTCTTCTCTTCTCTCCTCTCCTCTCCTCTCCTCTCCTCTCCAATCCTCTCCTCTCCTCTCCTCTCCTCTCCTCTCCTCTCATCTGTAACCCCCACCTGACGCCCCCACCCCCGCTCTCCAAGAATTATGGAGAAAGCGTGAACGCAAAATACCGTCGGCCGGCACCGCATGATCGGTTGATTGCTCTCATGCCAGATGGGGAGACTAGTTGCGCGATGACAGCGAGTCAAGTCTTGAGATGTTTTCTGGGAGACGAGGAGAAGAAGGGTGCCAGGTTGCTGTCAGATGTAGCTGCCTGGCATCTGCTCTCCTTTCCTTGGAGTGGAAATGTTAGCAACAAGTTTTTTTACCACTTGCCATTTTGTGGGGTGATAGAAGCTCGGGAAACAGCGGGGTGCCATGGCGTCGGCAGCAAACTGTGACCGTGGCTTGATCCAAAAACACCTGCCCAGAGGGGCTCCGATAAGAATGGCATCCTGGGGCGATGGCATTCTTAGCCATGTCCCTTGCAAAGCCAGCCGTGTGTTAAGGGAGCTTCGTGCCCCACCCTTTTACGACCTTTTTGCCACAGCTGTTAAGCAAATCTCCACAGTTGTTCAGTGAGTTAAACTAATCTGGCCAGCTGGGAAAGTTATAAATGGTGATCACATGACCCCAGGGTACTGCAACCATCATAAATACAGGCCAGTTGCCAAGTCACATTTGCCTGTCTTAGGTCCTTGGGAAGTTGTCAAGAGGTGGAGAAAAATGCCAAATCCAATCTGAACATCTGGCTGATCGTGCTAGAAACCATTCTCTTCTCTTCTCTTCTCTTCTCTTCTCTTCTCTTCTCTTCTCTTCTCTTCTCTTCTCTTCTCTTCTCTTCTCTCCCTCCCTCTCCATCCATCCATCCATCCATCCATCCATCCATCCATCCAGCTAGCTCCCACCCTTATTTTTTTTTTACAAATAAATCAAGGTGGTAAATGGTACCATCACTTCTCATGAGGTGATAACATGCAGTGGCCAAAGAAATAAATCGTATTATGGCTTAATGTGCTTGCTTAGGTAGAACAGGAGAGGAGAGGATATAGAATAGAATAGAATAGAATAGAATAGAATAGAATAGAATAGAATAGAATAGAATAGAATAGAATAGAATAGAATAGAATAGAATAGAATAGAATAGAATAGACAGAGTTGGAAGGGACCTTGGAGGTCCTCTAGTCCAACCCCCTGCTCAGGCAGGAAACCCTATACCATTTCAGACAAATGACTGTCCAGTCTCTTCTTAAAAACTTCCAGTGTTGGAGCATTCACCGCTTCTGGAGGCAGGTTGTTCCACTGGTTAATTGTTCTGTCAGGAAGTTTCTCCTTAATTCCAGGTTGCTTCTCTCCTTGATTAGTTTCCATCTGTTGCTTCTTGTCTGGCCTTTGGGCGCTTTGGAGAATAGCTTGACTGCTTCTTCTTTGGGAGAGCCCCTGGGATATCGGAACACTGCTCTTATGTCACCCCCTCTAGTCCTTCTCTTCTCTGCTTCCCCCATTCTGCCACGTGGGTTGTCATTCTCGCCCTCTCCACAATACCACAGTGGCTGTGTGCGTGGAAATCCCTTGGCAGGCTATGGAAGGGTTCTGGGTGGGTGTGGGGGGGGGACAGAATGGATTTTAGGGGACCCTACAGAGAAGCAGGGCGACCCTGTGCAGCCTCTCCATTGGCTGAGACGCTGCGCAATTCAGCACCAGACTGGGCCGCGTTTTCACCCGGGCTGAAATTTGCACCGCATCCTCCCCTCGGGGGGCTAACCCAGTCCCTCGGCTGCTGCCTAATCGGGATTTATTATCATGGCTTGTACTTACTCTAACACAGGGGGCTGCGTCAAGACAACGAGCAGGGGGGGCATTTGTTCTGAGCTTGCCCACCCGCCTGCTTTCCCCACCGCTCGCCTTTCCGCGCCAATGGAGCGCAAAGCCCGCCGGCTGGAAGTAATTGCATTTTGCTTGGGAATCACCCTTGGGCTGGAAGAGACCCATCTGTGTGGGTGTGGGTGTGAGAGAGACCCTTCTCTTTTTAGAAGGACGAGGGGTGACATGATAGCAGTCTTCCAATGTATTTGAGGGGCTACCACAAAGAACAGGGGGACGACCTATTCTCCAAAGCAGCAGAAGGCATTAATAGACTAGACTAGACTACACTAGACTAGACTAGACTGGACTGGACTGGAATAGAATAGAATAGAATAGAATAGAATAGAATAGAATAGAATAGAATAGAATAGAATAGAATAGAATAGAATAGAATAGAATAGAATAGAATAGAATAGAATAGAATAGGAAATTGAATGGAATGGAATGGAACACAACAATAGAATAGAATAGAATAGAATAGAATAGAATAGAATAGAATAGAATAGAACAGAACAGAACAGAACAGAACAGAACAGAACAGAATAGAATAGAATAGAATAGAATAGAATAGAATAGGAAATTGAATGGAATGGAATGGAACACAAGAATAGAATAGAATAGAATAGAATAGAATAGAATAGAATAGAATAGAATAGAATAGAATAGAATAGAATAGAATAGAATAGAATAGAATAGAATAGAATAGAATGATGAAGGCAATGATGAAGGCAATCTGTTCCATTGGTTGATTGTTCTCACTGTCAGGAAATTTCTCCTTATTTCCAGGTTGAATTTCTCCTTGATCAGTTGGACAAGAAGCAACAGATGGAAACTGACCAAGGAGAGAAGCAACCTAGAACTAAGGAGAAACTTCCTGACAGTCAGAACAATTAATCAGTGGAACCACCTGCCTCCAGAAGCTGTGAATGCTCCAACACTGGAGGTTTTCAAGAAGAGATTAGACATGAGATGGTACAGGGTCTCCTGCTTGCGGTTTGTACTACTAGACTAGAGGACCTCTAAGGTCCCTTCCAGCTCTATTATTCTCTTAAGAACTTACTTTTGAGAAAAACTAACATACATGTTAACAATCTCAGCTGTTGGTAAAATCATTCAAGCAGCCAAACTATTTACTTTGCGTAGAGCTTGAATAAGAATCCTTGTGGTGAACTTCACTTGTTCCCTTGCATGGTTTTTTTGGGGGGGAAAAATGCCTCTTTTCTTTTAGATCATATCATTTTTTTTACAATTGGCTAGCTTACAAGTTTGAAATAAATCCTCGGAAGATGCAGGTTATACGTCCAGCAAAGAGTAAATAAATCACGAGGCTGTTTGGCAACAGTACTTCACAACGTTGAGGAGCGCTGAATCTTGGCAACGGTGCACGGTGTGGATATAAATGTCTCACAACGGGAGAACACGCGGGCAGCACGAAGTGGGAAGCAAAATCAACTCCTGTTGGTTGGTTGCCAACGTTGGGAGCCATCCGTGACCTCAAACACATTAAGTGTTCCACGATCTTGCTAATTCAGGAAGTGTGGATGCTTTTTCCTGTAATGCAGGCAGTCCTCAACTTGCGACCACGGTTTAGCCCAGAGTTTCTGTTGCCAAAGGAAAGTGTTCTGTACCAGCCTGCTACCGGCCTTGCAGAAAAGGCAACCCCTTTACAGACGGCAAGAGGCTGGAATACGTCTGCCAAATTTATTACAAAAACAAACAAGACACGAACCAAGATACCGGAGCTTTGAAACACTATCTGAGCGGTTGCTTTCAGCAAACCAGCCCTCCCCACACAAGTCCTTTATAAAGAGTTCAGGGCGTGGCTTCTCTCTGCCTCCTTCCGAGGTGCCCCATTGCCTTCCTCTGTTTACTCCTGATTGACTGCCTCCTGCGTCGGGCATCCTTGAACAGGGCCAGCTGTGGGTCATCTTCATCCACGCTGTCAGGCTCACACAGCTGGGTCTCCACCAGGTGGGAGGGGCCTGGCTGGGGGCTCTGCGGAGCCTCAAAGCCATAATCAGCAAGTTCTTCAACACCCCCCTCCTCCCCCTCATCTGAGTCATCCGACCCAACTGCCGAACCCACAGGCTGACCCTGAATCACAACAGAAAGGTTTGTCAAATGATTTTCTTTTGCTCCATTTTTACAACCTTCCTTGTCACCGTCGCCAATCACCGTGTCCTGGTTCCGACAGATGAAACTCTTCAAAGAACTTTGAGCCGTTGTTTACCTTAAAGAATCTTTATTTGAGTAGCATAGCATCGGCAGGTACATAGGTGAAGCCAAAATCTGAATTCCCCTCCCCTCAAGCACATAGTATCAAAGCACAATTCCCTCTTCCAATTCACAGTCATAAATCACATTCTCCAATTAGTTTGAAATGCACGCTTCCCCTCCAGTTCTCCAGCCCACCAATTCTTATCATCTCTTATTTCAATAACCTTGGTTCTCACACTAGGTGCAGTATTGTTATGTCTAGCTAAACTCTCGTGCACGTTCCTCCCCCCAGCATCATCTAACTCTAACTCTAAGAGTAAAACATAAGAAGAAAGTGGTTGCATCTCCATCTGTTGTCAAAGCGAAAACATCCAATGTTAGCAGCGTTGACACATTGCATCTGTTAAGTCCGTAACATGGTTGTTCAGTGAATCTGGCTCCCCCTGTTGACTTTGCTCGTTAGAAGCTCACAAAAGGGGATCACGTGACCCCGGGAGACCACAACCATCATAACTATGAGTCAGGTGTCCAGAGCCTGAATTTTAATCGTTTTGACCAGGCAGGGGAGGCTGCGACGGTCTCAAGTGTGAAAAACGCCCCTAGGTATTCCTTGACTTTCAAGCACAGTTGAGCCCCAAATTTCCATCGCTAAGTGAGGCAGTTGCTAAGTGAGTTTTGCCCTATTTTACGAACTCTCTTGCCACGGTCGTTCAGCGAATCACTGCCATTTTTGAGTTAGTCACATGGTCGTCAAGTGAACCCGGCTTCCCCCCTGGATTTCGCCTGTCGGAAGGTCGCAAAAGGAGATCACGTGACCCTGGGGCCGCTGCGACCGTCATAAAGTGTGAGTCAGTTGCCGAGCGTCGGGATTTTGATCATGTGACTATGGGGAGGCTGCCACCGTTGTAAGTGTGAAACGTGGTTGCAAGTCGCTTTTTCCCAGTGCTGTTGTAACTTCAAACAGTCACTAAACAAACGGTTGTAAATCGAGGACCAACTGTGCTCATTGTTGTGCTTGTGTGGAAACCTCGAAGGCCTTAGACACGTGATTCACGTCACGCCAAACAAAGAAGAAAAAAAAAACCACTTAATTTTTCTTAACATCCAGCAGTGCTCTGGATTTTTGCTTTTTTTACTTGTAGCGGCTGCAATTAGAGATGTAAAATTTCCAGAAATTTTCAAGCTGCGAGAAAAAAAACAACAACCCCGTTTTCCTTGGGGTTTGTTTTTTCCAGGGAAAAAAAATTGCAATTTTGAAAAAAAAAAGAAAAAAAAAGAGTTAAGTGTGGAGCAGTTTTACAAATTGTGTGAAATGCAGCGTATATATAAAAGTATTCTGCTTGCAGTAAGGCAGGTAAACCCCCCCCCCCACTCCCTTTCCTTCAAAAACAACAACGTCCCAAAAGCAAGAAACCATCGACACTCAGAACTCTTTTGTCAAGGTCTTCGCGTTATATAGTTTGAACACCATGTCATAAATACATTATTTATCTTTGGAAAAGAACATATTCCATTCTTCTTCTTCTTCTTCTTCTTCTTCTTCTTCTTCTTCTTCTTCTTCTTCTTCTTCTTCTTCTTCTTCTTCTTCTTCTTCTTCTTCTTCTCCTCCTCCTCCTCCTCCTCCTCCTCCTCCTCCTCCTCCTCGTCCTCCTCCTCCTCCTCCTCCTCCTCCTCCTTCTAAAAATGGCTTTGGAAAAAAAACAGAAAAAATTCTCCCCCCCCCAATTTTCCCATCCCCCCCCAAGCCTTCCCGTCTCTAGCTGTAATAATACTAAATCATAATTATTCAGAGTAGACACGGAGCTCACCCACAAGGCTCTTTAACCCTCCGAGGGCTGTACTTCTCTCATGCTCCCGGTCTTTTCAGTAAAAGGCCAGTGAACTCCACGTCTCGAATTGAGACTCCGTGCTTTGCTGAAAATTGTCGCAATACCATATATTGTACAAAAGCGAATAATGTCTCTTCAGTCGGGAACAAACATCGAAGTTAAACTCTCCAATTAAGGTAGGGGGGGGGAAAAAAACCAGCCGTGGAGCCAGTTTGACAGGGACAGCATTATCAAAATGTAAGAGAAAAATATCTACCTTCAACCGTCCAATTAGCCCTGACTTCAGTTAAAAAATAGTACAAGGTGGTGGGGAATGAATATATATATAGATATTTATATATTAGCAATTTTTAGATTAACTTGCTAGGCCCCAAACATGGGACAAATCTTTATTTCCTGTTTCGGCCTAACCGAAGGCCATCGACAGGCAGTAGTCACAACAGTGACAGCTCATATTTGTGTAAATTTTAGGTTGCTAACAAAGAATTAAAGGGAGACTGATATGCATTTCAAACTTATTTGTTTTCATCAGTCAGCCATACCCTTCTGAGATTCAAACCTGGGCTGATTGCACATTAGGCAGTTGTTTTAACCTCTAGGCCATAAGCTCTATCCCTTTAATTCTTTGTTAGCAATCTAAAATTTACACACACATACACACACTCACACACACATCCTTCCGAGGTAGGTAAAATGAGGACCCAGATTGTTGAGGGCAATTAAGCTGACTTTGTAATAATGCCACTTGGGGGGGGGGGCGAAAGCCCTAATAAGCAGGCATATACATAGAATGAAGGCTACTGCTAAGCTTGTAAGCCGCCCTGAGTCTTCGGAGAAGGGCGGGATATAAATGGAATTAATATATATATATATATATATATATATATATATATATATATATATATATATATATATATATATATATGTGTGTGTATGTGTATGTATATATGTATGTATGTATGTATATGTATATATGTATATATATATATATATATAAATTTAATCTTTTTTAAATTTGGTTTTTAACTTTTGTATTTTTGGTTTTTAATTACCCTGTAAACCGCCCTGAGTCCCTCGGCAAAGGGCGGTATATAAATGTAATAAAATAAATAAATAATAAATATGTATATACACACACACACACACACACATACACACACACACACACACATATAAAGGTAAAGGTTCCCCCGCACATGCGTGCTAGTCGTTTCCGACTCTAGGGGCCGGTGCTCATCTCCGTTTCAAAGCCGAAGAGCCAGCGCTTGTCCGAGGACGTCTCCGTGGTCATGTGGCCGGCATGACTAGACGCCAAAGGCGCACGGAACGCTGTTACCTTCCCACCGTAGTGGTCCCTATTTTTCTACTTGCATTTTTTACGTGCTTTCGAACTGCTAGGTTGGCAGAAGCTGGGATGGATAACAGGTGCTCACTCTGTTACGCGGCACTCGGGGTTCGACCCGCCAAACTGCCGACCTTCTGATATATATGTAAGGATCTAATCACATTTGGCTGCTTGAGTAATTTAGTCTTGTAGCTACGGGGTGACCCCCAAACACTTTTAGAAAACAGGATTTCAAACTATTCAGATACTCAATTTATACAGCCACAAGTTGAGCCTCAAATTTCTGCCGCTAGATTTTTTACGTTTGTTAAGTGAGTTTTGCTCCCTTTTATGACCTTTCTTGCTGCAGTTTGTTAAGTGAGCAACACGGCCGTTAAGTGAAATCTGGTTCCCCTCGTTGACTTTGCTTGTTCAGAAGGTCGCCAAGGGGGATCACGTGACCCCTCCCCGGGGGACGCTGCGACCGTCATAAACGCGAACCAGTTGCCAATTTCGATCATGTGACCACGGGGGTGCTGCAACGGTCGTTAAGTGCGAAAAACGGTCCCGAGTCACGTTTCTCAGTGCCGTGATATCTTTGAATGGTCGCTAAATGGGGACTGTCTGTACAGAGTTGAAAGAATGTTAGGCTGGAGGATGGGGGTGCTCAAATTGTGACTGAGTGGAGCCCAAAATTTCCACTTCTAAGCTAGGCAGCTGTTAAGTGATTTTTTTATGCCCCTCTCTGCCACGGTTATTAAGGGAATCACTGTGTCGTTAAGTGAATCAGGAGGACGTTACGCGAATCTGCCTTCCCCCATTGACTTTGCTTTTTTTGGAAGCTGGCTGGGAAGGTCACAAAAGGTGATCATACGGATCCCCAGGACGGTGCAGCTGTGATAAAGACCTGCTGGTTGTAAGTGTGAGGACCAGCCATAAGTCGCTTCTCCAATGCTGTTGTAGCTTGGAACTCAGTCAAAATTAGTAGAATTTTACTAAATAGAATTCATTTAGAAGCGTGCCCAGGGCAGACCACCCTGTAGTTATTCCACAAAGAGTAAGCCACGTTTTGAAGTTGCCTCCTTTGTAGTTAATAAGGATTAAAATCCTGTTAATGCTACGTGAATCGGAACATGCCTTTGAGATGAATTTTCTCCATTTCTGGGCTGGCCTGTTTTCCTGTTCATTGAAAACTCTTATAAATAGCTGCCTGCCTAAAAACTCTGCACGCGTGTCCGCGCATGCTATTTTCAGTCTTGAAGTGAAAAGCTCAACATGCATAAATAACATTTGCAGCTTTAGCCCCCTAAGTCTCTCTCGACTGCCTTTTCAGTGCTTAGACCAGATTATCGGAGAATCGAACTCAATTGATGTCTGGTGATTACATATGACAATTCTTGCACGTAGGCTAATGTCTCCAGATGGATGGCCGTCATCTTCTTGAACACAAGACTTCTTCCCAGGCCCCATTAAAGACCTGACACGCACGGAGCATCCCTAATTATCATCCCCGCGCATTTAAAGGGTCCCTTTTGTTAGTAGGAAACATGATGCATTGCCGTGTCTGGTAAGAAAGGATGAACCAGTCCTCCATCCGAACCGTCGCTTATTTCAAATAAAACACATCGTTGTGAATTATTGGGCACCCCCCACCTCCTGTCCCTTATAAGAAAAAAAAAAGGAGGCTTTTTGACGAGAAACTTAAGAATCGAGTTGCAATCCATGGTCCTCAGCTTATAACCACTCATTTAGTGACTGTTTGAAAGTTACAACAGTCCTGGAGAAATCCCTTCGTATCGTTCAGCGCTTAATGTTAAGGAATCCAGCTCAACTTAATATAAATTGACAACTGCATTCCCACCCACCCCACCTCTTAAAAGAAATACGGTGAAGAAAATGAGATGTAAAACTAGGAGAAGCAGCTATTGGACGTTCTTGTGGTTGCCCTGTTTCCAGTGATATTTTAAAAGGAGGTAGATTTTTCTCAGCCCTCAAACCTCAGCAGCATTAAGAAAAGGCTTTTTTTTGCCAGGAACAGGGAATCTCTTGTTGATGGCTCTGGGGAAATTTGAACAGGAGGAATCAACCTCTTCTCCAAAGCACCCGAAGGGCAGGAGAAGAAGCAACGGATGGAAACTCACCAAGGAGAGAAGCAACCTGGAACTAAGCAGGGGGTTGGACTAGATGACCTCCAAGGACCCTTCCAACTCTGTTATTCTATTCTATTCTATTCTATTCTATTCTATTCTATTCGATTCGATTCAATTCGATTCGATTCCATATTTTCTATTCTATTCTATTCTATTCTATTCTATTCTATTCTATTCTATTCTATTCTATTCTATTCTATTCTACTCTACTCTACTCTACTCTACTCTACTCTATTCTATTCTATTCTATTCTATTCTATTCTATTCTATTCCATATTTTCTATTCTATTCTATTCTATTCTATTCTATTCTATTCTATTCTATTCTATTCTACTCTACTCTATTCTATTCTATTCTATTCTACTCTACTCTACTCTACTCTACTCTACTCTACTCTACTCTATTCTATTCTATTCTACTCTACTCTACTCTACTCTACTCTACTCTACTCTACTCTATTCTATTCTATTCTATTCTATTCTATTCCATATTTTCTATTCTATTCTATTCTATTCTACTCCTATTCTATTCTATTCTATTCTATTCTATTCTATTCTATTCTATTCTATTCTACTCTACTCTACTCTACTCTACTCTACTCTATTCTATTCTACTCTACTCTACTCTACTCTACTCTATTCTATTCTATTCTATTCTATTCTATTCTATTCTATTCTATTCCATATTTTCTATTCTATTCCATATTTTCTATTCTATTCTATTCTATTCTATTCTATTCTATTCTATTCTATTCTATTCTATTCTATTCTATTCTACTCTACTCTACTCTACTCTACTCTACTCTACTCTACTCTACTCTACTCTATTCTATTCTATTCTATTCTATTCTACTCCATATTTTCTATTCTATTCTATTCTATTCTATTCTATTCGATTCGATTCGATTCGATTCTACTCCATATATTCTATTCTATTCTATTCTATTCTATTCTATTCTATTCTATTCTATTCTATTCTATTCTATTCTATTCTATTCTATTCTATTCTATTCTTCGATTCGATTCAACTCCATATTTTCTATTCTATTCTATTCTATTCTATTCTATTCTATTCTATTCTATTCTATTCTATTCTATTCTTCGATTCGATTCAACTCCATATTTTTTATTCTATTCTATTCTATTCTATTCTATTCTATATTTTCTATTCTATTCTATTCTATTCTATTCTATTCTACTCCATATTTTCTATTCTATTCGATTCTATTCGATTCGATTCTACTCCATATATTCTATTCTATTCTATTCTATTCTATTCTATTCTATTCTATTCTATTCTATTCTATTCTATTCTATTCTATTCTATTCTATTCTATTCTATTCCATATTTTCTATTCTATTCTATTCTATTCTATTCTATTCTATTCTATTCTATTCTATTCTATTCTATTCTATTCTATTCTATTCTATTCTATTCTTCGATTCGATTCAACTCCATATATTCTATTCTATTCTATTCTATTCTATTCTATTCTATTCTATTCTATTCTATTCTATTCTATTCTATTCTATTCTATTCTATTCTATTCTATTCTTTCAACTGGGAAACTCTAAGCATCCTAGACCAAGCCAAATCCAAAATGCCAGGATGGAAACTCATCCAGGAGAGAAGCAACCTAGAACCAAGGAGAAATTTCCTGACCGTGAGAACAACCAACCAGTGGAACGGCTTGCCAGCAGACGTTGTGGCTGCTCCATCCCTGGAGGTTTTTAAGACGAGATTGGACAGCCAGTAGGGTCTCTTGGGTGAGCAGGGGGTGGGACTAGAAGACCTCCAAGGCCCCTTCCAACTCTGTAGTAGTGAGGCAAGGCTTTGATTTCTTTTTCTTCCCCCGCAAGTGAGGCAGGCAGCCCCTCCTTTTGATAAATTCAAACTTCCTGCCTTCCCTAATCCAATTATGCTTTACAAGGTGTTCTCCTGCTAAATCCCGCAAAATTGTTTCTGATACATATATATTTTTTCCTACCCACAATTTGTGTTAAGCTACTCGATGTATAATTGCTTGTCTAATCACTTGCCCCTTATTTTATTTTATTTTATTTTTTTAATTACAGAATTAAGCCTGACACATTTTGCTTCTTCCTTGCCCAGCATTTAAGGATCATCTTTGAACCTAAAATACATATAATTACTTCGGGGCTCCGCTGATATCTGTCTGTGTTTCTTTTCAAAACCTGCCGGCGCCTGGAAAGAAGGAAAATAACATTTAAGCTGTCTTCCTAGGCGTTGGCATAAGATTTTATAGTTTGCTCGGCTAACGGCGTGATGAATACCTGGTTTCTAAAATATATTATTACTTCTTTTCAAGCGGGCGGTCCTCTACCCCAGGGCTTTTCAACCTTTTCACCCATTGTACCCCTTCTAAGATATGACGACATCCGAGGACCACCAGTCGCTTAGCAAGGGGTCAAAAACATGATGACACCCCCCAAAAAAAAATTATAGGCAAAAAGTGATGAAGTACAGGTAGTCCTCGACTTACAACACTTCGCTTAGTGACTGTTCGAAGTTACAATGGCCCTGAAAAAAGTGCCCCCCAGGCCACAGCCGAGCAAGACACCTGCCCGCCCGCCCGGCGGCACTCTTCCTCCTGTCCGAGGTTTTCGTTGTTGTGAGCATTTCTGTTGAGGATTGGCAGCGGGGGTGTGGGGTGGGGGGGTGTTTGGTTTTTATTCCCCCCCCTCTGCTGGGTGGTTGCAGCAGGTTTTGGTCACTTCACATGACCCTGGGACACTGTAACCATCATAAATATGAATCGGTTGCCAAGCACCTGAATGTAAATCACAAGACCCTGGAGATGCTGCAACATTCCAGCTGATCGGCGCTTCTTCTGGGCTCAGCAAAAGCGCTGGGATCAGTGCTGAGCTCCAGCTGGATCCTGGTGCTGATCCTGGCGCTTCCGCTGAGCCCCGACAGCCCTGCAGCTCCACCCATCTCTCGCTTAGGCTTGTGCGGTGCAGCGGCCAGTTCAGCTCATTCCCCTCCCCCGCTCCCACTTTTCTAGGATGGTCGCCTACCACCTGCCAGGTGCCAATGTACCACAGGTGGTACCCGTACCACTGGTTGAAAAGCCCTGCTCTACCCAGCCTGCATTTTAAGTGATATTCTTAAGGTTTGAGTACAGAGTGAGTACAGACCAGAATTTTCCAATTCCCTTCAGATTAATTTCTCTCGGGTTTGGAAAGCAAAAAAAAAAAAAAAATTGGTCTGCCATGGGAAAGCAATTATTTATTTAGCGCAGACATGTCAAACACAAGGCCTGTGGGCCAGATCCGGCCCGTGAAGTGGTTTCATGTGGCCCGTGAAGCCATCCTGGAAACAGTGAGGGAATGGCCCCCACTGCCTTGGCCCTGGCCCAGAGACCCTCCTTCTGCCAGAGACCCTCAGATCTGTCCCACTCCTGCCCGGGCCCCCATAGGCACCCTTGATGCCAACGATGGAGAGCTGGCCATGCCCACCCAGTAGGTTGTACACACTCTAGCCACGCCCACCCAGTAGGTCACACCCACCCTGGCCATACCCACCCGGCCCCCTGAGGGCAACCGCAATGCCGATGCGGCCCTCAATGAAATTGAGTTTGACACCCCTGATTTAGCGTATGATGAGAACATGACAAAAGAGAAGTAAACACACACCCCAAATCCACTGCAGGTGGCCATCAATCAACAAAAGTTCATTTAGCGACCGTTCCAAGTAACAACGGCACTGAAAAGAGTGACGTTTTTCACACTTACGACGTGATCAAAGTTTAGACGCTTGGCAACTGATTCCTCTTTATGACGGTTGCAGTGCCCCCCCCCCGGGGTCACGCGATCGCTTTTCATGACCTTCTGATGAGCAAAGTCTGTGGGGAACCCCGATTCGCTTAACAACCGTGTTACTAACTTAGCAATGGCAGTGATTGACTTAACAACTGTGCCGAGAAAGGTCGTAAGATGGGGCGAAGCTCAGTTAACAAGTGTCTCCCTTGACAGCAGAAATTTGGGGCCCGATTGCGGTCATAGGTCAAGGACTACCCGTGCTTATATACAAAAGTTCTTCAGGGCTCGGGCATCGGTCTTATAGAACTGCATGTTCAGTTCAGCTATTCAGGTGATCGGCTGTAATTGGAAATCAATAGAGGGGTGCATAGATTATAAAATTCGTTTTGATGAAGATTTGGGAATAAACAACACGGAGACCGCTTTAGAAAGAAGGTTGTATTTTATTGAAGAGGAGAGCCAGACAGAAAGATGGCTCTGGAAAAAAGTGACCACATGTAGCTGGGATTGGTGGGTTTTGATACCTTTTTGGGCTTTTGTTTGGAATTGTTCCTGTGGCATGAACTTTGACTTGAGTCTGAGTGTGCCTTTCTGGTATTCTGATGGTGGTGAGTGAATCCTATTATGTTTCCTGTCCTTAGAATTTGGGTGGGCGTATCAGTGGGTTAGGACGCTGAACTTGTCGATCGGAAGGTCGGCAGTTTGGCGGGTCGAATCCCGAGTGCCGCGTAGCAGAGTGAGCGCCTGTTACTCGTCCCAGCTTCTGCCAACCTAGCAGTTCGAAAGCACGTCAAAATGCAAGTAGAAAAATAGGGACCACTCCGGTGGGAAGGTAACTGCATTCCGTGCGCCTTTGGTGTCTAGTCATGCTGGCCACATGACCACGGAGACGTCCTCGGACAAGCGCTGGCTCTTCGGCTATGAAACGGAGATGAGCCCCTAGAGTCGGAAACGACTAGCACGCATGTGCGGGGGAACATTTACCTTTACCTTTTTATGTAGATTTTAGGGGTCTTTGTCTTCCTAATCTCCTCAGCTTCCTGGCTCCAACATTCCTGAATGGATTATTACATCTGCATCTCTAAAAGCTGGCCTCTGCCGGGTTTTCTGGCTGGGGTGGGGGAGGGAGAAGTTTCTGCCTTTTAAAAGATCTTCTCCATTATTCCTTTGGGGAAATACATTCTGCCTTTTTAATACTCCCCCAAATATTTCTTTCTCTGGATTCTTCCCGCAGTTTTATTTGATTTAAAATTCAATTTAGTGATAATTTTATGATCATTGAATCAGTACTTTGAACATGATAAAATCCACATATTATGAAATTATAAAGTTCATTTCCACTTACAGGTAGTCCTCCCACTTACGGCCGGACGCTTAGCCACCGTTCAAACTCACTTGACTTACAGTCACATTCGAGCCCACATTTTTCCATTCTTAAGCAAGAAGACCATTGTTAATTTTGCCGCATTTTATGACCTTCCTCGCCACAGCTTTTAAGCGAATGGCTGCAGTTGTTAAGTTAGTCACAGGCTGGTGAAGGGAACCGGGCTTCCCTCATTGACTTTGCTTGTCAGAAGGTCGCAAAAGGGGATCACATGACCCCGGGACACTGCGACCGTCACAAATATGAGTCAGTTGCCAAGCCTGTCTGAATTTTGATCACATGACCATGGGGATGCTACAACGGTCATAAGTGTGAAAAATGGTCATAAGTTGTTTTTTTCCCCAGGGCCGTTGCAACAAACGGTCCTTAAAGGAATCGTTGTGAGTCGAGAACTACCCGTAGATCGTATGGATGCCTAAATCCCTGCAAAGTTTAAATTATCCATTTTTTAAAAAATCTTGATGCAAAGATAAAATGTGCAAAGCACGGATCCTGTTCTTTCCGGAAGCCACAAAGAGGGTGGTGAGGCCACGCGCTCTCCTGATTTAAGATTTTGAGCCTCCATTCCTGCAGCTGGGCTCAGCTATAAATGGGGGTAAAAATAAAATCTCTGGCAGTCCGAATCGATGGATTTTATTGAGGAGGTGTGTGTGTGTGTGGGGGGGGGGGTTAGGCGTATAAAATGGGTGAATTACAGCCCCTCTGAAAATCAGGTTTCTAATGGAAACCAACTGACCCTTAACTGCATAGAGGAAGGCAGAGAAAAGCCAGAAGATCAATTGCTCAGTTAGAGAAAAATAAAAGATTGCTGTTGGTAGTAGGCCTGCTCTACCTCATCTGCACTTCTGTGTGATTACAAAGTGATCCCTGAAGTCTTCCTTCTGGAAGGGACAGCGAGTGATGGATGAGGATCTAGCCTCGGTTTGGACACCTTTAGCAGGAGGGAAATTCACGCTTTCTTTAACAACCAGTTGCAGGAGTCTTGCAAGACGCAACTACTCTTTCCCCCCGGAGCTCTCCATGGTGCTGAACACCTGTTCTTTCCCCCTTAAATTCAGTCGTTGTGAATTTCTCTGCTTATTTATTTGTCAGCGTATAATATTTATTTATTAGTTTATTTTTTTTATCAGCCACTAATGGCATATCATACATGGGCTTTGCAATATGTATTAACATTTCACTCAGACTGAAAACACCGTAAAGCAGCAATGTTAAAACGTTCTATATTCGGATAGCAATGTATCTGCTTAGAAGTATAGGACAGGGGTAGGCAACCTCGGCTCTTTTATGACTCATGGACTTCAACTCCCAGAATTCCTGAGCCAGGCTCAGGAATTCCGGGAGTTGAAGTCCATGAGTCATAAAAGAGCCAAGGTTGCCTACCCCTGGTATAGGAAGACCATGGTTTGGCCCCTTATGAATTAATGGGGAAGAAATAAGAGGATGGTCAGAAATTCTAGCTAGGAAAACATTGACCTCCTGCCCAGATTTTACATTACGGTTGGTCCTCAACATACGACCATAATTGAGCCCAAAACGTCTGATGCTAAAACAAGACAGCGGCGTCGTGAAAAAACCCAGTGAAAAAAACCAGAGACAGCAACATAAAACGATAGTTCTTACTTTAAGATTCCGAGGTTTATTTCACTAATAATTTGGCTGCATTAACAGAGGGATGGAATCAAGATCACGTGAAGTGTTAATACCACTTTACAAGGTCTTCGTAAGGCCACACTTGGAATACGGCATACAGTTTTGGTCACCACGATGTAAAAAAGATGTTGAGACTATAGAAAGAGGGCAGAGAAGAGCAACAAAGATGATTAGGGGACTGGAGGCTAAACCATACAGTATAATGAACGGTTGCTGGAATTGGGCATGTGTAGTTTAACAAAGAGAAGGATGAGAGGGGACATGATAGCAGTGTTCAAGTACCACAGGGGCTGCCCCAAAGAAGAGGGAGTCAAGCTATTCTCCAAAGCGCCTGAAAGCAGGACAAGAAGCAACAGATGGAAACTCATCAAGGAGAGAAGCAACCTAGAACTAAGGAGAAACTTCCTGACAGTGAGGACAATTAACCGGTGGAACAACCTGCCTCCAGAAGGTGTGAATGCTCCAACAGTGGAAGGTTTTAAGAAGAAACTGGACAACCATTTGTCTGAAATGGTCTAGGGTTTTCTGCCAGAGCAGGGGGTTGGACTAGAAGACCACCAAGGTCCCTTCCATCATCATCATCATCATCATCATCATCATCATCATCATCATCATCATTGATAGAAGCAACCTGGAATTAAGGAGAAACTTCCTGACAGAGAGGACAATTAACCAGTGGAACAACCTGCCTCCAGAAGCTGTGAAAGCTCCAACACTGGAATTTTTAAAGAGGAGACTGGACAGCTATTTGTCTGAAATGGTATAGCAGAGGTCCCCAACCTTTTGGGCACCAGGGATCGGTTCCGTGGAGAGAGGTTTTTCCACAGACTGGAGGATGCGTGGTTTTGTGTGCTGCCTGCATCCCATAGATGGGGCTTTGCTTGTTTGTGTGGACTGGTTGCTGGCATGCCGCAGCCTGGTACCGGTCCACAGATGGGGGGTTGGGAATCCCTGTGGTATAGGGTTTCCTGCCGGAGCAGGGGGTTAGACTAGAAGACCTCCAAAGTCCCTTTCAACTCTATTATTATCATTATCACTATCATTATCATTACCATCACTATTATTACTATTGCTACTATTGTTCAGAGAAGCAACCTAGAACTAAGGAGAAACTTCCTGACAGTTAGAACAATTCATCAGTGGAACAACCTGCCTCCAGAAGCGGTGAATGCTCCAACACTGGAAGTTTTGAAGAAGAGACTGGACAGCCATTTGTCTGAAATGGTTTAGGGTTTCCTGCCTGAGCAGGGGGCTGGACTAGATGACCTCCAAGATCCCTTCCAACTTTGTTGTTGTTGTTTTTGTTGTTGCTAGCCATATACTTAAAGTCAGCCGGGAAAGCAAAAGGCGGTCCTAGAGAGGCTGTTTTTGAACTGCAAGAGGGATAAGCTAAAGATAATTTCTGTCTACATAACAAGCTTAGTGGTAAAGCTGCAGGATTAATAGAGGTCTTCTGTAAGCATCTTTCCTTTTTTTTAAAAAATCCTCAGTCGGTACACATTTTTCGGCTCTGGATAAATTCTGAAAAAACACAAAACAAACAAATCACCTTGTCAGATTGGTTTGTGCTGGTCAAGCGAAAGGCGCCGTTTTTAGCAGATATTCTTGGTTTCTTTGCAAAGGCAAAGGGATGGGTGAATTGATACACTTTGGGGGCTGTCATCCTTCCCCGGTTGATGATGCCGGATTGGCTGCTGGCATGCTGGCATGGGAGGAAAGACGGTCTAATCGTTATTACAAAAGAATGCGCAATCAGGGCTAAACGTAAACACCTACAAATATAAGAGGCCACAGATGGAATGGTTCATCTTAAAAGTAGGTTGGATGCTGGTTGACACACTTGCAGATTACTGCCCTCAGAACTGAGCTATGGAAGAGACAGGTTGCTTGGAGAGACCCAGTTTGACAGGCAGTTTGGTCTAGTGGTTAAGAGATGGGAGATGGTGAGTTCTAGTTGCACCTTAGGCATGGAAGGTGGCTAAGTGACTTTGGGCCAATCGCTAGGAGGTGGTGAGTTTCAGTCCTGCCTTAGGCATGAGAGCCAGCTGGGTGACTTTGGGCCAGACACCAGGAGACAGTGAGTTCTAGTCTCACCTTAGGCCTGAAAGTCGGCTGGGTGACTTTGGGCCAGACACCAGGAGACAGTGAGTTCTAGTCCTATCCTGAAAGCTGGCTTGGTGACAATGGGCCAATCACCAGGAGACAGCAAGTTCTAGTCCCACCTTAGGCGTGAAAGTTGGCTGGGTGACTCTGGGCCAGTCACCAGGAGACGGCGAGTTCTAGTCCCACCTTAGGCATGAAAGTTGGCTGGGTGACTCTGGGCCAGTCACCAGGAGACGGTGAGTTCTAGTCCCACCTTAGGCATGAAAGTTGGCTGGGTGACTCTGGGCCAGTCACCAGGAGACGGCGAGTTCTAGTCCCACCTTAGGCATGAAAGTTGGCTGAGTGACAATCTGGGACAATCCCGCTCTCAGTCCAACTCACCTCACAGGGTTCACGTGGAGAAAATAGGGAGAATTAGATATGTTCACCATTTTGAGTTCTTTATATATCAAGTCACAAAGGCAGGATGTAAATCAAACAAATAATAAGTTATTAAATCCGAGTTTCTCAACTTTGGCAAGTCTTAGATACCGGGACTTCAACTCCCAGAATTCCCCGGTCCCAGCAAGCTGGCTGGGGAATTCTGGGAGTTGCAGTTCAGGTGTCTTCAACTCGCCGTTGCAGCGGGCAGGCAAATGCAGAGCGCTCCGACTTTCTTCTTAAAGATGAATTGCAATTGCGAAAGGAGCATAAAAGCTAACCTGCATGTAGCTGACCGCACAATACAGTCAAGCAAAGTTGTTGGTTTTTTTTTATTAAAAAAAAATGGGTGGCGGGAATTCTAGAGACAAAATTTTTTATTCAAGAGAAGGAAAGCGAAACCATAGAGGCCGGGGGAAGAGCTGTGATTATAATTTTACGGTTCACTGGGGTGAAATGGAATCTAGTAAATAAAAAAATCCCCGCGTCTTCAGCGGTGTGTAAATCTGCCAGAGCTGGGAATTGTGAATGAGCCAAAAAAAAAAAAAAGGCAGCTAGGCGACTGTTCTTCCTAGATGGGGTTGTCAGGGCAGCCAGGAGCGAACACAACAGATGTGACCTTGGGACAGATGTGACCTTGGAACGGGTGAAAATCGGGCGCTTCGGCAGACAATTTCTGCATGAGGTGACGAAGGGATGAAAAATTTAATTTCTCAGAAAAGGATCTGGAACGGATGATCTCCTAGATGCTGGTTCGTATTCGGGCTCCGTTCAGTTACACCCGTTTTTACGCTGATTCCTAGATTTACTTCTTTCTCTTTAGGGCTGCGGTAAGATTCATGCTTAAGGTGGGACTGGATAAATGGATAAAATTTGATCTAGCGTTTAAAGCTCCAGGTTAGAAACTAGAGGATGATGAGTTCAAGTCCCGCCTTAGGTTTGAAAGATGGCTGGAAGTTTCTGGGCCAATCACCAGGAGGCGGTGAGTTCTAGTCCCGCCTTAAGCATGAAAGTTGGCTGGATGACTCTGGACCCATCACCAGGAGACAGCGAGTTGCAGTCCCGCCTTAGTCACGAAAGGTGACTAGGTAAATTTGGGCCAGTCATCAGGAGACTGTGAGTTCTAGTCCCGCCTTATGAAATCTGACTGGGTGACTTTGGGCCAATCAGCGGGAGACTGTGAGTTCTAGTTCTGCCTTAGGTTTGAAAGCCAGCTGGGAGACTTTGGGCCAGTCACCAGGAAATTGGACGTTCTCGCCTCACCTTAGACATGAAAACTAGCTGGCTGACTTTGCGCCAATCAGCAGGGGACTGTGAGTTCTAGTCCCTTATTAGGCGTGAAGGTTGGCTGGGCGACTCTGGGTCAATCATCAGGAGATGGTGAGTTCCAGTTCCCGCTTAAGCATGAAAGTCGGCTGGGTGACTTTGGACCAATCAACAGGAGACAATGAGTTCTAGTCCTGCCTTTGGCATGAAAGCCATCTGGATGACTCTGGGCCAATCACCAGGAGACGGTGAGTTCTAGTCCCATCTTATGAAAGCTGACTGGGTGATGTTGCTGCCAATCAGCAGGAGACTGTGAGTTGGAGTTGTGCCTTAGGCTTGAAAGCCAGCTGGCTGAGTTTGCGCCAACCACCAGGAGACTGGGAGTTCTAGTCCCTTATGAGGCATTCTTCACCAGTAAACCAAACGGAGCTTTCCTTTACGAATTTTTCATTTATGAATATTAGCAAGCTTTGATTTTAAAAGTTGGACATAGTGACTGATATGATTAAGATTTTCATTCTTCAACGTCCTGTCCAAGCTGTCAATGCCAGTTATTGACATAGTTTTGTAGCCAGATGGAAATGAAAGGGTTGGGGGTTTTGTTTTGTTGTTAATTTCGGTATATTTTTATACTTTTTTGGCAAACTATAAAAGAGCACTTTGTGTCTGTGAGAAGGTAGAAGTTTGAGATAAGGATTTATAGTCAATTTGCAGAACCCAGTTAGACCGTGAATGGATTCTGTTTTTAAGCATTCAGGCTTGCGCTATTGAAAGCCCATCATCGATCATGAATCGCAGAAAATTTGTAGAAGATTTGAATGCCAAACCAAAGTTAATAAAACATTGCTGAAATCACCTAATAAGCAGCGTCTCAAAGATAAATGACTTCATCTGATGCCTTGGTTCACAAAACACACTGACCCAGCTCCATTTCGGCCTACTCCAGGGGTAGGCAACCTTGGCTCTTTGATGACTCGTGGACTTCAACTCCCAGAATTCCTGAGCCAGCCATGCTGAGGGGAAAGGGAGAGGTTTCCAAGCTGAGCCATGCTGGTTCAGGAATTCTGGGAGTTGAAGTCCACGAGCCATGAGGGGCCCATAGTTCCCTCATGCTGGCTCAGGAATTCTGGGAGTTGAAGTCCATGAGTCATCAAAGAGCCAAGGTTGCCTACCCCTGGCCTAGTCTAACATACCGCCCGTCCTCGATCACAATTGAGCCCCAAATTTCTGTCATTAAGTGAATTTTGCCTCATTTTACAACCTTTCTTGCCCCCGAATGCAGTTGTTAAGTGAATCAGGCTTCCCTGTTGACTTTGCTTGTCAGAAGTTTGCAAAAGGGGATGGCGTGACCTTGGGACACGGCAATGAACTGGTTGCCAGTTGCCAAACATCTGAATTTTGATTACATGACCATGGGGAGGCTGCAACGGTGTGAAAAACAGTCATAAGTCACTTTTTTCAGTGCCATTGTAACTTCAAATAATCACTAAATGAACTGTGGTAAGTTTAGGTCCACAGGGTAGGCAACCTTGGCTCGTTTATGATTTATGGACTTCAATTCCCAGAATTCCTGAGCCAGCATGAGGGAACTATGGCCCCCTCATGACTCGTGGACTTCAACTCCCAGGATTCCTGAGCCAGCATGGCTCAGCTTGGAAACCTCTCCCTTTCCCCTCAGCATGGCTAGCTCAGGAATTCTGGGAGTTGAAGTCCACGAATCATAAACAGCCAAGGTTGCCTACCTCTGGTCTACGAGTAGATGCATTGCACAAACCTTGACTCTCTTTTAACAGGGCAAGGAAAGGAAGGAAGAAGAAACTTAAAAAAGAAACCCACAATCTCCTAAATGTTCAGCTAGTCCTCAGCTTGCAACGTTCATTTAGTGTCCAATTTTACAGTGACACTGAAAAAAAAGGGACTCACCTTCATTTCAGCTAGTCCTCCACTTACGACATTCATTTCATATCCATTCAACTTTACAGTGGCACTGGAAAAAAGGGACTTAACATTCATTTCAGCTAGTTGTTGTTAGCTGTGAAGTCGTATCCGACTCATCGCGACCTTATGGACAACGTTCCTCCAGGCCTTCCTGTCCTCTACCATCTTCTGGAGTCCATTTAAGCTCACGTACACTGCTTCAGTGACTCCATCCAGCCACCTCCTTCTCTGTCGTCCCCTTCTTCTCTTGCCCTCAAACTTTCCCAGCATGAGGCTCTTCTCCAGTGAGTCCTTCCTTCTCATTAGGTGGCCAAAGGATTTGAGTTTCAGCTTCAGGATCTGGCCTTCTAAAGAGCAGTCAGGATTGATCTCCTCTAGGACTGACCAATTTGATCGCCTTGCAGTCCAAGGGATTCGCAGGAGTCTTCTCCAGCACCATAGTTCAAAGGCCTCAACTCTTTGGCGCTCAGCCTTTCTTATGGTCCAACTTTCACTGCCATACATTGCAACTGGGAAGACCGTAGCCTTGACTATACGCACTTTTGTTGGCAGGGTGATGTCTCTGCTTTTTAGTGTGCTGTCTAGATTTGCCATGGCTTTCCTCCCCAGGAGCAAGCGTCTTTTAATTTCTTGGCTGCACTCCCCATCTGTGGTGATCTTGGAACCCAGGAAAATAAAATCTGTCACTCCCTCCATTTCTTCCCCATCTATTTGCCAGGAATTGAGAGGGCCGGATGCCATGATCTTGGTTTTCTTAATGTTCAGTTTCAACCCAACTTTTGCACTCTCCTTCTTCACCCGCAACAAGAGGCTCTTTAGTTCCTCTTCACTTTCTGCCATTAGAGTGGTATCAGCTAGTCCTCAACTTTTGAAACATTCGTTTAGTGTCCATCCAAATTTGCAGTCATTTTTTTTCCAGTGATGCTGTAGCTTTGAACGGTCACTGAAATGACTGTTGTAAGTCGAGGACTCCCTGTATTTGCGATGGTTTCACTGTCCAGGGGGTCACGTGATCAGCATATGTTAACCTTCCCAGCTGGCTTCGGAAAAGCAAATTCAGTGGAGGAAGCCAGACTCGCGGGGTTCCCTAAACCAGAGGTCCCCTACTTTTTGGGCACCAGGTACCGGTTCCACCGAGAAAGGTTTTTCCACGGAGCGGAGAGTGTGTGGTTTTGTGTATTGCCTGCATCTCATGGATGGGGCTTCGCTTGTTTGTGTGGACCGGTTGCTGGCGTGCCGCGGCCCGGTACCGGTCCATGGCCCCGGGGTTGGGGACCCCTTCCCTAAACAACTGCAGTGATCCGCTAAATAGCTGACAGGTGGCAAAATGGCACAGGATGATGGGGTGGGAGGTTGCTTCAGATCCGAGCGCTGATGGGCATCCTTTGCTGACTGTGGCTTTCTCCGTGGCCGCCAACCGGGCGTGGCATCCCTTGTTTTCCAAAGTCTCCCTTTTGATTAATTAGGGAGCCCGACAGGAAAGCTCCAGTCGCCGGATCGGCAGGGAACAGTTTTAATTAATCTCTCGCAGCCAAGCGGCGGAAGGCAAACATCGTAAAAAAAGGACCAATAGACCAGCAATTAGACACAGTGTTGAGCGGGAGTCGTGCAGAACTGGGCACGCAACTTTGGCATGCGGCTGTGACCGTCTCCGAGCTAGTCATTTGTAAAATTGAGAAGGGAGGAAGAATTGCTTTTTTCCTGTGTCTCCTCCTGAGAGCTTTTAAAACAGATTTCCAGACTCTATTGCAACTTTTATGTGTAAATATACATGTTCTGTTCTGTTCTGTTCTGTGCTGTTCTGTTCTGTGCAGTGCAGTGCAGTGCTGTTCTATTCTATTCTATTCTATTCTATTCTTCTCTTCTCTTCTCTTCTCTTCTCTTCTCTTCTCTTCTCTTCTCTTCTCTTCTCTTCTCTTCTCTTCTCTTCCCTTCCCTTCCCTTCCCTTCCCTTCCCTTCCCTTCCCTTCCCTTCCCTTCCCTTCCCTTCCATTCCCTTCCATTCCATTCCATTCCATTCCATTCTATATTTTATTCTGTTCTGCTCTGTTTCATTCTGTTCCGTTCCATTCCATTCCCTTCCATATTCTCTTCTCTTCTCTTCTCTTCTCTTCTCTTCTCTTCTCTTCTCTTCTCTTCTCTTCTCTTCTCTTCTCTTCTCTTCCCTTCCCTTCCCTTCCCTTCCCTTCCCTTCCCTTCCCTTCCCTTCCGTTCCATTCCATTCCATTCCCTTCCATTCCATATTTTCTATTCTATTCTATTCTATTCTATTCTATTCTATTCTATTCTATTCTATTCTATTCTATTCTATTCTATTCTATTCTATTCTATTCTATTCTATTC
The DNA here is from genome assembly GCF_947247035.1 of Vipera ursinii. Classification (NCBI taxonomy): domain Eukaryota; kingdom Metazoa; phylum Chordata; class Lepidosauria; order Squamata; family Viperidae; genus Vipera; species Vipera ursinii. The sequence continues at coordinate 86,354,220 of NC_139515.1, read as the reverse complement.
TATTCTATTCTATTCTATTCTATTCTATTCTATTCTATTCCATTCCATTCCATTCCATTCCATTCCATATTTGCTATTCTATTCTATTCTATTCTATTCTATTCTATTCTATTCTATTCTATTCTATTCTATTCTATTCTATTCTATTCTATTCTATTCTATTCTATTCTATTCTATTCTATTCTATTCTATTCTATTCTTGCCTGGTGTGTCCTTGTAATGGCTGACGCCTTTCATGGGGCGGCACGATGCACAGTTTCGATTCCTCACATGCTAACCTCCTTCCTTATCCCACCCCACCATCCCCCTCTCCCTGTCAAGTATGGCAGGTTGACAGCAGGCAATGCGTGGCGTAGCAGTCCTGACAAGTTTATTTATTTATTTATTTATTTTTGGGACTTATATGCCGCCCTATCTCCCAAAGGACTCAGGGCGGCTTACAACAATAAAAAACAACAATACAAAAATTAAAAAAAGAATTAAATAACAGCCCCAAAATAGTTGTCTGAAATGGTTTGGGGGTTGGACTAGAAGACCTCCAAGGTCCCTTCCAGCTCTATTCCGAATTGAATCGAACTTCTGCCCACTTTCTCTGCCGACATGCACAAAGCAACAATCGAGAAAACCCAATTGGCATGCGTCTCAGGTTTGCAACGGGTCCATTTCTTCCCCACCCACTGAAGAAAATGTCATGTGTGATAAAGAAAGATGACTTCAAGGTTGGCTAGATGTTATCTGAGAACCTTGTGCTACCAAAATTGACAACGGGGGAATTCAGAGCTGGCAAAAATACAATTGAAGCTCAAAGTCCATTTCAATCAGGCCTCAGTCTCAAATGAAGGAGGAGAAGAAGAAAAGCAAAATAAATCGGAAGGACTTTGGCTCTCGGCCTTCGAGAGGCCTCAAAGAAAAATGGATTTTCCTGGGTCGATTCTGCCCAAGACACAAAATAAATACGAAACCTCGTTTTGAGGACCACCTGCAGGGGGTCCTTGACTTATGACCCTAAGGGAGCCTTTTTCCATGACCAGGGGTAGGCAACCTTGGCTCTTTTATGAATCGTGGACTTCAACTCCCAGAATTCCTGAGCCAGCCATGCTGAGGGGAAAGGGAGAGGTTTCCATGCTGAGCCATGCTGGCTCAGGAATTCTGGGAGTTGAAGTCCACGAGTCATGAGGGGGCCATAGTTCCCCCTTGCTGGCTCAGGAATTCTGGGAGTTGAGGTCCACGAGTCATGAGGGGGGCATAGTTCCCCCATGCTGGCTCAGGAATTCTGGGAGTTGAAGTCCACGAGTCATGAGGGGGCCATAGTTCCCCCATGCTGGCTCAGGAATTCTGGGAGTTGAGGTCCACGAGTCATGAGGGGGCCATAGTTCCCCCATGCTGGCTCAGGAATTCTGGGAGTTGAAATCCACGAGTCATGAGGGGGCCATAGTTCCCCCATGCTGGCTCAGGGATTCTGGGAGTTGAGGTCCACGAGTCATGAGGGGGCCATAGTTCCCCCATGCTGGCTCAGGAATTCTGGGAGTTAAAGTCCACGAGTCATGAGGGGATCATAGTTTCCCCATGCTGGCTCAGGGATTCTGGGAGTTGAGGTCCACGAGTCATGAGGGGGGCATAGTTCCCCCATGCTGGCTCAGGAATTCTGGGAGTTAAAGTCCACGAGTCATGAGGGGGCCATAGTTCCCCCATGCTGGCTCAGGAATTCTGGGAGTTGAAATCCACGAGTCATGAGGGGGCCATAGTTCCCCCATGCTGGCTCAGGGATTCTGGGAGTTGAGGTCCACGAGTCATGAGGGGGCCATAGTTCCCCCATGCTGGCTCAGGAATTCTGGGAGTTAAAGTCCACGAGTCATGAGGGGATCATAGTTCCCCCATGCTGGCTCAGGGATTCTGGGAGTTGAGGTCCACGAGTCATGAGGGGGCCATAGTTCCCCCATGCTGGCTCAGGAATTCTGGGAGTTAAAGTCCACGAGTCATGAGGGGGCCATAGTTCCCCCATGCTGGCTCAGGAATTCTGGGAGTTGAAATCCACGAGTCATGAGGGGGCCATAGTTCCCCCATGCTGGCTCAGGGATTCTGGGAGTTGAGGTCCACGAGTCATGAGTGGGCCATAGTTCCCCCATGCTGGCTCAGGAATTCTGGGAGTTAAAGTCCACGAGTCATGAGGGGATCATAGTTCCCCCATGCTGGCTCAGGGATTCTGGGAGTTGAGGTCCACGAGTCATGAGGGGGCCATAGTTCCCCCATGCTGGCTCAGGAATTCTGGGAGTTGAAGTCCACGAGTCACGAGGGGGCCATAGTTCCCCCATGCTGGCTCAGGAATTCTGGGAGTTGAAATCCACGAGTCATAAAAGAGCCAAGGTTGCCTACCCCTGCCCATGACCATTGTTAATTGTGACAGTTGTAAAGTGGGACACCCAAGGGACTGAGTCAATTTTATGAGCTTTTTTGTGGCGGATGTTAAGCCAGATACCACAGTCGTTAAAGTAAACCCATTCTTCGTTTGGGACCATTTTTGCGGAAAACTGGAAATAAATTCCAGATTTTTTTACAAAACATAAGACAGATAGTCCTTGGCTTCCAACGGTCCATTTACTGTCCGTTCAAAGTTACAATGGCACTGGGAAAAGTGACTTACAACCATTTTTCATACTTAAGATTGTTGCAGCATCCCCAGATCACGTGATCAAAATTCAGATGCGTGGCAACTGACACGTATTTATGACGGTTGCAGCATCCCCTTTTGCGACTTTCTGACAAGCAAAGTCGATGGGGAGGAGCCCGATTCACTTAACGGCTGGTTACTAACCTATCAACGGCAGGGATTCAGTTAACAATGGTGGCAAGAAAGGTCGTAAAACGGAGCAAAACTCACTTAGCAACTGTCTCGCTTAGCAACAGAAACATTGGGCTCAGTTGTGGTTGTAAGTCGAGGACTGCCTGTAAACGGCACAGGACATGGCCAATGGACGTAAATGTGGGTCGGTCGCTGAGTGTCTGAAATGCAGTCGTGTAACTGCAGTGTGGGTGTGTAGGTGTAGGTGTGTGCGGACACCGTCACAACTTTAAATCTGGGCTACCTCTTGATGGGGTCCCTCGCAATTTCGAATGGTTACTAAGCAACCGGTCATAAGTTGAGGACTACAGTACTTGTACTGCTGTGTTTGCACTACACACTAGAATTAAAATCATCCTTTCTAATGGCTTAGCCAGATGTCCTGGTTCACATAATACAGGGGTCTTCAAACTTGGCCCCTCCGTGACTGGTGGACTTCCAACTCCCAGAATTCCTCAGCCAGCATGGCTCAGCTTGGAAACCTCTCCCTTTTCCCTCAGCATGGCTGGCTCAGGAATTCTGGGAGTTGAAGTCCATGAGTCATAAAGCGGCCTAGGCCTAGGCCAGGGGTAGGCAACCTTGGCTCTTTTATGACTCGTGGACTTCAGCTCCCAGAATTCCTGAGCCAGCATGGCTCAGCTTGGAAACCTCTCCCTTTTCCCTCAGCATGGCTGGCTCAGGAATTCTGGGAGTTGAAGTCCACCAGTCATAAAACAGTAAAGTTTTAAGACCTTTGCTTTAGGCCAGGGTTTACACAACTTTGGCTCCTTTATGACTCATGGACTTCAACTCCCAGAATTCCTGAGCCAGCATGGGGGAACAATGGCTTCTTCATGACTCGTGGACCTCAACTCCCAGAATTCCTCAGCCAGCATGGTTCAGCTTGGAAACCTCTCCCTTTTCCCTCAGCATGGCTGGCTCAGGAATTCTGGGAGTTGAAGTCCACCAGTCATAAAAGGGCAAGTTTGAAGACGCCTGACATAATATGTTAAGAGAAGGGCTAAATTCTGTTGCTACAGTACAGGCCTGTCTGTGCAGGGGGTTGGACTAGATGACCTCCAAGGTCCCTTTCAATCATTATTATTATTGTTGTTGTTGTTGTTATTACTATTACTATTATTATTATAAAACTTTTATTCATAAAACTCAGTCAGCTGAACACTCAAATTGACTGGCACTAATGGTTGACACGGGTTGCTGCCAGCATCTTAGGTATCAACCAGGTAACTCCTTAAAATGTAAGATGTTCCGAGTAGCGCAGTTTTTTTGTAGCTTTGCTGGAGTTATTATTATTATTACTATTACTATTATTATTATTAACTTGTGTTAGAAATTGGAGACAGAAGAACAAGTGAAATAAGGTACAGAGTCCTCGAATTACGACTACAGTTGAGTCCAACATTTAGGTTGCTAAGTGAGACAGTCATTAAGTGAGTTTTGCCCCATTTTGTGACTTTTCTTGCCAAAGTTGTTAAGTGAATTGTTGCATTTGTTTAAGCTAGTCACCCGGTTGTTAAGTGAATCTGGATTCCCCATTGATTTTGCGTGTCGGAAGGTCACAAAAAGGGACACAGCAACGGTCATAAGTATGAAGCACTTGCCAAGCGTCTGAATTTTGATCCCACGGGGATGCGCCGATGGTCGTAAGTGTGAAAAATGGTCCTGTCACATTTTTTCCCCCAGTGCCGTTGTAACTTTGAATGGTCACTAAATGAACTATTGTAAGTTGAGGACTAGCTGTATGACCACAATAGTTTCTATTGCTAAGTGAAGATAGTTGTGAAGCGAGTTTTGTCCCATTTTACGACCTGTCTTGCCACTGTTGTTAAGTGAATCACTGCAGTTGTTAAGTGAGTCACGTGGTCGTTAAGTGAATCGGGCTTCACCAGGGACTTTGCTTGTCAGAAGGTCACAAACATGTGATCATGTGACCCTGGGACACGCCGTGACCTTCATAACTATGAACCGGTTGCCAAGCATCTGAATTTCGATCATGTGAACGGTCCTAAGTGTGAAAAACAGTCATAACTCACTTTTTTCCGTGCCGTTGTAACTTCAGACGGTCACTAAATGTTGTAATGGAAGACAACCTGTACGGCAAAACAGGCTAAAATAAAAGGGCTAAAATATACAAATGGACTCAATGGGAAAACGTGTGTCTGAAAGAATTGAAGTTTTCATTAAGTTCCAGTCCTAAAGAGAATTTTTACTGAACGACGTGCCGTGGGAGGTGATGCCAGAATTGTCTAAAATGTATAAAGATATTTGAAATTTATGCTGGAAATATGGACAACCTAAAGAGGGACATTTTGTCATGTTTTGTGGATGTGTTAAAAAAAAAAAGCAAAAGAAAATTGGCTACAAATACAGGCACTGATTCAGAAGATTTTTTAAATACAGTTAAAACCAGAGGCTGTTCTTTAGGGATTAATGGACAGGCAGCTTGAAATAAGTCACAGAGCTTCAATTTTATATATGACAACTGCGGCGAGATGATTGTATGCTCAAAAGTGGGGAGATCTGACGCTGTCCACAACGGAGAAATGATGGGTGAAGGTGATGGAACGTGCAGAGAAATCTCAGTTGACTTCCTTGATTAAAGAAATGACAATATCTACATTTATGACTGGCTGGAAATCCCTTATGGACTTTTTGCATGACACCAGAAAAAAAAAATCCGCCTATGATTTGTGGGTTCGAAGATTGTGGGTGTGGGGGGAATCACGTAATAGAAAAAAAAAGCGAGCTTTTCTTTTTGTTACTGTAGGAAGAGATAACTTTATAATTGTGGTACTTCCTGCAAAGAAAATTAGTAGCTTCTTTTTTTTTCTTTCTATCTTTTTACCATTTACCATTTCCTTTCTTTTTCCTTTTTCCTTTCTTTACTCTCTATTAGGTTTATATACAGGATGGATGGATGGATGGATGGATGGATGGATGGATGGATGGGTGGGTAGGTAGATAGATAGATAAATAGATAGATAGATAGATAGATAGATAGATAGATAGATAGATAGATAGATAGATGCTAAAATAGATAGATACTAAATGCTAAGATAGATAGATGCTAAGATATAGATAATGAATACTAAGATAGATGATAGATAGATAGATAGATAGATAGATAGATAGATAGATAGATAGATAGATAGATAGATAGACAGACAGACAGATGCTAAGATAGATAGTTACTGAATGCTAAGATAGATAATGAATGCTAAGAGATAGATGCTAAGATATAGATAATGAATGCTAAAATAGATAGATAGATGCTAAGATATATTTTTTTATTTTTTTTTTATTTTAATTCCATTTATATCCCGCCCTTCTCCGAAGACTCAGGGCGGCTTACAAGCTTAGCAGTAGCCTTCATTCTATGTATATGCCTGCTTATTAGGGCTTTCACACACACCCCCAAGCGGCATTATTACAAAGTCAGCTTAATTGCCCCCAACAATCTAGATAATGAATACTAAGATAGATAGATAGATAGATAGAGAGAGAGAGAGAGAGAGAGAGAGAGAGAGAGAGATAGAAAGATAGATAGATACTAAGATATAGATAAGGGACGCGGTGGCTCAGTGGGTTAAGACGCTGAGCTTGTCGATCAGAAGGTTGGCAGTTTGGCGGGTCAAATCCCGAGTGCCGCGTAACAGAGTGAGTGCCTGTTACTCATCCCAGCTTCTGCCAACCTAGCAGTTCGAAAGCACGTAAAAAATGCAAGTAGAAAAATAGGGACCACTACGGTGGGAAGGTAACAGCGTTCCGTGTGCCTTTGGCGTCTAGTCATGCCGGCCACATGACCATGGAGATGTCCTCGGACAAGTGCTGGCTCTTCCGCTTTGAAACGGAGATGAGCACCGGCCTCTAGAGTTGGAAACGATTAGCACACATCTGCGGGGGAACCTTTACCTTTACCTTAAGATATAGATAATTAATAGATAGATAGATAGATAGATAGATGGATAGATAGATAGATAGATAGATAGATAGATAGATAGATAGATAGATAGATAGATAGATAGGAGAGAGAGAGAGAGAGACAGACAGATCTAGATAACTTCATCAGTGCTGGGATGGAGGGAGGAGGAGGAGATCAATAATAGATGAGGGGGGGGTGATCTTATTTTTATGGCTTGCCCTGTCAGTGTTGGTGGAAGCGTTCTTGGTGGTTCCCTGACTGAGCTGTTTTTTTACCTGTTGCTGATACGAGTTGTTAGTTCCTTGATTTGGGAATTATTTACTTCTGATTGTTCATCTAGCGTTGATCTTGGTGCTATCTCCGAGAGCTTTACTTGGTGTTGATTGCTGGCGAGTAGGTGTTTTGGTCCCTTTGTTTCCTGTTTAGATTTTTTGATTGTCTCTTTTAAGCAGTAAGTAGACGTCGTTTATCTCTCTGTGCCTGTTGATGGCTGATGTGTCTGAGCCCTCCCTGCTCATTTCCCTCCCCCCCCCACAAGCCAAGCATCCTTCTGTAAGAAAGTTTTATATTCAGCTTAAGCCTGCAAATCACAGCTTGTTTGTTTTGGCTTCCACGGTAAAATCGTTGCTGAACTTGGAATCCTACCAACTTATTGAATTTGAGCTATTTTCCCAAGGTGCAACGGTTGGGCATTAACAGCCTTTCCGGACAGGAAGTTGTGTCAACTGTCCCGCATTGTTAAAAAAAAATCCTCTTTCTTTTTGTCCCCCACAGCTGATCCGTGTACCGGTGGAGTCCTGCGAACAGTACAAAAGTTGCAGCGAGTGCCTGGGCTCGGGGGACCCCCACTGCGGATGGTGTGTGCTTCACAACATGTAAGTGTTGACTGGCTGGGACCGGAGAAGATGGCTGCCCTGCATCTTTGTCTCTCTTCTCTTCTCCTCCTCTCCCGTCTCACCTTTTCTCACCATGGTGTGTAAAAGACGACAAAGCTGCAAATGGAGAGGCCCATTCCCCAGGGAGATGGGAGGATGGGTCGTTGGGGAGAGAAAAGGAGGAGAGGAAGGAAGGGATTGGTGGTTTCTGCTAAAGCATCGCTGGAGCTTGTCTGTGCTGATTGGTTGATTGGAAAAGCCGCACCTCCCCCATTCCTAACATCTCATTCAGAGACTGTGAGTTCTAGTCCCACTTTAGGCACAAAACCTGGATGGATGACATTGGGCCAATCGCCAGGCGGCTGTGAGTTCTAGTCCCACCTTAGGCTTGAAAGGTGACTGGGTGACTCTGGGCCAATCGCCAGGAGGCTGTGAGTTCTAGTCCCACCTTAGGCTTGAAAGGTGACTGGGTGACTCTGGGCCAATCGCCAGGAAGCTGTGAGTTCTAGTCCCACCTTAGGCATGAAAGGCAGCGGAATGACTGGATCAATCACCAGGAGGCTATGAGTTCTAGTCCCACCTTAGGCTTGAAAGGTGATTGGGTGACTCTGGGCCAATTGCCAGGAGGCTGTGAATTCTACTCCCACCTTAGGCTTGAAAGGTGATTGGGTGACTCTGGACCAATCGCCAGGAGGCTGTGAGTTCTAGTCCCATCTTAGGCTTGAAAGGTGATTGGGTGACTTTGGGCCAATCGCCAGGAGGATGTGAATTCTAATCCTGACTTAGGCATGAATGCTGACTGGGTGACTTTGGGCCAATCACCAGGAGGGCTGTGAGTTCTAGTCCAACCATTGGCCTGAAGGCTAGCTGGGTGACATTGGGCCAATCACCAGAAGACAATGAGTTCTAGTCTCACTTTAGAAATGAAAGCTGGCTGGGTGATTCTGGGCCCACCCCTCTCCCTCAGCTTCACCCATCTTATATGAGATGTGAGGAGAACAAAGGAGCAGGGAGGGATATTGTATGTACACCGGCTTGAGTTGTACAAAATGAAGGCGGGTTTTTCCTGCCTAAGTTCATGACCAGATTTTTCTCACCACTGACTTGCATCTTCTGCCAGTTCCGTGGTGGCAAGGCGACAAGGACATCCAGATGGAGTTGCCATCTTTCCCGCCCAGATAGTTGAGAACTTTTTTGATTGTTGATTTGAATTGGGTTTTGGGGGGGGGGGTTGGAACGCTTTGCTGTCTTTTTCTGGGAAAGGTTGAGGCCAGACAAGAAGGGGATGATAGAGAATGAGGTGGCTGGATGGAGTCACTGAAGCAGGAGGCGTGAGCTTAAAGGAACTCCAGAAGATGGTGGAGGACAGGAAGGCCTGGAGGAACATTGTCCATGGGGTCGTGAAGGGACAGACACGACTTCACAACTAACAACAACAACTGTCTTTTTGCTGTAAGCTGCCCAGACTCCTCGTTGGAGAGGAGACGGCCAGCAAATTATAATTTTCATAAATCAAACAAATGAACTTTAAACTCCATCTTGTTGAATGGCACCTGCTCGGAGAAAAGCAATTGTAACATCTTCAGCAGAGGTTGGGGGATGTCTGTGTCAGCGCTCTTCTGCTGATAAGGGCTTCAGGTGTGGCTTTGTCAAGTGAGGCTCTTGTGATCAGTCAGGTTGTGAGTCATCGGTGAGAGGCTGCTGGCGGGTGTTGCGGTGGGGAGGTTGGAGCAATCGATTGGAGCAACACAAAAATCATCGGCCACACCACCCACCCGCCACACTTGCGAGTTCGTGGAAGCCTGGCACTTCACAAGCCGTTCCATCAACAGACACATCGACCTACAAGCAGAATACAAACCCCTCAGAGTCCAAATCAACCACACAGCCAACCAGGGGCGGCACCAACCCTGAACCATCCCGCGCAATCCCCCACTACCAGCAGTTCACCTCCCAAGGATCCTGACCTGACGCAACCTCCCCATCTGGAGACCCATCACCAGCCTCTCGCTGACGACTCGCCCCTAACCAGTGGTGGGATTTAAACAACTGAACAACCGGTTCTCGGCCCTAATGTAAAATCTGTTCGTCGCCATCGCCGGCGCCACGTACGTCACGCTGGTGGTGAGTAACGATGCGAGGCACCTGGTGCCGTTGAGGAGGAGGATGCGTGACATGCCTGCCGTGGCGGCATTAGCAGCACAACATGCCTCGTGGCAGCAGTGCCGTCGGCATGGTGCGTCACACAGATTTATCAGAACTGGTTCACCAAACTCAGCCCAAAAATTAGGCCGCGGTTCTGCCAAACCAGCGAGAACCGGTGAGAATGCCACCACTGGGCCTGACCCGTCACAAAACCCTCACTCGACACACCCACATCCGCGCCCCCCCTAAACTTGTCCGAAGAGGTTACCGAGCTCGACGACGAGACATTCGGAAACCAACCCACGAGGTCAGGGAACGAAATTTCGCCCTCGTCCTACACGTGAGCGACAGATATTTGCGAGGTGACTTGGAAGCAACGGGGGACACCCTGTGTTTTTGATTCATGGCTTTCTGGAGAAAAAGGCTTCTTTCTTTCTTCCTTCCTTCCTTCCTTCCTTCCTTCCTTCCTTCCTTCCTTCTGTCTTTCTTTCTTTCTTTCTTTCTTTCTTTCTTTCTTTCTTTCTTTCTTTCTTTCTTTCTTTCTTTCTCTCTCTCTCTCTCTCTCTCTCTCCTTCTTTCTTTCTTTCTTTCTTTCTTTCTTTCTTTCTTTCTTTCTTTCTTTCTTTCTTCCTTCCTTCCTTCCTTCCTTCCTTCCTTCCTTCCTTCCTTCCTTCCTTCCTTCCTTCTTTCTTTCTTTCTTTCTTTCTTTCTTTCTTTCTTTCTTTCTTTCTTTCTTTCTTTCTTTCTTTCTTTCTTTCTTTCTTTCTTTCTTTGTTTCTTTCATGACCCAAACCGGGGAGAACCCTTTGTTTTCCTCCGAGCCTCCAGGGGAATCCTGAAGTCCTGCTTTTGTGTTCTTCACATGGTGCCTCTTCAGAACGACGGTCTAGAGAAGCAATTTGCAGCTTAGCCAGTTTCAAAGCCAATCGCGGGGCGCTGGCAGTCAATGTTAAAAAACAACAACGCAAAACTCCCGGCAGTGAGCCAGTTTCAGGCCAACTATTCACGGAGACACCACAGCGGCCTCCTTTCTCTTTCTCTGTTCTGTGTGCTGCTCGCAAGACTGGCTTCTTTCCCCCCCCTACCCCCGATCTATAGTTGAGAGAATTGATTTCTTCAACTTTTCGGTCTCCGCTGTGTAGGGAGGAAAAGTGTCCTGGTGTGCAAGTGGCATAGAGAGAGTTTGAAAGCAGAATATCCATCCCCCCCCCACCCCCCCCCCCCCCCCCCCCCCCCCAGACACACACAGATTTCTATAGGGCGAGGAGGGGAATTTGGAATAAAGTTTGACCCTAGCAGTTTGCGACTGCAGTGGCGTTCAACCGATCAGTCAATCAGAAGAGAGCTGGAAGGGGCCTTTGAGGTCTTCTAGTCCAGCCCACGCTCAAGCAGGAGACCACCCCCCATACCACTTCAGACAAGGGGCTGTCCGAGTCTTTTCTTTAAAAAGCTCCGCTGATGGAGCATCCACAACAGAATAGTGGCATAACGGAAAAACAGCAGAGTTGGAAGGGGCCTGTGAGGTCTTGTAGTCCAGCCCCCTGCTCAAGCAGGAAACCCCATATCATTCTGGACAAAATGGCTGTCCAGTCTCTTCTTAAAAACCTCCGGTGATGGAGCACCCACAACCTCTGATAAGATAAGATGATAAGATAAGATAAGATGATAAGATAAGATAAGATAAGATAAGATAAGATAAGATAAGATAAGATAAGATAAGATAAGATAAGATAAGATAAGATAAGCTTTATTTTCTTTCTTTCTTCTTCTTTTTTTTTACTGTGGGCACACTGGCACACATTAAAAGTAAAATCCTGTTGCCTGCTCTCAAAGCGTACACATACATAGCACACATATAGATGTGCTATATGCATACATGCGTATATATCTACACACCCTTACATATAAATACACATAAATATTAATCACTGTTTATCTTTTTTTTAAAAAATTCTATTTATATCCTGCCCTTCTCCGAAGACTCAGGGCGGCTTACAAGCTTAGCAGTAGCCTTCATTCTATGTATATGCCTGCTTGTTAGGGCTTTCACACACACCCCAAGTGGCATTATTACAAAGTCAGCTTATTGCCCCCAACAATCTGGCTCCTCTTGAATATATCTACACCCTTTCACAGCAGCAACAACAACAACAACAACAACAACAACAATAATAATAAAGTTGGAAGGGACCTTGGAGGTCATCTAGTCCAACCCCCTGCTAAGGCAGGAAACCCTGTGCCATTTCAGACAAATGGCTGTCCAGTCTCTTCTTAAACACTTCCAGTGTTGGAGCATTCACAACCTCTGTGGCAGGTTGTTCCACTGTTAATTGTTCTCACTGTCAGGAAGTTTCTCCTTAGTTCTAGGTTGCTTCTCTCCTTGGTGAGTTTCCATCCGTTGCTTCTTGTCCTGCCTTCAGGCGCTTTGGAGAATAGCTTGACTGCCTCTTCTTTGGGGCAGCCCCTGAGATATTGCAACACTGCTATTATGTCTCTCCCCCACCAGTCCTTCTTTTCTCTAGATTAGCCAAACCCAATCCTATCCAAAAAATCAGTGTCGTTGTAACTTTGAATGCTCACTAAATAGACTGTTGTAAGTTGAGGACTAACTGTACTATTCTGGACAAATGGCTGTCCAGTCTCTTTTAAAATTTCCAATGTTGGAGCATTCGCAACTTCTGGAGGCAGGCAGTTCCACTGGTTAATTGTTCTCACTGTCAGGAAGTTTCTCCTTAGTTCCAGGTTGCTTCTCTCCTTGATGAGTTTCCATCCGTTGCTTCTTTGCTGGAGGTCAAGAGCCGCAAAGCAAGACATGTAGTTATTTCTGAGAAGTTTCCTTCAATAAGTCCTTCACCTACAGGTAATCCTCGACTTGCAACCGTTCGTTTTGTGACTGTCCAGCGTTACAACGGCACTCAAAAGAGAGACCTGTGATTTTTTTTCCCTCGCGTTTACGAGCGTTGCAGCCTCCCCTGGGTCACATGATCCAAATTCAGAGGCTCGGGCAACTGGCATGGACTTAGGACGGTTGCAGCGTCACGGGGTCAGGTGGTTCCCCTTTGGCGACCTTCCGACAAGCGAAGTCTGTGGGGAAGGCAGATTCACGTTACAACCGTGTGACTCGTTTAGCAACCGCACCGATTCACTTCACGGCTGTGGGAAGGAAGGGCGTCAAAGGGGACGGAACTCACTTAACCCATCTCTCGCTTAGCGACGGAATTTTTCGGCTCAGTCGGGGCCGTAAGTCGGGGGATCACCGGTCCTTGAAAAAGCAGAAGTTGTTGGGTTGTTTTTTTTCCCCCTTAAAACTGCTGGATCTTCCCAGCCTCACTTGATCTTCACCCTGACTAGAAATGGAGGCCTCTCAACTCAGTCCTGTCGTTGGCTGAAGTTTCTTGCAAGCTTAGCTGGAGCTTCTTACCACGGAAGGAAGACCACAAACCAAGTTTATTCGGTGAGGTGGGGGGGAATGGTTTGCCTGGCCCCCACCTCCTTTTCGGATCTCCTGACTTCCAGACGGGAGATCTTCTCTCCAAAGCAGGACGAGACTCTTGAAGCTGCTGATCTTCTTCGATAGTTCCAGAGGTCGAGACGGAAAGTTTTAATTGTGTCTTTTTAACTTCTCTCCCCTCCTGTTGCCTGGGCCGTGGAAATAAATACCATCTGGTCTCAGCGGGTAACGCAATCCCGCTGTTTATCGATCGACCTCAGATTTACCTTTCCTTGGTCAAAGTTCTGGAACTGAGTGAGCCAACTCGCAGGTAATCCAAGCTCCCTTCAGAGGCCTCGATAACAATCAAGAGTCTTTGAACGTGGCTTTTACGGCCGCTTGACTTTTAAGATGAGATCTGCTTTGGGTGCCTAAGTTTGTTTTCCATCTCACAACTTTCTTACTTTCTTTCTTTCTTTCTTTCTTTCTTTCTTTCTTTCTTTCTTTCTTTCTTTCTTTCTTTCTTTCTTTCTTCTTTCTTTCTTTCTTTCTTTGTTTTTTCCTTCCTTTTTTCCTTCCTTTTCTTTCTTTCTTTCTTTCTTTCTTTCTTCCTTCCTCTTTCTTTCTTTCTTTCTTTTCCTTCCTTCCTTCCTTCCTTCCATCTTTCTTTCTTTCTTTCTTTCTTTCTTTCTTTCTTTCTTTCTTTCTTTCTTTCTTTTTTCCTTCCTTCCTTATTTCCTCTTTCTTTCTTTCTTCCTTCCTTTCTTTTTTCCTCTCCTCCCTCTTTCTTTCTTTCTTTCTTTCTTTCTTTCTTCCTTTTTTCCTCCCTCTTTCTTTCTTTCTTTCTTTTCTTTCTTCCTTCCTTCCTCTTTATTTCTTTCTTTCTCTTTCTTTTTTCCTTCCTTTCTTCCTTTCTCTCTCCTTCCTTCCTTCCTTCCTTCCTTCCTTCCTTCCTTCCTTCCTCTTTCTTTCTTTCTTTCTTTCTTTCTTTTTTCTTTCTTTCTTTCTTTTTTCCTTCCTTCCTTATTTCCTCTTTCTTCCTTCCTTCCTTCCTTTCTTTTTTCCTCTTTCTTTCTTTCTTTCTTTCTTTCTTTCTTTCTTCTTTTTTCCTTCCTTCCTTCCTTCCTTCTTTCCTTCCTTCCTTCCTTCCTCTTTCTTTCTTTCTTTCTTTCTTTCTTTCTTTCTTTCTTTCTTTCTTTTTTCCTTCCTTATTTCCTCTTCCTTCCTTTCTTTTTTCCTCCCTCTTTCTTTCTTTCTTTCTTTCTTTCTTTCTTTCTTTCTTTCTTCCTTCCTTCCTTCCTTCCTTCCTTCCTTCCTTCCTTCCTTCCTCTTTCTTTCTTTCTTTCTTTCTCTTTCTTTTTTCCTTCCTTTCTTCCTTTCTCTCTCCTTCCTTCCTTCCTTCCTTCCTTCCTTCCTTCCTTCCTTCCTTCCTTCCTTCCTTCCTTCCTTCCTTCCTTCCTTCCTTCCTTCCTAGAAGCAATGGATGGAAACTTGTCAAAGAAAGACCTATCCTACAAAAATTTCCTCACAGTAAGAACAATTACAATTCGCGACTTATGACCCAAATTTTTTGTAACTAACCAAGACAGTTGTTGTTGCAATTCATTGTTGTAATGTATTTCTATGCAACAACTACAGTAATATTCAACCAGTAGATGGCAGTATTTACAAGTTTGGATCTATGGTATACTCTGTGCTCTTCTGTTCTAAGTAGGATAGGATGTAGGATGTAGGATATAGGATAGGATAGAGCTGGGAGGGACCTTGGAGATCTTCTAGTCCAGCCCCCTGCTCATGCAGGAGAACTTATACCATTTCAGACAAATGGTTGTCCAGTCTCTTCTTAAAAACTTCCAGTGTTGGAGCATTCACAGCTTCTGGAGGCAGGTAGTTCCACTGGTTGATTGCTGTGGCTGTCAGGAAATTTCTCCTTAGTTCTAGGTTGCTTCTCTCCTTGATTATTGTCTATCCATTGCTTCTTGTTCTGTCTTCAATTGCTTTGGAGAATAGCTTGACTCCCTCTTCTTTGGAGCAGCCCCTGAGATATTGGAAGACTGCCGTCATGTCCCCGCTCATCCTTCTTTTCATTAAACTAGACATCCCAAGTTCCAGCAACCATTCCTTATATGTTTTAGCCTCCAGTAAATTTTCCTGTTTCCTGTTACAGTAATATACAGTAGCTGAGCAGTAAAGCACATGGTGACTGTACTCCTTGTTTGCCCTGTGGCGCTACCATATATATAAACAGAAATTCTAAAAGTTAAGTGAGTTTGGCCCCATTTTACGACCTTTCTTGTCACAGTAGTTAAGCGAATCAGTGCAGTTGTTAAATTAGTAACACAATTGTTAAGTGAACCTGCCTTCCCCGTCGACTTTGCTTGTCAGAAGGTCGCAAAAGGGGATCACATGACCCCAGGACACTGCAACTGTCCCAAATAGGAGTCAGTTGTCAAGTGTCTGAATTTTGATTATGTGGGGATGCTGCGGTGGCTGTAAGTATGAAAAGCTGTCCGAAGTCACTTTTTCCAGTGCCGTTGTAACTTCAAATGGCCATTAAATGAACTGTTATACAACTGGTTGCTGAGTCTTTTGGTTTGCTTAGAACAGTGATGGCGAACCTTCTAGAGATCGAGTACCCAAACTACAACCCAAAACCCACTTATATATCGCCGGGTGCCGGCTGGGCGTGGCCAATTGGGTGGGTGTGGCCCATTGGGTGGGCGTGGCTGCGGTTGTAACAGCAGACTGGGTGGGACTAAAAAGTTCAATCAATCAGTTCCAACTTTGTGAGATCTTTTTTTTCCCTGTGAGAAGTTGAAATTGATTGATTGATTGAACTTTTTTTTTTTTGCATGCGGCGGCGGAGGCCTAAAGCGAAAAGGTTTTATAAAACCCAGCTGAAGGCCTAGGACTGGGGCAACAGCACGCGTGTTCACAGGGAGGGCTCTGCGTGCCACCTGTGACACACCACGGGCCACCACGGGCTTAGGATGTTTTGGAGGGTTTTAGCTGGCTTGTGTGCTACGCTGATTCCATGTGGTTACAATAGTCCATTGGTGGCTTCTGAGATGTTTTTGACGTCTGTTATCCTTTTCACAGCCTGCGTTGTGTTGGGAGCCTACTCGATATAGGCTGCCAAAGTCTATGGAGATTCTCCATCGTCCAGGTCACGGTTGTCCCAAAGGTGCTTTTTCAGGAGGCAACTGGACTTTCTTGTATTTCTTTGAAGACCCTTCTTGGGTGAGAAGCAAAACATCTTCAAAGAAAAAAACCAAGCCCAGTTGCCTCCTGAAAAAGCACCTTTGGGGAAACTCCGAATGACCTCCAGGGGGCGCCAAGATGCTTTCTTTGCCATTGGTCTGCCCTCTAGTGGACATCTAGATTTTTGATCACTTATACATAACGACTTCCCGGATGCGCTTCTGAGGTCAGACAACGCTGGGTCTGCTGTTAGTTTCTCTCCTTACCGACGACCAAGATAATAACACAGAGCTTGTCAAATTCCTTCTGCTGACACGTCAGTTTCTAGAAGAAAATCAGTAGCGTTATGATGGACGGACAACCGAACCACAGGGAACAAATGCCTCTGAACCACGGGGATGTTTTTCAGGGAATTGTTTGCTGTCGGATTCGCCGGCAATTTCTTGTGTCTCTGCATTGGCTGATGATGTGCGAGGGAGAGAAAATAGCCTGTGGAGTGACAGCTCTACAGAGAGAGGTCACCTCTGCTTTCACTTGCAGTTGTACTTTAATTTTCCATCCTTCTTGATAGTGTCAAGACTTCTGACAGGATAGGATGCACTGAACTCCTCTTTTCCCTGAAATGATGCCTCTGCACCTTCAGAGGTCTTTATCTATCTCTAGTTTATTTTGCAAGCTGGGGCTTTTGACTCCTGAGTATCCTCAAAGGGGTTTGATGCCTTGGTTCCTAAGATCTCCAACTGGCTGTGTTCATACAAGACACATAATCAAGTTTCTATATCGGATCTTTTTATTTTTGTTTTTGCAATGGCCCAATAATAATAATAATAAGTTGGAAAGGACCTTGGAGGTCATCTAGTCCAACCCCCTGCTCAGGCAGGAAACCCTATATCATTTCAGACAAATGGCTGTCCAGTCTCTTCTTAAAAACTTCCAGTGTTGGAGCATTCACCACTTCTGGAGGCAGGTTGTTCCACTGGTTAATTGTTCTGACTGTCAGGAAGTTTCTCCTTAGTTCTAGGTTGCTTCTCTCCTTGACTAGTTTCCATCCGTTGCTTATTGTCCTGCCTTCAGGTGTTTGGAGAATAGCTTGACTGCCTCTTCTTTGTGGTAGCCCCTGAGATATTGGAAGACTGCTATCATGTCACCCCTCACACTTCTCTTCGTTAAACTACACATACCCAATTCCAGCAACCGTTCCCTATATGTTTTAGCCTCCAGCCCCCTAATCATCTTTGTTGCTCTTCTCTGTACCCTTTCTAGAGTCTCGACATCTTTTTTACATCGTGGTGACCAAAACTGGATGCAGTATTCCAGGTGTGGCCTTACCAAAGCATTGTAAAGTGGTATTAGTACTTCACTTGATTTTGATTCTATCCCTCTGTTAATGCAGCCTAGCACTGTGTTGGCTTTTTTGATTATGGACCGCGGGTTGGCTGGTTTCTTGCAACCTTTTAAGCCACATGTCTTACCAATTTGCATGTTCTACCCTGGCGTGTATTAAACCTTTCATTGATCTTTAACTGTTTTGGTCATCACATTACAAAAAAAAAGTCGTTGAGACTTTGGAAAAAGTGCAGAGAAGAGCAACTCAGATGACTAAAGGCCTGGAGCCTGAAATGTATGGAGAACGGTGGCAAGATTTGGGAATGGCCAGTGTAGAGAAAAGAAGGATTAGGGGAGACTTGATAGCAGTATTTCAGTATTTGAGGGGCTGCCACAAAGAAGAGGGGGGTCCAAGCTATTCTCCAAAGCACTTGAAGGCAGGACAAGGAGCAACGGATGGAAACTAATCAAGGAGAGAAGCAACTTGGAATTAAGGAGAAATTTCCTGACAGTGAGAAGAATTAGCCAGTGGAACAACCTGCCTCCAGAAATTGTAGGTGCTCCAACACTGGAAATTTTTAAGAAGAGACTGGACAGCCATTTGTCCGAAATGTTAGAGAGTCTTCTGCTTGAGTAGGGGGTTGGACTAGAAGACCTCCAGGGTCCCTTCCAACTCTGTTAGAGATAGTCCTCAATTTATAACCACAGTTGAGGCCAAAATTTATGTTGCTAAGTAAGAAATTTGGTCCCTACCAGCTCTTAAGTTGTTCCCTTCCAACTCTTATTCTGTTGTGCTGTTAAACGATGGTCACTGCAGAAGGTTGGCAAAAATGACCCATAGAATCTCTTTCATTCTCCAGCTCTGTCATTCCATAATTCCTGTCATCTCCCATCTTTGTGGCTGAAGATAAGGGACTGTGAGTTTTGTAGCTTAGCATCACCTGGAGGGCGCCATCCTGCATGCTTATTGTCTACCATATTTTCCTGAAAATTAAGACCTGGCCTTATATTAATTTTTGCTCCAAAAGACGCATTAGGTCTTATTTCCTGGGAAATACGGTACTCAATGGGTCCATCTGGCTGACGGTCTTAACTGGGACTTATTTTTGGGGGTGGGGCTTATATTACGAGCATCCTGAAAAATCACGCCAGGGCTTATTTTCTGGTTGGGTTTTATATTTGGGGAAATACGTTACTAAACGGGTCCGTCTGGCTTACGATCTTAACTGGGGCTAATTTGGGGGGTGGGGCTTATATTACGGGCATCCTGAAAAACCTTATTTTCATATTAGGGCTTATTTTGGGGGAAATACGGTCATGTTGGCTTTTGAGGTTAGGCAGATGGGCAAACCCAAATTCCATTTCCAATACCAGCTCTTTGCTTCAATGAATTAGCTGGTTGGGCTGGGGAAAATGGAGGACTGGATGCCAAAGACTCTTCCGGACTTTTCCAAAACTAGATAGGGGGAAAAAAACCAACCTTCTGAGTTGCCTCTTACGTGGAAATTAAATCAGCAGAAGCCGGAGGCAGCCATGACCGGCAAAGCCGGTTTCTCAATTGAATTGCTTTTTGCTGGGGATTGTCCATCGGTATGGGGAACGAGGATTTCTCTGCCCGTTGTTAGGAATTAATTTTTTTTTGGGGGGGCGACTTAATTGTGCTTTCGCTGAACCCTGCTCCCCTCTTTCCGTTGGCCTCACTTTCTAATTTTCCACTTGGCTGAGGATTCTTTGCCAGAGAAAGGGTTGGACTTCGGAAACCTCAGCAGAGGCTCCTGACATAAAATGTATTATCTCCTGGACCCGCTGAGTTGAATAATAAAAATTTTGCCTCACTGGCCGCCCAGCACCGTATTCAAATGATGCTTTCAACATGTTGCAATGGGCTGGCGTAGAGGTGGGGACGCTAAGATGAATCTGGAGTGAGGGAGGCCCCTCCCAGATCCCCAGCTGTTCCCAATGGAGAATAACAGAATAACACGGTTGGAAGGGACCTTGGGCGGCGGGGGTGTGTGTGTGTCTTCTAGTCCAACCCCCTTTTCAGGCAGGAGATCCTATACTATTTCAGACAAGTGGCTGTTCGGTCTCTTCTTAAAAGCCTGCAATGTTGGAGCACCCACAACTTCTGGTGGCAAGCAGTTCCACTGATTAATTGTCCTCGCTGTGAGGAAGTTTCTCCTTAATTCCAGGTTGCTTCTATCAACAACAACAACAACAACAACAATAAAGTTGGAAGGGACCTTAGAGGTCTTCTACTCCAACCCCCTTCTCAGGCAGGAAACCCTATACCATTTCAGGCAAATGGCTGTCCAGTCTCTTCTTAAAAACTTCCAGTGTTGGAGCATTCACAGCTTCTGGAGGCAGGTTGTTCCACTGGTTAATTGTTCTAACTGTCAGGAAGTTTCTCCTTAGTTCTAGGTTGCTTCTCTCCTTGACTAGTTTCCATCCGTTGCTTCTTGTCCTGCCCTCAGGCGCTTTGGAGAAGAGGTTGACTCCCTCTTCTTTGGGGCAGCCCCTGAGATACTGGAAGGCTGCTATCAGAATTGGAAGGGTCCTTGGAGGTCATCTAGTCCAACCCCCTACTCAAGCAGGAAAGCCTATACCATTTCAGACCAATGGTTGTCCAGTCTCTTCTTAAAAGCCTCCAGTGATGGAGCACGCACAACGTCTGGAGGCAGGTTGTTCCACTGGTTAATTGTTCTAACTGTCAGAAAGTTTCTCCTTAGTTCCAGGTTGCTTCTCTCCTTGATGAGTTCCCATCCGTTGCTTCTTGTCCTGCCTTCGGGTGCTTTGGAGAATAGCTTGACTGCCTCTTCTTTGGGGCAGCCCCTGAGATATTGGAAGACTGCAATCATGTCACCCCTAGTCCTTCTTTTCATTAAAGTAATCATACCCAATTCCACTTTTCTTTAAAAAAAATTGGGATCTTTCCAGCCTTCAAACAAGGAGATCTAAATTTTTCAAGGAGATCATTTATCCAGTTATTGGAAAAATTCTGGCACGTTCCTTTGTTGTTGTTGTTATTGTTGTTGTTGTTGTTGTTCCTGGGTGTGCCAAGGATTGAGTTTTCATGCAGAATGGAGTTATTGAGAAGAATTATTCCAAATAATTCCACTCTGCATGAAATTAACAATGCAGGAAGTAGGTATGTGTTATCTAATGAGGAAAAGGACTCGGAGTGACATGATAGCATCTTCCAATATTTGAGGGGCTGTCTCGAAGAAGGGAGGGGGTCAACCTATCTTTCAAAGCCCCTGATGGCAGGACAAGAAGCAATGGATGGAAACTAAGCTAGAATTAAGGAGAAATTTCCTGACAGCTAGAACAATTAATCAGTGGAACTACTTGCCTCCAGAAGTTGTGGGTGCTCCATCATGGGAGGTTTTCAAGAAGAGACTGGACAGCCATTTGTCTGAAATCGTATAGGTCAGGGTTAGGCAACCTTGGCTCTTTTATGACTCACGGACTTCAACTCCCAGAATTCCTGAGCCAGCATGGGGGAACGATGGCCCCTTCATGACTTGTGGACTTCAACTCCCAGAATTCCTGAGCCAGCATGGCTCAGCATGGAATCCTCTCTCTTTCCCCTCAGCATGGCTGGCTCAGGAATTCTGGGAGTTGAAGTCCACGAGTCATAAAAGAGCCAAGGTTGCCTACCCCTGGCCTAGGCCTAGGCCGCTTTAGGACTCGTGGACTTCAAGTCCCAGAATTCCTGAGCCAGCCATGCTGAGGGGAAAGGGAGAGGTTTCCAAGCTGAGCTGTGCTGGCTCAGGAGTTCTGGGAGTTGAAGTCCACGAGTCATAAAAGAGCCAAGGTTGCCCACCCCTGGACTATAGGTCTTATGCATGGGCAGCGGTTTTTTTTTTTTAATCCCATTTATATCCCGCCCTTCTCCGTTGACTCAGGGCGGCTTACAATCTAAGAAGCACAAATCAATGTGCTTAGCAATAGCCTTCATTCTATGTATATGCCTGCTTATTAGGGCTTTCGCCCCCACCCCCCAAGCGGCATTATTACAAAGTCAGCTTAATTGCCCCCAACAATCTGGGTCCTCATTTTACCTACCTCGGAAGGATGGAAGGCTGAGTCGACCTTGAGCCTGGTGGGACTCGAACCTGCACTAATTGCAGGCAGCTGGTGTTACTTAAGGAGGCATTAGCCCACTGCTCCACCAAGGCTCTGGGTTGGATTAGAAGACCTCCAAGGTCCCTTCCGACTCCGTTGTTCTGTATTTACCAACCAAGCGATTAGCTTCCTCGGGGCTGTCTGAGATGGATAGACGCTTAGCATCTTTGTAGGTTTTTGCTAACTGCACTGCAGAGGCTGAAAACTTACTGTGATCTTGGGCTGGCTATTGCTCCAGCAGTTGTGTCTTTTTCTTCTCCTCTCTCTCTTTGTGGAAAATTGCTTCAGCTTTGCTGAGAAGTCGGATCCTTCAGGAGCAAAATCTCGGTAAGGGTGGATAAGGCAGATCCCTCTCTTCCCCAGCTGACATCCTGATCAAAATCGCAGATTCCTCTTCATATCGCAGTCCCAGCGTATTTTACACACACACACACACACACACACACACACACACACACACACACACGGTGTCTGAATCTCAAGATCTTTGAGAGGGATTGCAAGCCAAAGGAAGCGATTCTTTCACCTTAAACAGGGTTGAGGATCTTCCTGGGGTCCAAATCTTCAAGGGGAGGGTGTGAGGGGTGGGGTTGGCTTGCCTAAGACTCTGGATATTTTTTTATTTATTGATAGTTTTTCAGCGATGGAGAAGCTGAGCTCTTGATCGCTAGGGAACAGGGGCTGAATTTGATCACCTCTTTTTTTTAATTAAAAAAAATGGTTCTATTATCATCTAGAACACAGAGAATAGCCTGGTGTAGAGGCTAGGAACACGGTCGCGGGGAAAGTAAAATTAAACCTTTTGAAATAGAAAATTTGATATCAGTGTTAAATACGATTGCTGGGATGTAAAAGGGACAAAGAACCGGTTAAACTGTTTTGCGGGAGCTTAATATAATATTGATAAGCAGTTGTAAAAGATGTGGCATTATTTTTTTTCCCCGTATTAAAAAGAAATTAGTTCTTTTGAGCTTCAGACTAAACTCTCCACTGTATTGTTGTTAAATACTACAGATACTTCTTGATGAATAGAATAGAATAGAATAGAATAGAATAGAATAGAATAGAATAGAATAGAATAGAATAGAATAGAATAGAATAGATGAAATGGAATGGAATAAGAATAGAATAGAATGGAGTGGAATGGAGCAGAGTAGAGTAGAGTAGAGTAGAGTAGAGTAGAGTAGAGTAGAGTAGAGTAGAGTAGAATAGAATAGAATAGAATAGAATAGAATAGAATAGAATAGAATAGAATAGAATAGAATAGAATAGAAAATAGGGAATAGAATAGAATAGAAAATAGGGAATAGAATAGAATAGAATAGAATAGAATAGAATAGAATAGAATAGAATAGAATAGAATAGAATAGAATAGAATAGAATAGAATAGAAAATATGGAAGGTAAGGGAATGGAACGGAACAGAACAAAACAGAATGGAATATGGAAAATAGAAAATAGAAAGGAATAGAAAATAGAATGGAATACAGAACAGAACAGAACAACAGAGTTGGAAGGGACCTTGGAGGTCTTCTAGTCCAACCCCCTGCTCAGGCAGGAAACCCTATACAGCAGAGGTCCCCAAGGACTTATTTGACCTTGTGCTGTTGCCGTGTGTATGTCTGTTATTGTTTTTTTATTTTTATTTTTTCCCCTGCTGTTTTTTTATTTGCAACAGTGGTGAATAGCTGCGGCTCGGGTGTAGAAGGAGGGTGAGGATTTGTTCTCCAAGCTTGTTGGTTGGTTTCCGAACGTTTCATTAACCTCTTCAGCGAAGTTGTGGGGTTTTTTAATTATTATTTGTAAGCCACCTAGAGTTGCTGTGGGCGAGTTGGCAGCTGAATAATGATGATGATGATGATGATGATGGAAGGGACCTTGGAGGTCATCTAGTCCAACCCCCTGCTCAGGTCATCTAGTCCAACCCTATACCATTTCGGACAAATGGTTGTCCAATCTCTTCTTAAAAACTTCCACTGTTGGAGCACTCACAGCAGGGGTGTCAAACTCAATTTCATTGAGGGCCGCATCAGCATTGCGGTTGCCCTCAGGGGGCCGGGTGGGTATGGCCAGGGTGGGCATGGCCTACTGGGTGGGCGTGGCTAGAGTGCGTATGGCCTACTGGGTGGGCGTGGCCAGCTCTACATCGTTCGCATGAAGGGTGACTATGGGGGCCTGGGAAGGAGTGGGAGAGATCTGAGGGTCTCTGGCAGGAGGAGGGTCTCTTGGCCAGGGCCAAGGCAGTGGGGGCCGTTCCCTCACTGTTTCCAGGATGGCTTCGCGGGCCGCATGAAACCACTTCGCGGGCCGGATCTGGCCCCCGGGCCTTGTGTTTGACATGTCTGACTCACAGCTTCTGGAGGCAGGTGGTTCCACTGGTTACAATTGTCCTCACTGTCAGGAAGTTTCTCCTTAGTTCCAGGTTGCTTCTCTCCTTGGTTAGTTTCCATCCGTTGCTTCTTGTCCTGGCTTCAGGCGCTTTGGAGAATAGCTTGACTGCCTCTTCTTTGGGGCAGCCCCTGAGATACTGGAACATTGCTATCATGTCCCCCCTCATCCTTCTCTTCATTAAACTAGACCTACACAATTCCAGCAACCGTTCCTCATATGTTTGAGCCTCCAGTCCCCCGATCATCTTTGTTGCTCTTCTCTGCACTCTTTCTAGAGTCTCAACATCTGTTCCCCATTCCCTGCAGGTAGAAACCTAGCAGCTGAGGAGTTACACAGCTGTAGTGTTCTTTTGGGGATGCCAATTTTGGAAACTCAATTTTTTTCCTTTTGCTCCCCTTCAATCTTTGCCATGTGAGCTGGAATGGAGCTTGGAGGTCTTCTAGTCCAGCCCCCTGCTCAAGCAGGAGACCCTACATTATTTCAGACATGTCTGTGTTCAGTCTCTTTTAAAAAAATCTCCAGTGATGGAGCACCCACGACCTCTGGTGGCAAGCTGTTCCACTGGTTAATTGTCCTCACTGTCAGGAAGTTTCTCCTCAATTCCAGGTTGCTTCTCTCCTTGATTTGCTTCCCTCCACTGTTTCTTGTCTTGCCCTCGGGTGCTTTGGAGAATAATTTGACACCCCCCCCTTTGTGGCAGCCCCTCAAATACTGGAAGACTGCTATCATGTCCCCCGCCTCCCGCCAGTCCTTCTTTTCTCTAGACTAGCCATACCCAGTTCCTGTAGCCATATATGTTTTAATCTCCAGGTTTTTAATCATCTTAGTTGCTCTTCTCTGCACTTTCCCCCCCCCCCCAAAGTCTCAACTTCTTTTTTGTAATCTGGTGACCAAAATTGGCCTGCCAGGGGTGGCCTTACGAAGGCTTTATAAAGCAGCACTAATCCTTCGCACGGGTTGCTAATATTTCACGTGAAGTATTAGAATACTTCATGTGTTCTTTCCGAGGGTCAGCTGAACGTGCCCGCGCAGAAACCTGGTGGGAATTTTTGTACTGCTAGGATTTTCTCTGGAAATTGAAAGCCCAGAAACAATGAAATCAAATTGTCACCTTTTATATTACCTTTCCAGGCGCTGGCTGTTGCTTAATGAAAAAAAAAAAAAAACCTTCACCTGTATCTGCAAAGAGTTTAAAAATTGAAAGGGGAGGGAGGAGACACAAGCGCGGTAACCAGCCAAATTTAATTCTTGCAGTGTCTCTCTGGTCTTAACCGGAGGAAAGTAAGAAAGAAAAAAAACATTCATAAACATTATTAGCCTTTAATAAGAAAACTCCGATAGGGCAGCGCGTGCCGGTTTTGCTTATTAATTAACTCGCCTTATCTCTGCAGCTTTGTTTCCTTTTATTACTTCCTCTCCCGCAGTACATTTTTTTCTTTCTTTCTTTCAAATTATTGTCCAAGAATTTGGCAGCAGAGGAGGGGGCTTGTTTCCATAAGCTCAAGAGAAGGCAAGAAGAAACGTTATACCGCACGAAGCAAAATTAACGCTTGGTTCTGTGAAATCGGAAGGGGCTGTTGAAATAGGCGGGGGGGGCTTTGTTACAGGTAGTCCTCGACTTACGATGACGACCCAGCCCAAAATTTCGGTACCTAAGCGAGACGGCCGTTACGTGAGTTTTGCCCGCTTTGGAGACCTTCCTTACGGCACTTGTTACGGGAATTCCTACCATCGTTCAGCAAATCTGGCTTCCCTCCTTGACTTCGTTTGTCCGAAGGTCACAAAGGAAGATCATACCAGCCCGGGATGCTACGATTGTCGTAAATACACGCAGAACGACAAGGCACTGAATTTTGATCCTGTGACCACAGGAATGGAGCAATGGGCATAAAACTGAGGGCCCGGTTGTAAGTCACTTTTTCCAGTGGTATTGTAAAACTTTGAATGGTCACTAAATGAATGTTTGCGAGTCGGTCACTAGGCTTCAACGGTGAGGTCTAGCATCTTGCACTAACCGCTCCATTTCAGCCCTGACTCCAAAGTGATCTAACGCTAGACTTATCCTTAACCGTAGTTTCGTTTCCATTGTCAGTGGGATTTTCCCCATATTTTTCACTGCGACCCTCAAAAGAGTCCGAAGGAAAAGCTGTTATGTTCTCTTTCCTTTGCGATCCTCCTAGACTCAAGGCCTCACACCATTGTTCAGCCCTGAATCCAAAGAGATCTAACCCTAACCCTAGCCCCGTGGTGGCGAAACTATGGCACGCGTGCCACACAGGCGGCACGCAGAGCCCTCTCTGCGGGCACGCGCGCCATCGCCCCAGTCCTAGGCCTTCAGCTGGGTTTTATAAAACCTTTTCGCCACCGTGTGCCAAAAAAAAGAAAGAAAAAGAAAAAGGTTCAATCAATCAATCAATCTCAACTTCTCGCGGGGAAAAAAAAAGATCTCGCAAAGTTGGAGTTGATTGATTGAACTTTTTAGTCCCACCCAGTCTGCCGTTACCATGGCAGCCACGCCCACCCAGTGGGTCACGCCCACCCAATTGGCCATACCCACCCCATGGGTCGGGCCCACACAATGGGCCACACCCACCCATCGGGCCACGCCTACCCGACACCCGTCGATACATAAGTGGGTTTTGGGTTGCAGTTTGGGCACTCGGTCTCTGAAAGGTTCGCCATCCTTGCCCTAACCCTAACCCTAACCCTAGTTTCATTTTCATTGTCAATTACTTTGGGCCCATGACCAAGGGATTGTTTCTTCTAAACCCACTTTAGGCATGAAAGCCGGCTTGGTGAGTTTGGGCCAATAACCAAGACATGGTTTGTTCTGGGTCTGTCTTAGGTATTTAAGCCACTTTAGGACAACCATCAGAAAACCGTGATTTCTCGTCCCCTCCCCTTAGGCATGAAAGCCAGTTGCATTACTTTGGGTCAGTCGCTCTCTCTTAGCCCATCCTACCTCACAGGGTTGCTGTTTTGGGGGAAATAGGAGAAGGAGTTAGTATTAAGCATGTTCTCCACATTGAGTTATTTATTAAAAAAAATAGCGGGATATCAATTTATAAATGAAATAAATATGAGCCTATAGTTCCAATACTTTGGTAAAGCTTGTAAACTTAATTGTCTGGCAACTCCCCCCCCCTTTTTTTGCCTCTAGCAGCGAGTCTTCCATGGATTAAAAAAATGGGATTCCATCTATATTTGTCACTGCGTGCAATTGGACCCTTAATTATTTTGATTCTTCTGAACTTCAGTAATCCGGCTTCTGGATAACGTTTCAGATTGTGAAACAAGAGCCAATTAATTTAACCTCCCTTTTGTATAGTTTGCTCAACGCGGTGCAATTAAGGCCGTCGTAAAGAAGCAAATCATAGCAAAGCCTGTCACCGCGGTTTGCACACCCATAAGTAAAGACTTAACGGGTGACAGATGCGAAAAACACCGTGAGCATCAACAACTCCAGCACGGGGTCCAATCTGGGTGGGTCCCAGATTGTCTTCCGATCTTTCAGACTCATGCTGGGGCCCATCCTTGAGGAACGTCTCTCTAGCATAGTGTGTGCTTTGGACTCTTCTCTGTGTGGTATTTGTATGATGTCTGTTGTATGTGGCTTTTCAGATGTTGATTGATGGCTGACTATTAAGCCGTTGGCTGTTGTTTGCATGCGCTGTCAAACCCTCGCCTCCAAAGTACCTGATCAGCTAGGGGTAAATCAGCACTCCTGTTGATGGATGAGGGGGCCCGTTTCCAAGGCTTCAAACATTTCCCTGGCTGTTTTTGTGCCTGCTCGCCCGACAATCTTAGTTCCTGCAAAATTGAATGTATGTCCTTGTTCATTGCAACGTGAGGCTACCAATGAGTTTGGGTCTCCCTATCTGATCGCTGGCTTGTTTTCTTGCATACTGGTGTTTAGCTTCCTCCCCATCTGTCTTACATAATTACAGGGGCAATCCACGCAGGGGATCTGGTAGATTACATTGGAAGTATCTCTCCATCTCCAAGCAATCTTTACAATGCATAATTTGTCCTCGTATGGTAGCCTCTGGGCGATGGGCGATGCACACTTTCAGATCTCGGGAGTTCGGAAAATCTAGCACAGGGGTGTCAAACTGCCGGCCCAAGGGCCGGATACGTCATCCAAAAGCCGCACCCACCCCATTGCTGGGAATGGCGAAAAGGCTCCGATATGTTGCGCGACATCACGTGTCATCACAAGTTTGACATGTCTGCTCTAGCACAACTTGGAGAAAAGGTGGTTATTGTGACTGGGTTGCTTCTGACTCTTTGTGACTTGATGGAAACTATTTCCCCATGATGCGCGTCACCATGTGTGAGTTGGATAGGCATTTAAATGGAATGAATGAATGAGTGAGTGAGTGAATTAATTGAGGGAGGGAGGGAGGAAAGGAAGGAAGGAAGAGAGAGAGGGAGGGAGGGAGGAAGGAAGGAAGGAAGGAAGGAAGGAAGGAAAATGAGAAGAAGGAAGGAAGGAAGGAAAGAAGGAAAATGAGAAGAAGGAAGGAGAATAGGAAGGAAGGACGGAAAATGAGAAGAAGGAAGGAGAGTAGGAAGAAAGGAAGGAAGGAAGGAAGGAAGAAAGGAAGGAAGATGAGAAGGAAAGAGAATAGGAAGGAAGGAAGGAAAATGAGAGAAGGAAGGAGAGTAGGAAGAAAGGAAGGATGAGGACGGAAGGAAGAAAGGAAAGAAGGAAGATGAGAAGAAGGAAAGAGAATAGGAAGGAAGGAAGGAAAATGAGAAGAAGGAAGGAGAATAAGAAGGAAGGAAGGAAGGAAGGAAGGAAGGAAGGAAGGAAGGAAGGAAGGAAGGAAGGAAAATGAGAAGAAGGAAAGAGAATAGGAAGGAAAGAAGGAAAATGAGAAGAAGGAAGGAGAATAAGAAGGAAGGAAGGAAGGAAGGAAGGAAAATGAGAAGAAGGAAAGAGAATAGGAAGGAAGGAAGGAAAATGAGAAGAAGGAAGGAGAATAAGAAGGAAGGAAGGAAGGAAGGAAGGAAGGAAGGAAGGAAGGAAGGAAGGAAGGAAAATGAGAAGAAGGAAAGAGAATAGGAAGGAAGGAAGGAAAATGAGAAGAAGGAAGGAGAATAAGAAGGAAGGAAGGAAGGAAGGAAGGAAGGAAAGAAAGAAAATGAGAAGAAGGAAAGAGAATAGGAAGGAAGGAAGGAAAATGAGAAGAAGGAAGGAGAATAAGAAGGAAGGAAGGAAGGAAGGAAGGAAA
Source organism: Vipera ursinii (assembly GCF_947247035.1). NCBI lineage: Eukaryota > Metazoa > Chordata > Lepidosauria > Squamata > Viperidae > Vipera > Vipera ursinii. Next base: position 86,324,730 of record NC_139515.1, on the reverse strand, counting down.
ATGAGAAGAAGGAAAGAGAATAGGAAGGAAGGAAGGAAAATGAGAAGAAGGAAGGAGAATAAGAAGGAAGGAAGGAAGGAAGGAAGGAAGGAAGGAAGGAAGGAAGGAAGGAAAGAAAATGAGAAGAAGGAAAGAGAATAGGAAGGAAGGAAGGAAAATGAGAAGAAGGAAGGAGAATAAGAAGGAAGGAAGGAAGGAAGGAAGGAAAATGAGAAGAAGGAAAGAGAATAGGAAGGAAGGAAGGAAAATGAGAAGAAGGAAGGAGAATAAGAAGGAAGGAAGGAAGGAAGGAAGGAAGGAAGGAAGGAAAATGAGAAGAAGGAAAGAGAATAGGAAGGAAGGAAGGAAAATGAGAAGAAGGAAGAAGAATAAGAAGGAAGGAAGGAAGGAAGGAAGGAAGGAAGGAAGGAAGGAAGGAAGGAAGGAAGGCTCCTCCTATTTTCAGTCGCTGTGTGTGCTTCTTAGCCAAATTCTTGAAGATAACTCTTGATGGACTTTCAAGATGACGTCCTTTAGGTTCGTCAACATCTTCTCTAGATGTTCCCTGGAGGAGAAGGGAAGGGAACATACAGGTAGCCCTCAACTTACAACAGCTCATTTAGTGACCATTGAAAGGTACAATAGCACCAAAAAACCGAGTTATGACCGTTTTTCATACTTAACGACTACTTCAGCACCCCCATGGTCACGTGATCAAAATTCAGAGGCTTGGCAACCGGCTCCTACCTAGTTGCAGTGACCCCAGGGGTCACGTGATCCCCTTTTGCGACCTTCTGATGAGCAAAGTCAATGGGGAAGACAGATTTGCTTAACAGCTGCAGTGATGCATTTAACAACCGTGGCAAGAAAGGTCGTAAAATGGGGCAAAACACGCTGAAGAGCTGTTTCACTTAGCAACATAAAGTTTGGGCTCAGTTGTGGTTGTAAGGCGAGGACCTACTGTTCTTCTAGGCCAGACATGTCAAACTCTCGACGTCACGTGACGTCGCGCGATGTATTGAAATTTTTCCCCATTGCCGGCAATGGGGTGGGTGCGGTTTCGGCGTGACGCATCTGGCCCACAGGCCAGCAGTTTGACGTGCCTGTTCTAGGCTAACTGTATAGAGCAGGGGTAGGCAACCTTGGCTCTTTTATGACTTGTGGACTTCAACTCCCAGAATTCCTGAGCCAGCATGGGGGAACTATGCCCCCCTCATGACTTGTGGACTTCAACTCCCAGAATTCCTGAGCCAGCCATGCTGAGGGGAAAGGGAGAGGTTTCCCTGTTGAGCCATGCTGGCTCAGGAATTCTGGGAGTTGAAGTCCACAAATCATAGAGCTGCCAAGGTTGGCCTAGCCCAGGGGTAGGCAACCTTGGCTCTTTTATGACTTGTGGACTTCAACTCCCAGAATTCCTGAGCCAGCATGGGGGAACTATGGCCCCCTCATGACTCGTGGACTTCAACTCCCAGAATTCCTCAGCCAGCATGGGGGAACTATGGCCCCTTCATGACTGGTGGACTTCAACTCCCAGAATTCCTGAGCTAGCACGGCTCAGCTTGGAAACCTCTCCCTTTCCCCTCAGCATGGCTGGCTCAGGAATTCTGGGAGTTGAAGTCCACCAGTCATAAAGCGGCCTAGGCCTAGGCCAGGAGTAGGCAACCTTGGCTCTTTTATGACTTGTGGACTTCAACTCCCAGAATTCCTGAGCCAGCATGGCTCAGCTTGGAAACCTCTCACTTTCCCCTCAGCATGGCTGGCTCAGGAATTCTGGGAGTTGAAGTCCACCAGTCATAAAAGAGCCAAGGTGGCCTAGCCCTGGGATAGAGCATTCGTGATTTCTCAAGTATTCTTGGGCTTTCTGCTTTCTGCATGGACCAGTTTGGTAAGCGGCTAGGCACCAAGCTAGAAAGCAGGAGACGACGAGTTCAAGTCCCGCCTGAGCCATGAAAACTGGCTCGCTGACTTTGGGCCAATCTCCAGGAGACAGTGAGTTCTAGTTCTTTCTTAGGCATGAAAGCTGACTGGGCAATTTCGAGCCAGTCTTTCCTTTCAGGGCCATCAACCTCACAGGGTTGTTGTTGATGTGGGGGGAAAAAGGAGAAGGGCAGCGACGTGCTCACGACGGCCTTGAGCGATTTGTCAAAATCATAAGAGGCGGGATGCAAATACATAAAGAAAAAACAGACCCGAAGCGGGGTAGATGAATCCTTTCTGCCATTTAAACCAAAGCCCAACTTTTAGCCACAAAAGCAGCTGGCTGGCTGGAGGAGAATTCTGGGAGTTGTAGTCCACACCTCTTAAAGGGGCCACGTTTGAACAACGCTGTCTTAGCTCAGTGTGTGCAGTACGTAAGCGTCTGCATTTACAGGGGGGGAAAAGCTTTGAAATGCTTTTTTTCCCCCCCGTATCCAATACTGTAACAAAAACAACTCGGGCACATCTGCACTATTTTAATAAAATAGTAACTTTGCAACAAGACGCAGCATCCCATCTGGGAGGAGAGATAGTAAGGGACAAGGAGGAAGGAAGCGGGAGGGTTGAGGTTCTGCTGTCTTGAGCTGGGTTATTCGTCAAGCTTGCAGTTCAGCTTTAATTAGCATGCATTAGAATAGATTAGCCTGCTCTACTTGCCAAGGCGATAGATTTGGCCAACGTTGTAAGCCAAGCCGGGAATGAAACACACACTCAAGCAGCCAGATTTGTTATGCCTTTCTGGACCTGTTTCCATTTTTTTTCTTTTTTCTTTTGGAGTCACAAGGTTGTCTGGGCCTGTTGTGACTACTCAGCTGTGGTCACGCGACACTGGGACCTTCCTTCAGATAGCTCCTGAATTAACCGTGCGCCGTACTTGGGGGTGCCCTTGCAGAGTATCCAGAAGCTTCCGTTAGTTCCAAATTTGGTGGCTTGCACGTTTTTCGTGCGAGCCTAGATTTGTATCCGTCTCGCCTCTCTTCTGGGAGCTGCACTGGCTGCCTGTTTGCTTCCGGGTCCCAGTTCGAGAGGCCGGTTGTCACCTTCAAAGCTCTCCATGTCTTGGGGCCAGGTTATTTGAAGGACCATCTTCTCCCAGTTCTGTCAACCCAACTCACCAGAGGGCAGAGCCAGGGTATGTTATGGGTCCCCTGTCTTAAGGAGGTCCATCTGGTGGGATCCAGAAGAAGGCCTTCTCCGTGATGTCTCCTTCTCTGAGGAACATCATCCCTGCAGAGATAAGATTGGAAGTAAGATGTTATGGATCCCCTCTCTTAAGGAGGTGCATCTGGTGGGACCCAGAAGAAGGCCTTCTCCGTGGTGGCTCCTTCCTGTTCTTTGAAGGACAATTTTTCCCCAGTTATGTCCACCCAACCCACCAGAATGGGAAGCAAGGGGGTATTATGGGTCCTCTCTCTTAAGGAGATCCATCTGGTGGGACCTAGAAGAAGGAAGGGCCTTCTCCGTGGGGGTGCCTTCCCTGTTATTTGAAGGACTGTCTTTTCCCAGTTGTGTCCACTCAACCCACCAAAGCTGGGAGGCAGGGGATGTTATGGGTCCCTTCTCTTAAGGAGGTCCATCTGGTGGGACCAAGAAGAAGGGGCTTCTCCGTGGTGGCTCCCTCCCTGAGGAACATCATCCCTGAGAGATAAGATTGGAAATAAGATGTTATGGGTCCCTTCTCTTAAGGAGGTCCATCTGGTGGGACCAAGAAGAAGGGGCTTCTCCGTGGTGGCTCCCTCCCTGAGGAACATCATCCCTGAGAGATAAGATTGGAAATAAGATGTTATGGGTCCCTTCTCTTAAGGAGGTCCATCTGGTGGGACCAAGAAGAACCAGATCCACCAGACTGGGGAGGCGGGGGACGTTATGGATCTCCTTTCTTGAGGAGATCCATCTGGTGGGACCAAGAAGAAGGGCCTTCTCCATGGTGGCTCCTTCCCTGTTATTTGAAGGACCGCCTGTAACCAGTTATATCTACCTGACCCACCAAAGCAAAGAGGCAGGGGATACCATGGGTCCCCACTCTTAAGGAGATCCATCTGGTGGAGCCCAGAAGAAGGTCCTTCTCCGTGGTGGCTCCCTCCCTGAGGAACATCATCCCTGCTGAGATAAGATTGGAAATAAGATGTTATGGGTCCCTTCTCTTAAGGAGGTCCATCTGGTGGGACCAAGAAGAAGGGGCTTCTCCGTGGTGGCTCCCTCCCTGAGGAACATCATCCCTGAGAGATAAGATTGGAAATAAGATGTTATGGGTCCCTTCTCTTAAGGAGGTCCATCTGGTGGGACCAAGAAGAACCAGATCCACCAGACTGGGGAGGCAGGGAACGTTATGGATCTCCTCTCTTGAGGAGATCCATCTGGTGGGACAAAGAAGGGCCTTCTCTGTGGTGGCTCCTTGAGGAGCACCATCCCTGTGGAAATAAGATTGTCCCCCACTTTGACTCTCTTTTGAACAGCCCCGAAGGGATGGTTCTGCTAACTGGCTGGGGACGATTCCTAGCCCATCGAGTGGTTGGCCTGATTGTTGTCACCAGGAGGACGGGGCAGTTACAGACAGTCCTCGACTTACAACAGTTCATTTAGTGACCATTTGAAATTACAACAGTACCGACAGAAGTGGCTTGTGACCATTTTTTTCCTCACGCCCCTTGCACCATCCCCATGGTCAAGTGGTCAAACTATGGATGCTCGGCAACCGGTTCATATTTATGATGGTGGCAGTGTCCCCGGGTCGCGAGATCCCGTTTTTTGTGACCTTTTGACAAGCAAAGTCCGTTGGGGGGGGGGAGAGAGCCAGATTCACTTAACAGCTTTATTACTAAATGAACGGCTGCAGTGATTGACTTAACGACGGTGGCCCGAAAGGTCGTAAAATGGGGCAAAATCCACTTCGCAAATGTCTGGCTTTAAGAACAAGACATTTGGGGCTTAGTTGTGGCTGTAAGCTGAGGACTACCTGCCTTGGGTTTTATACTGGGGTTTTATTTCTGTAAATCATCCAGAGTCACCGCGCATAAGTTGGGCCAGCCACACGCATTTCCTTACTGAATAAACGAATATAGCCCCCCCCTCCCTCTTTTTTTAGATTCTCACAAAAATATCAATCCTTAGCTACTGCTAAGCTTGTAAGCCGCCCTGAGTCTTCAGAGAAGGGCGGGATATAAATGGAATTAAAATAAAATAAATAAAAATAAATTAAATAAATAAATAAAATCCAAGCCTCCTTTACTATGGTATAGCAATTCCTGCTTGAGTAGGGGGCTGGACTAGAAGACCTCCAAGGTCCCTTCCAGCTCGACTCTGATTCTGATGATCCTGGAGGCGTTCGCACGTCACCAAATAAGACAAAGCAAGGTTAGCATAAACCTAGTTTAGCATGTTGGCAGAATATATCCTGCCCGTTTTTTCCCCTCTGACCTGTTTAAGAGGTCGTGCGCTGGAGATTTTGTCTGCAGAGGGAAACGAAAAGAATCATCCCCCGTTTTCCTCCAACTCTGCACGGTTTATCATTTGATCATGTCACAATCTCCAAGTCTGCTCCTTGCCCTGTTTTCCAACTCTCGGCAAATAAAGGCCAAACAACTTTGGCCTTTCTTCAGAGAGGAACTGAGCCCCCCCCCCACAATCACGGGTTATGCTTTTCTCCAGCATCCTTGGTCCTTCTAGGAAAAAATAATAATAAAAGACGGCACGCCATTGGCTGCTGCTAGGCAACCATCTCCATCAGCCCTCTCTCCCTCTAGGGCTGCCTAGGATAAGTAGCATCCTTGTAGGCAATTAACTGCAAAGAACAGAATCAGAAGAGGCCTTGGACTGGGGCCTGCTGGACAGTCAAGCCACCGTGGCCTGGATTGATGACCGGAGACCCTCCGTGGGATGAACAGTTATTTCACTGGCATCAACAAGTTGGAAGCCATCCTTGGTGTGTGGTTTCCTACACACACACACACAAAGAGAGAGAGAGAGAGAGAGACATCCAAGCATTTTAGCCCAGAGCCTGAGAGCAGCCCCATTTCCACAGGGAAAATCTTGAATGGAAATGGAATAGAATAGAATAGAATAGAATAGAATAGAATAGAATAGAATAGAATAGAATAGAATAGAATAGAATAGAATAGAATAGAATAGAATAGAATAGAATAGAATAGAATAGAATAGAATAGAATAGAATAGAATAGAATATATGGAATAGAATAGAATAGAATAGAATAGAATAGAATAGAATAGAATAGAATAGAATAGAATAGAATAGAATAGAATAGAATAGAATAGAATAGAATAGAATATATGGAATAGAATAGAATAGAATAGAATAGAATAGAATAGAATAGAATATATGGAATAGAATAGAATAGAATAGAATAGAATAGAATAGAATAGAATAGAATAGAATATATGGAATAGAATAGAATAGAATAGAATAGAATAGAATAGAATAGAATAGAATAGAATAGAATAGAATAGAATAGAATAGAATAGAATAGAATAGAATAGAATATATGGAATAGAATAGAATAGAATAGAATAGAATAGAATAGAATAGAATAGAATAGAATAGAGAATGAATGGAACGGAACAGAACAGAACAGAATAGAATAGAATAGAATAGAATAGAATAGAATAGAATAGAATAGAATAGAATAGAATAGAATAGAATAGAATAGAATAGAAAATATGGAATAGAATAGAAAATATGGAATAGAATAGAATAGAATAGAATAGAATAGAATAGAATAGAATAGAATAGAATAGAATAGAATAGAATAGAATAGAATAGAAAATATGGAATAGAATAGAATAGAATAGAATAGAATAGAATAGAATAGAATAGAATAGAATAGAATAGAATAGAATAGAATAGAATAGAGAATGAATGGAATGGAACAGAGCAGAGCAGAGCAGAATAGCACAGTTGGGACCTATATTATTTCAGACAAATGGTTGTCCAGTCTCTTCTTAAAAACCTCCAGTGATGGACAGCTTTGCAGCCCTCTCTAAAAGCAGTTTACAGAACCAGCCAGTTTCCCCCCCCCCGCCTCCCACAACAATCTGGGTCCTCATTTTACCGACTTCGGAAGGAATGAGCGGCTGAGTCAACGTGGAGCTGGCCAGGATCGAACTCCAGGCTGTGGGAATGAAGAGTTTTGTCTGCAGTCCTGCCCTCTAACCACTGCGCCACCACAGCCCCGGTGGTCAGAAAGTCCCCAGAGATGTTGGCGGCACACTGCAACTGTCAAAAATATGAGCCAGTTGCCACATTTTGATCCCGCGACAATGGGGATCCTGCCACGCCGGTAAGGTGTGGGAAAACGGTCATAAGTCAGTTTTTCCCAGTGCCGTTGTAACTTAAAGGAGTGTCTTCTTACCAATTAAGAAACTGTGAACAAAGTGCTTTCCGGTGGCATCTATTGAGGGCCTTGGTGCTTTCGAAAATCTGCCAAAACTGTGCTGGTCTCCACACCCTGCTTACTTTCCGGAAGGTATAAAAAGGACAGAGTTTTGATTTTCACCTCACGCCGACCAATGTGCAGATTTCGACACACAGCTGCACCCATTGGAGCCCTCCGTGCTTTCTTTTTTCCTCATTTAACACCTCCTTAAAGCAGCTGCTTGACATCTGTTGCACAGGGGAAAAATTAAAGACTGGGAGAAGAATTGTATTTGGTACATGCAGGAAGGCAATATGTTGACTTGCCAACTGGATTTATTGCGTTGTAATTTATTTTAAGAATGTATATAGGATTCTCCCACAATGGAGCTGGGTGGCCCACCGCAGAAAACAGTCCAAAAATAAACAGGGTAGTCGACAACGATCAGAAGGAAGCAACAGAGCATTCCTGCATTCTCCCTTTGGTGACATGAGACATCCTGGCTTTAATGCCTTTTTTTTTTTAAAAAAATGTCTTTTTAAACCCCATCAGGGTTGGGGGCCACCCAAACTGATGCCAGCCTTCATTTTCCACGCTTCTTCAAAACTTTGCAGTGCTGTTCTCCAAATATAGCGCGGGTTAAAATAGTGTCTGCTTTCTTGGGGGCGAGTTTTCCCTCACTATAGACATCTGTTTCCCGCATGGAAGGGACCTTGGAGGTCTTCTAGTCCAACCCTCTGCTCAGGCAGGAGACCCTATAGTACCAGGGGTAGGTAACCTCTTTTATGACTGGTGGACTTCAACTCCCAGAATTCCTGAGCCAGCCATGCTGAGGGGAAAGGGAGAGGATTCCATGCTGAGCCAGGCTGGCTCAGGCATTCTGGGAGTTGAAGTCCGCGAGTCATAAAAGAGCCAAGGTTGCCTACCTCTGAACTAGAGGGTTGTCAAGTTGTGGGAACTAGGTTTGTTTAGTTTAGTGCAGGGTTAGGCAACCTGGGCTCTTTTATGACTGGTGGACTTCAATTCCCAGAATTCCTGAGCCAGCCATGCTGAGGGGAAAGGGAGAGGTTTCCAAGCTGAGCCACGCTGGCTCAGGAATTCTGGGAGTTGAAGTCCACCAGTCATAAAAGAGCCAAGGTTACCTAGCCCTGCCCTAGACCAGGGGTGTTAAACTGCCGGACGCGGGCCGGACGCGTCACGAAGAAACCGTGCCTACCCCATTGCTGGCAATGGGGAAAAAGTTCTGATACGTCACGTGATGTCACTTGATGTTGCGAGTTTGACCTGTCTGCCCTAGACCATTTCAGACAAATGGATGTCCAATCTCTTCTTGAGAACCTCCAGTGATGGAGCACCCACAACAGAACAGCGGAATAATGGAGTAACGGAATAACGGAATAACAACAGAGTTGGAAGGGCCCTTGGAGATCTTCTAGTCTAACTCCCAGCTCAAGCAGGAGACCCTATAGCAGAGGCCCCCAACCTTTTGGGCACCAGGGACTGGTTCCACAGAGAAAGGTTTTTCCACGGGCTGGAGAATGTGTGGTTTTGTGTGCTGCCTGCATCCCACTGATGGGGCTTTGCTTGTTTGTGCGGACCGGTTGCTGGTGTGCCGCGGTCCGGTACCGGTCCATGAACCGGGGGTTGGGGACCCCTGCCCTATACCATTTCAGACAAAGGGATGTCCAATCTCTTCTTGAAAAGTTCCAGTGATGGAGCACCCACAACCTCTGGAGTCAACTCGTTCCGCTGATTAATTGGGGAAGTTCAGGAAAGTTCTCCATAGTTCTAGCTTGGGTCTCTCCTTGAGGTCTCCTGTGCTTCTGTGTGAATTCCTTTGCCTGTCCAATTTTGCTGGAACATCTGAGGTGGAGCTTTCTTCTCTTCTTCTGCTTGGGGATGAAGTTCTGTTTACCATTACCCTTGGTGTAATTTCCATTTTTCACTTCCCATTTCCAGTTCAAAGTTATGACGGCACTGAAAAAGAGGGACTGACACCATTTTTCACCTGATGACCGTGGCACCTTCCCCACGCTTATGTGGTCAAAATATGGATGCTTGGCCATGGACTCACATTATGACGGTTGCAGTGCAATTCCAGCAACCGTTCCTGATATCTTTTAGCCTCCAGTCCCCTGATCATCTTTGTTGCTCTTCTGTGGACTCTTTCCAGAGTCTCAACATCTTTTTTTACATCGTGGTGACCAAACCTGGATGCCGTATTCCAAGTGTGGCCTTACTAAGGCCTTGTAAAGTGTTATTAACACTTCACGTGATCTTGATTCTATCCCTCTGTTGATGCAGCCTAGCACTGTGTTGGCCTTTTTGGCAGCTGCAGCACACGGCTGACTCACATTTAAGGGATTGTCTACTAGGACTCCAAGATCCCTCTCGCAGTTGCTACTATTGAGCAAGGTACCCCCGTTACTGTACCTGGGCATTTGGTTTTTCTTGTCTAAATGCAGAACCTGAATTTTTCACCATTGAATTCCATTTTGTTAGATACAAAATGTTTGATTACCAAAAAAATACTACAAATACACAAAAAGTGGATTTGGAAACCAGAGGGAACACCCTGTGGGTTTTTCCTGCCTCTCCGCAGCCACACTGAATTCTATCCATCCCGCGGCACGTTGTATATAAAATGAAGTTGGCATGTTGTGAACGGGTGGTGGTGGTGGTGGGGAACGCAGATTGTCTCCTCTTCAAAATAACAGCTGTTTGGAGCGCTTCAAAGCCTGAAACCCAAATGCGTTGGGAGAGTTGTGTTTTCAGGCATTCTGAGTTGTCTTTCTAACATGAAACACTTTGGAGCGGTCCAACGGCTGCTCGGATGGCGCAGTTTCGTTCAAGGTCAAAACAAAAGACATATGTTCCAAAGAAGGGTGGTGTTGTTGTTTTCCAATAATTTCAAATGTTCTTCCCATGGAAGGCAGCCATACTGGACTGTTCCAGTCAGACTTTTCTAGCAGTGGGGACTCCAGTTAAGTCCTTTCTCCACTGGGTGCACAGCCAACTAGATAGATAGATAGATAGATGATAGATAGATAGATAGATAGATAGATAGATAGATAGATAGATAGATAGATAGACAGACAGACAGATGATAGATAGATAGATAGATAGATAGATAGATAGATAGATAGATAGATAGATAGATAGAGACAGATAGATAGATGATAGATAGACATAGATGATAGATAGATAGATAGATAGATAGATAGATAGATAGATAGATAGATAGATAGACAGACAGACAGACAGACAGTTGATAGATAGATAGATAGACAGACAGATAGATAGATGATAGATAGACATAGATGATAGATAGATAGATAGATAGATAGATAGATAGATAGATAGACAGACAGACAGACAGACAGATGATAGATAGATAGATAGACAGACAGATAGATAGATGATAGATAGACATAGATGATAGATAGATAGATAGATAGATAGATAGACAGACAGACAGACAAATGATAGATAGATAGATAGACAGACAGATAGATAGATGATAGATAGACATAGATGATAGATAGATAGATAGATAGATAGATAGATAGATAGATAGATAGACAGACAGACAGACAGACAGACAGACAGACAGACAGACAGACAGACAAACAGATAGATGATAGATAGACCCAGATAGATATGTAGAGAGACAGACAGACAGACAGACAGACAGACAGACAGACAGAAAGACAGACAGACAGATGATATAGAGATACATAAATATAGATAGACCGAGAGAGAGAGAGAGAGAGAGAGAGAGAGAGAGAGACATACAGTAGATCAGACATGTCAAACACAAGGGCCGGGGGCCAGATCCGGCCCGCGAAGTGGTTTCATGCGGCCCATGAAGCCATCCTGGAAACAGTGAGGGAACGGCCCCCACTGCCTTGGCCCTGGCCCAGAGACCCTCCTTCTGCCAGAGACCCTCAGATCTGTCCCACTCCTGCCCAGGCCCCCATAGGCACCCTTGATGCGAACGATGTAGAGCTGGCCACGCCCACCCAGTAGGCCATACCCACTTTAGCCACGCCCACCCAGTAGGCCACGCCCACCCAGGCCATACCCACCCGGCCCCCTGAGGGCAACCACAATGCTGATACAGCCCTCAATGAAATTGAGTTTGACACCCCTGCAGTAGATAGAGACAGACAGACAGACAGACAGACAGACAGACAGACAGATAGATAGATAGATAGATAGACAGACAAACAGATAGATGATAGATAGACGCAGATAGATATGTAGATAGAGAGAGAGACAGACAGACAGACAGAAAGACAGACAGACAGATGATATAGAGATACATAAATATAGATAGACCTAGATAGAGAGATAGAGAGAGATAGACAGACAGTAGATAGAGACAGACAGACAGACAGACAGACAGACAGACAGACAGACAGATAGATAGATAGATAGAGACAGAGATAGAGGTAGAGGTAGAGAGTTATAGATATAGATAGATATTTAGTTCCCAGCTATTCCCAAAAGAAGTGGAATTTGCTTTTTTTTACTTTAATAGGATTGGGTAGAAAGTGCATCCCAACCCATTTTTACTATTATTTTTCTTTTATTATTACTATTGATTAAATGTATTGACTGCTCATGTTACCACAAGATAACTGGGCGGTTTACAGTATTAAATTTCTTTCAATTTCTTTTCTGGACAAACTTTCAATTACGTCTCTCTTTCACTCTTAATATTCCCACAGGCCAGTAGGAGGAAAATCTGGCCATCGGCATTATAACCAACAAAATAATTTGATATCCAATTTTTAAAAAAAAAAATAAGAAGAAGAAAGCAAGAAAAGAAAAGGAACTTGAATTATACGGGTGGTCCTCAACGTATGAACAAAACTGAGCTCAGAATTTCTGTCACTAAGTGAGACAATTGCTAAGTGAGCATTGCCCCATATTACAACCTTTCTCGCCACCGTTCTTAAGTGAATCCCTGCAGTTGTTAAGTTAGTAACCTGGTGGTTAAGCGAATCTGGCTCCCCCCTTGTCAGAAGGTCGCAAAAGGGGATGATGTGACCCCGGGACACTGCGACCGTCATAAAGATGAGTCAGTTGCCAAGCGTCTGAATTTTGATTGCGTGACCTAGGGGATGCCGCCATGGTCGTAAGTGTGAAAACCACTCATAAGTCAGTCTTTTCAGCGCCGTTGTTCATTTTGAACAGTCCCTAAGCAAATCGCGTTTGGTCAGTGGTGTTTAGCAGCAACCGCGTTACTAGTTGAATAATTGTGCTGGCTCACTTAACAACTGTGGCAAGAAAAGTCACAAAACGCAGCACTCGTGTTGGTAAGTTGAGGACTGTCTGCAGTGCAGTGGAATCAAGGCCATTCTGATGCTTCCCCACCGCATTTTCTTCCACCCAGCAGTGGAAATTCCTGTTCTGGTTGGCGCTAGCCTCAAGCTGTTCAAGCCTAGCTGAAGACGATCAATGCAAGTTCCCCATATGGAGGCTGAGCATCATGTTGGTGGAGCATGGAGCATGGAATCCCACATGTTTTGCTTTCTTTCCTTAGCTTCCCCCCCCCACCTTTTTTTTTTTTTTGAATCTGGCAGGCTTCTTTAGCAGATGGGAAGCAGGCAGAATTTCAGCCCTCGGAGTCTCTGGCAACTTGCAGATCCCACAGCATTGGGATTGGCGGGGCAGCTGTTCAAAAAGGTGGCAATGCTCCTGATGCTGCGACAATCTCAGTGTGAAGTAGCAGGTTGCACACCCGGGGCTGCACAAATCTCTGCTTCAGTTTATCAAGAGTCAAGTCACCTCCAGTTAAATGTTCGCCTTTGATTTTGTGCACCTTGCCGATGCATTACTTTTCCAATGTAGGAATCCTCCAGATGAGGGCGGGGGAAACTTCATCTCCCAGAATTCTTAGCGCTGGCCACACCGGCAGAGGAATTCTGGGAATTGAAGTTCAGCTACCTAGAAAAGGGCTTTCGACGCCCCGTTATCTCTCATCTCTGGCCACACCGGCAGAGGGATTCTGGGAATTGAAGTTCAGCTACCTAAAAAAGGGCTTTCGACACCCCGTTATCTCTCATCTCTGGCCACACTGGCAGAGGAATTCTGGGAATTGAAGTTCAGCTGCCGAGAAGGGGATTTTCAACTCTCAGAATTCTCAGCAATACTGGCTAGGGAATTCTGGGAGTTGATGTCCACACATCTGGAGAGAGTTCAGGATGGGAAAGCCTGTAATAAACTGTAAAAGCTATCTGGGACCCAAAGCAGATGTTTGTTTATTTGTTAAAAATCACCCTCGTCTATGGAGATTCTCCGCCATCCGGATCATGGTTGTCCCAAAGGTGCTTTTTTCAAGAGGCAACGAAACTTTCTTGTTTTTCTTTGAAGACATTTCGCTTCTCATCCCAGAAGCTTCTTCAGCTCTGACTGGATGGTGGGGAAGGGAAAGATTTATACTCCTTGCAGACAGCTGGTCATTTGCATTCTTTTAAGAGAGTCATTGAGGCCACTTGGAGATTTACCTGTGTCTCCAGGGTCACCTGAGTGGTGCAAATGGGTATGGCACAACCTACGAGAACTAGGGGAGAAGACTCAGCAGTCCATCTGCATTTAAAAGACAAAGGCCCCTCTTTCGAAGACAGCAAACTCCACATTTTGGACAAAGAGGACCGCTGGTTTGAAAGAAGGATCAAAGAGGCCATCCAGGTCAAAACTGAACAGCCCCTCCCTCAACAGAGGGGGAGGGATCCGACACCATCTATCTCCAGTCTGGCAGGCCCAAGAAGGCTCCACACCCATTTGCACCACTCGGGTGACCTTAGAGACACAGATAAGCCTCCAGGTAGCTTTAACGACTTGCTAAAAAAAACGCAAATGACCAGCTGTCTGCAAGGAGTATAAATCTTTCCATTCCCCCCACCATCCAGTCAGAGCTGAAGAAGCTTCTGGGATGAGAAGCGAAATGTCTTCAAAGAAAAACCGGAAAGTCCAGTTGCCTCCTGAAAAAGCACCTTTGGGATAAAAATCACCCTTCTGCTTCTAGGAAGTTTACAACAAGTGAGGTAAAACATCAAGAGGGAAGGAAGGAAGGAAGGAAGGAAGGAAGGAAGGAAGGAAGGAAGGAAGGAAGGAAGGAAGGAAGGAAATAGAGAACAGAGAGGGAGAGAGGGAGGAAGGAAGGAAGGAAATAAAGAACAGAGGGAGGGAGAGAGGGAGGGAGGAAGGAAGGAATAGAGAACAGAGGGAGAGAAGGAAGGAAGGAAATAAAGAACAGAGGGAGGGAGAGAGGGAGGGAGAAAGGAAGGAAATAGAAAACAGGGAGGGAGGGAGGAAGGAATACAGAACAGAGGGAGAGAGGGAGGGAGGGAGGAAGGAAGGAAGGAAGGAAATAGAAAACAGAGGGAGGGAGGGAGGAAGGAAATAGAGAACAGGGAGGGAGAGAGGGAGGGAGGAAGGAAATAAAGAACAGAGGGAGAGAGAGAGGGAGGGAGGAAGGAAGGAATAGAGAACAGAGGGAGAGAAGGAAGGAAGGAAATAAAGAACAGAGGGAGGGAGAGAGGGAGGGAGAAAGGAAGGAAATAGAAAACAGGGAGGGAGGGAGGAAGGAATACAGAACAGAGGGAGAGAGGGAGGGAGGGAGGAAGGAAGGAAGGAAGGAAATAGAAAACAGAGGGAGGGAGGGAGGAAGGAAATAGAGAACAGGGAGGGAGAGAGGGAGGGAGGAAGGAAATAAAGAACAGAGGGAGAGAGAGAGAGGGAGGAAGGAAGGAGATAGAGAACAGAGGGAGGGAGGGAGGAAGGAAGGGAGGAAATAGAGAACAGAGGAGGGAGCGAGGAAGGAAATAGAGAAAACAGGGAGGGAGGAAATAGAGAACAGAGGGAGGAAGGAAGGAAGGAAGGGTTTTTCTGCTTTCCTGTTTCTTTTGCTTTTTCCCTTTCTCTTCTCCCTCTCTAATTCCCCTCTTTCCCTCTTTCTTCTTAATGCCAACCCAATCACAGTCTGCTGAATTTCTGGCCAGGCCAAATGCTTCCATGTGCCGTGCATGTTTTCACCTGTTCCCTCACTGAACTCACTTACTTTCCTTTTTGGGATGATTCTTCACACCTTTTGGCACGGGAGGTGTTGAGCTGTTGGCAAAGGTGAGCGGGTGCCAGGGAGAAGGTGTCGGGAGCCTTTGTTCCCGCGGAAACCAGACTGAGAAGGCTGCATCCGAGAACAGGAGCTGGATTTACAAATAAAAACCCTGATCGGGAGTCCTCGGCTCACGGCCACCACTCAGCCCAAAATTTCCAGTGCAAAGCAAGAGTGTTGTGAAAGGAGTTTTGGCCCATTTTAGGGCCTTTTTTTGGGGGGGGGACACAGTTGTTAAGCAAGTCGCTACCGTTGTTAAGCGAATCATGTAAAGCGAATCGGGCTTCCTCCATTGACCTTCCTTGTCAGAATCCGACTGGGAAGGTTATAAACAGTAATTACTTGACATCTGGACCCTGCAACTGTCATAAATACATGCCCATTCCCGAGTGTCCAAATTGGCTGAGGGATTCTGGGAATTGAAGTCCACCCATCTTACAGCATGATAGTTGAGGAATTCTGGGAGTTGAAGTCCACGCATCTTAAACCATGATGGCTGAGGAATTCTGGGAGTTGAAGTCTACCCATCTTAAACCATGATAGCTGAGGAATTCTGGGCGTTAAAGTCCACCCATCTTAAACCATGATAGCTGAGGAATTCTGGGAGTTGAAATCCACCCATCTTAAACCATGATAGCTGGGGAATTCTGAGAGTTGAAATCCACCCATCTTAAACCATGATAGCTGGGGAATTCTGAGAGTTGAAATCCACCCATCTTAAACCATGATAGCTGGGGAATTCTGAGAGTTGAAGTCCAGCCATCTTAAATCATGATAGCTGGGGAATTCTGGGAGTTGAAGTCTACCCATCTTAAACCATGATAGCTGAGGAATTCTGGGAGTTGAAGTCCACCCATGTTAAACTTTTTTTTTTTGCCACAGTCGTTAAAGGAATCCCTGAAGTTGTTCAGTGAGTAAGGAGTGAATCTGGCTTTCCCATTGACTTTGCTTGTCCAAAGGTCGTAAAAAGGGATCATGTGAAACATACATCCGGGACACTGCAACCGTCATAAATACGAGTCAGTTGCCAAGTGTATGAATTTTGATCATCCGACCATGGGGGATGCTACAACGGTCGTCTGAAAAATGATCCTAAGTCCCCTTTTTCATTGCTGTTGTAACTTTGAACAACCACTAAGTGAGCTGTTGTAAGTCAAGGACTACCTGTATAGGGATTTGTGGTAAAACCGTCACATGATGGCGGGATGCTGCACTCAGCCTTCCATGCACACCCAGTGTGGGTGTGCGACAATGAGGCCGTCAGAACTTTGAATCCAGGGTGTAACTTCCTCCAGGGAGTTCTATGACCAACCGGTCGTAAGTAGGAGGACTACTGTGCTTGGTGCAAGCCTTTTGATGGCTTCTGATTCTGTGTTCGTCTCTCTCACTTTTCAGGTGCACCAGGAAGGAACAGTGTGAACGGTCCAGCGAGCCTCGGAGGTTTGCTGCGGAGACGAAGCAGTGCGTCCGACTCACCGTGCACCCCAACAACATCTCGGTCTCCCAGTATAGTGTGACAGTAAGGAGGAGGGTTTTTGGGGTACCTCTGAACTCTCTGGCCTCCCAGGCCTAGAACGGACTTCCGGAAATGGCATCCGCACACTTCCGGCAGGCCGTTCTAGGCCTGGGAGGCCTCGTCCAGGACCTCCCAGGCCTGCAACGGACTCCCAGAATCAGCGTGCGTTCAGCCAGTTTCCCGAAGTCAACCAGGTTTAGCTACCGGTTCTGCCAAACTGATGCGAACTGGCTGAACCCCATCACTGGATTGGATACCCTCACAAGATAAAAACACCGTGTTGGTTGATTTTAGATCCCAGAAAGATGAATTCCTCCACTGTTTTGATGGTCTTATTGTTGATCTACACCAGGGGTAGGCAAGCTTGGCTCTTTTATGACTCGTGGACTTCAACTCCCAGAATTCCTGAGCCACCGTGGCTCAGCTTGGATACCTCTCCCTTTCCCCTCAGCGTGGCTGGCTCAGGAATTCTGGGAGTTGAAGTCCACGAGTCATAAAAGAGCCAAGGTTGCCTATCCCTGGTCTACACTCTAACCCAGGGGTTTCAAACTGCCGGCCCGTGGGCCGGATGCGTCATCGGGAAGCCACGCCCACTCCATTTCCAGCAATGGTGAAAAAGTTCCGATACGTTGCGTGACGTCATGTGACGTCGCGAGTTTGACATGTCTGCTGTAACCTGTGCAGTTGTGATTATCTTTATGAGGAAGACAAAACACATCGTTTGATTAATCCCAGCCTCCTCCTTTTGGTGGTGATGGCAACATCAGGAGCTTCTCTCTTTCCTTCTGTAGCTTTGGGGCCTCCTGTCCTTTTCCACGTTTTCTTATCCCTCACTTTCCTCTCCTCAATTCCTTTTCTCCTCCAGCTGGTGTTGGAGACCTACAATGTGCCTGAGCTATCCAATGGGGTCAATTGCTCCTTTGGGGACCTGGCAGAAATGAACGGTGTGGTGTCAGGCAATAAAATCAAGTGCCTGTCGCCAGCAGCCAAGGAGGTCCCAAAGATCATCACGGAAAATGGTACGTATCCAAATGGTTAGGATCCCAAGCTCTCTCTCTCTCTCTCTCTCTCTGTGTGTGTGTGTGTGTGTGTCTGTGTGTGTGTGTGTGCGCGTGCATGTCAGGCCCCAAGGACAACATGCGGAGTGACTTCTGAGCAGTTCCTTTATTGTTGTTTGCCTAGAGACAGAATCTTGCCAGACTAAAGCAATAATTAACAATAAATGGCACAGTGGTGAGAAAGCAGTGCTGCAGGCTACTTGCAGTTCGGCAGTTCGAGTCTCACCGGCCCAAAGTTGACTCAGCCTTCCATCCTTCCGAGGTCAGTAAATGAGAACCCAGATTGTTGTGGGGGGGCAACAGGCTGACTCAGTAAACTGCTTAGAGAGGGCTGTAAAATACTGTGAAGCGGTATATAAGTCTAAGGGCTATTGCTAAGTCGGAAGGAAGGAAGGAAGGAAGGAAGGAAGGAAGGAAGGAAGGGAGGGAGGGAGGGAGGGAGGGCCTTGGTGGCACAGTGGATAGAATGCCGTACTGCAGGCAAACTCTGCCCACAGCCTGGTGGGGACCACGGTCCTAGCAGGAAGTGGCCTGCAATTAAATCCAGCACATTAACAGAGGTATCCAAGTCATTGTTGGCAGACGGAGTGGTGTGTGTGTGTGTGTGTGTGTGTGTGTATGTGTGTGTGTGAGCGTCCTGGTCCCCAGATGTATGCCGGGATGTGCGAGTGCATATTTGCGCACGCAGACACCACGGTGAGTGTCTGTCAAGTCCCCTTTGCCGTGATTGATTAATGACTCTTTCAGGGGGCGAAAAATGAGGGCCAAGGTTTTGCATTAAACATGCGCACACCTTCGTTCTGAAGTCTTAATAGGTCCCTCCGATTCGCTTGTCAGATGAATCACAGGCCGGTATTCAGGTTGTCATTAAATGAATCGAGGCCGGGATTAACGGAAATAGAAAGACCTGTCAGTCCGCCAAGGTTAGGAAAGGAGTTGTCACGGCTGAGACCTCGGGGTCCGTGGGATGTGGGAAAGGGAAGCAAATTGGGCGAAACGTGCTCTTGATCTAAATGTGTGGTTCACATGCGGTGATTTACATTACTTTAAGACTTGTGGGAAACACATAGATTTGAAACCTGAACTTTTTGCTTTTTATGAGGCAGGGCCAGAAAAGCTCGATAAATGAAGCACAGATTTGATTTTGCCTGCGATAACAGCAGCAAAACGTATATTTGCACAATATTGGGAAAATGAAGAAATACCATCGGAGGAAGAAATAATCTAAAAAATACTAGACTGCGCAGAAATGGACAGACTCACTTTGAGACTGAAGGAAAGAGAAGAAACAGAATATTTTCAAACTTGGGACTTATTTATCACTGGCTGGAGAAACGAACTAGGGATTAGGAATTTAATTTGCATTAGTGAACAATAAACTCAGACAACACGTTTGTTGAATAAGCATTGTTGAAGTATTAAAAAAATCAATAAAACATATATGTATACACACACATACATACATACATACATACATACATACAGGGCTTTTTTTGTCATAGAACGCTCAGAACGGAGTTCCGGCACCTTTTTCTTTTACAAAAAAAGCACTGCATACATACATATATATATATATATATATATATATATATATATATATACACATACATACATACATACATACATACATACATACATACATACACGCACATTTAATTTAATTTAATTTAATTTAATAACATTTATATACCGCCCTTCTCCCTGAGGACTCAGGGCGGTTCACAGGGCAGAATAAAATAGCAAATACAAACATTAAAAAAAGATTAAACAATTGCCCTAGTTAAAAACAATGGAAATACAGCGCTAAAAACCCCAAGAAAAATTAAAAGACCAAAGATAAAACAACCCCAGCAATCCCCATCAGGCTAGGCCAGCTTGTACAAACAGAAATGTCTTAAGATCGCGACGAAAGGAGCGAAGATCGGGCGCCATCCGGAGCTCTACCGGTAGCTGATTCCACAGCTCCGGAGCGCCCACAGAGAAGGATCTCCCCCTGGGGGCCACCAATCGACATTCTCTGATCGGTGGCACCCTGAGGAGGCCCTCTCTGTGGGAACGCACAGGGCGCAGGGAGCTTGATGCCGGTAGCAGATGTTCCCTGAGGTACTCCGGCCCCATGCCATGGAGGGCTTTGAACACCATTACTAGCACCTTGAATCTCACCCGGAAGACAACTGGCAACCAATGCAGCTCACGGAGCAGAGGTGTAACGTGGGAGTATCGGGAGACTCCCAACACCACTCTCGCGGCTGCATTCTGTACCAGTTGGAGCTTCCGGGTGGTCCTCAAGGGCAGCCCCATGTAGAGAGCGTTGCAGTAGTCCAGACGAGAGGACACGAGCGCATGAGTGACCGTGCATAGATCATCCCGGCTAAGATAGGGCCGCAACTGACGCACCAGGCGAACCTGTGCGAAGGCCCCCCTAGTCACAGCTCCTATATGGTCTTCCAAGGTGAGCCGTGAATCTAGGAGGACCCCCAAGTTGCGAGCCCTATCTACGGGGGGTAATAGTTCACCCCCCATAGCCAGAGGTGGAATGTCCGAATAAACCCGGGATGAAGGTATGCAAAGCCACTCAGTCTTGTCGGGGTTGAGCTGGAGTCTGTTCCTCCCCATCCAGACCCGAACCGCCTCCAGGCAACGGGACATCACGTTGAGGGCATCACTGGGGTGGTTTGGGGTTGAAAAGAAAAGTTGGGTATCATCAGCATACTGATGATACCCAACTCCAAAGCCACGAATGATCTCACCCAGCGGCTTCATATAGATGTTGAACAGGAGAGGCGAGAGGACCGACCCCTGAGGAACTCCACAAATGAGAGACCTCGCGGTCGACCTCTGCCCCCCTGCCAACACCGACTGCGAACGTCCCTGGAGATAGGAGGAGAACCACTGTAAAACTGTGCCTCCCACTCCCAGTCCCCTGAGACGCCGCAGCAAGATACCATGGTCGATGGTATCGAAAGCCGCCGAGAGGTCTAATAGGACTAGGACAGAGGAATGCCCCCTGTCCCGAGCCCTCCAGAGATCATTCACCAGCGCGACCAATGCCGTCTCCGTGCTGTGCCCGGGCCTGAAACCCGATTGGTACGGGTCTAGATAATCCGCTTCATCCAGGACCAGAGGGAGCTGATGCGCCACCACACTCTCAACAACCTTCGCAAGAAAGCGAAGGTTGGAGACAGGACGAAAGTTGTTCAATACAGCCGGGTCCAGGGCAGGCTTCTTGAGGAGAGGCCTCACCACCGCCTCCTTCAAGACGGCGGGGAAGATACCCTCACTCAAAGAAGCCGATATAACTGCCTGGAACCAGCTGTGTGTCCTCTCCCGGGCTGCATAGACCAGCCAGGAAGGGCACGGGTCCAGTAAACATGTGGTGGTGCTCAGCCTCCCCATGATCCTGTCCACTTCCTCCGGAGTCACAGAATCAAACTCCTCCCAGGTGATATCGACAAGACCACCCGTGTCCTGATCGTCAGACTCTGCCCAGTCAGAGTCCAGACCGGTCCGAATCCGAGCGATTTTGTCCGACAGATGTTGGTTAAACTCCTCGGCACGTCCCTGCAAGGGATCCTCCCTCACCTCCTGATTTAGGAGGGAGCGAGTCACCCTAAACAGGGCAGCCGGGCGATTATCTGCGGACGCAATAAGGGTGGCGAAGTGGTTGGACCTCGCCTCCCTAATTGCAGCGAGATAAGACCTAATGTAGGCTCTTAGTCGCAATCGGTCGGATTCGGATCGGCTGGACCTCCAACCGCTCTCTAGGCCCCGTCTCCGACGCTTCATCTCCCGGAGCTCCGCAGAGAACCATGGAGCTCGACGGGATCTGCACCGGATCTGCGCGCACACACACACACACACACACACACACACATACATAAGACTTGTGGGCTTCAACTTCCTGGCTGAGGAATTCTGGGAGTTGAAGTTCACAAGTCTTAAAGTTGCCAAGTTCCCTGCCCTAGAGAACAGCCACACTCAGGTGGACCAGCATACAGGTAGAGTTGCTAGAAGAACAGAATTCCCTCCATCCCTGTTTTCGGATGAATAACAGGGCAACCCTGTTGTTTCCTTCCTCGCAGGAGACCACCATGTTGTCCAGCTCCAGCTCAAATCCAAAGAAACGGGCATGACTTTTGCCAGCACCAGCTTTGTGTTCTACAACTGCAGCGTCCACACCTCGTAAGTTCACTGGGAGAGAGAGGGGGCGGGGAGAGGAAAGAAACAAAGAAACAGAAAGAAAGAGGGATGGATGGATGGATGGATAGATAGATGGATGGATGGATAGATAGATAGATAGATAGATAGATAGATAGATAGATAGATAGATAGATAGATAGATAGATAGAAGATAGATAGATAGATAGATAGATAGATAGATAGATAGATAGATAGAGTGAGTGTGTGAGAGAGGGGGGAGGGAGAGAAGGAGAGATGATAGATAGATAGATAGATAGATAGATGATAGATAGATAGATAGATAGATAGATAGATAGATATAGATAGAGTGTGTGAGAGAGAGGGGGGAGGGAGAGAAGGAGAGATGATAGATAGATAGATAGATAGATAGATAGATAGATAGATAGATAGATAGATGATAGATAGATAGATATAGATAGATAGGAGAGAGATGATGAAAGAAAAGAGATGATAGAAAGAAAAATAGAGATAGAAATGAGAGAGAGATGAAGAAAGAAAGAAAGAAAGAAAGAGGGATGGATGGATGGATGGATAGAGAGAGATGAAAGAAAAAAGAAATAGATGACAGAAAAATAGAGACAGAAATGAGAGAGAGATGATAGAAAGAAAGTAAGAAAAGAAAAGAAAGAAAGATGATAAAGAAAAATAGAAAAGGATGGATAGATGGATAGAGAGAGAGACGATGAAAGAAAAAAAGAAAGAAAAATAGAGATGGATGGATAAATAGATAATAGATAAGAGAGAGAGAGAGAGAGAATGAGAGAGAGAGAGAGAGAGAGAGGGAGAGAGAGAGAGAGAGAGAGAGAGAGAGAGAGGGAGAGAGAGAGAGAGAGAGAGAGAGAGAGAGAGGGAGAGAGAGAGAGAGAGAGAGAGAGAGAGAGGGAGAGAGAGAGAGAGAGAGAGAGAGAGAGAGAGAGATGGAAGCGTGCCATCCATCTTGCTGGTGAAGCAAGGCAGTCAGTCAGTCGTTGACTTACAAGCATACAAGCATTCATTTAGCATCCGTTCAAAGGTATAACAGCACTGGGGGAAAAAAAGTCACTTCCTTTATGTTTCTTTTCTCTTCTCATCCTTTCAGGTGCCTCTCGTGCGTGGAGAGCCCATACCGATGCTATTGGTGCAAATATCGTCACGTTTGCACCCACGAGCCTCGCAATTGCCACTTCCTGGAAGGACAAGTCAAACTTCCTGAGGTAAGAGGACAGAAGGATGTTGCTGAGATCTCCTCTTGAAGGGAGCCTAAATAATAATAATAATAATAATAATAATAATAATAATAATAATAATAATAATAATAATAATAATAATAATAATAATAGCAACAACAACAACAACAACAACAACAAACAGCTTGCATCCTGTGGCAATACCTTTAATATTATGAAATAACAGCCTCTGCCTATCCCGAATCCCTGGAAAAGACTTGATAGGTGGACAAAAATGCCAAATCCAGACTAAACATCTGGCTAACTGTGCCACAAACCATAATAATAATAAGTGCTGGGAGTAGACTGGGTGGAGTTTATTTTGCTAGAAAGAATTTGGAAAGGCTACATTAGAAGGTACAGGCTATGTTAGGGCTGAAATGCCACTCCAAAGCGAGTTCATTTTTCCCCCAGCTGTCTAGCTGATGGAACAATCCGGAACATTCCGCAGAATTCTGGATATTTGGCCAGTGTTAAAATGTCCGGCATGAATTCTGGGGCTTGGATTGTTTGCAACTTTAGTTGCCGTTCAAAAGGGCTGAAGACCCTGAGCATTCCTTAAATGACTTTATCAAAAGCTGTCTATCAATTATTATTATTATTATTATTATTATTATTATTATTATTATTATTATTAATAATAATAATAATAATAATAATAATAATAATAATAATAAAGTTGGAAGGGGCCTTGGAGGTCATCTAGCCCAACCCCCTGCTCAGGCAGGAAACCCTATACCATTTCAGACAAATGGCTGTCCAGTCTCTTCTTGAAAACTTCCAATGTTGGAGCATTCACCGCTTCTGGAGGCAGGTTGTTCCACTGGTTAATTGTCCTCACTGTCAGGAAATTCCTCCTTAATTCCAGGTTGCTTCTCTCCTTGGTTAGTTTCCATCCGTTGTTTCTTGTCCTTCCTTGAGGTGCTTTGGAAGATAGATTGACTCCCTCTTCTTTGGGGCAGCCCCTTAGACATTGGAAGGCTGCTATCATGTCACCCCTGGTCCTTCTCCTCACTAGACTAGCCATGCCCATTTTCTGTAACTGTTCTTCATAGGTTTTAGCCTCCAGTCCCCCAATCATCTTTGTTGCTCTTCTCTGTACTCTTTCTAGAGTCGCAACATCTTTTTTACATCGTGGTGACCAAAACTGGATGCCGTATTCCAGGTGTGGTCTTACTAACGCTATTTTTTTAAAAAATTCCATTTGTATCCCGCCCTTCTCCGAAGACTCAGGGCGGCTTACAAGCTTAGCAGTAGCCTTCATTCTATGTATATGCCTGCTTATTAGGGCTTTCACACACACCCCCAAGCGGCATTATTGCAAAGTCAGCTTAATTGCCCCCAACAATCTGGGTCCTCATTTTACCTACCTCGGAAGGATGGAAGGCTGAGTCAACCTTAAACTAAACTAAACCTTGAGCCTGGTGGGACTCGAACCTGCACTAATTGCAGGCAGCTGGTGTTACTTAAGGAGGCTTAATTGAAGCCCACAAGACTTAAAAGTTTGGAGGCCTCTGCTCTGGGACACAAAGGCTTGCAGGAGTGGTCCCTGCCTGCAACTTTTTAAAGCAGCTGCATCTTTTCTCGGATCAGCTACACAATTCTGGGGAAAGATCAGGCTGCTTTAAAGAGTTGCAGATAAGTGCTGCGTACTGTTGACGCTTCCGAGGCTCAATCCTAACGATATCCAGATTCCAAATCAAAATCCTCATCAAAAGATTTGCGAGCTCTGGAGGCGATGCGAATTTCATCCCGGCGGCAACTTTAAGCCATGACTCAGCCTGGATTGGGAAGTGGAGTTCTTTTTTTTCTAGATCCGATGATATAATTTCCTCTCATTACTCTTAATTAAAACCCTAAACTTGCCCGGACTCTTAAAGAGCCCAGACTGTGCCAAAGCCCTATTTACTCTCATCTTTAAAACTTCAACTCAGCAACAAAACACAGATATTTGTACAGCCGGCACCAGAGCTGACTCAAAAAAAAAAAAAAAGGCTGACGAACAGATCGCGTGATTGGGGATCAGAATGCTTTGGCTTTGGCGTATCATTTCCCTTTTTTGAGGGGGCTTTTGAAAACGCAGCCAGCTGCTTTGAAATGCGTTTTGGCAGCCCTTGAGTTGAAGAATCTGTGGTTATTATTTCCTCGAACGGGGTGGGAGAGAACGGGCGTGTGATGTTTAGCAGATAGGGGAGGAGGAAGTGTAATAGACTGCTACCGCAATAAGATGGTATCAGCTTTTCAACATTAGCACAGGGAAAAGCTCAAAATTGTAGCCACTGTTGTGAAAAGGGCACAAGAACAACCTTGCTGGGTCAAGATGATGGGCCTCCTGGTCCAACAGTTTGCCATATATAGTGCCCATTAGCAGGAGACCAAGATCCAACCATTCATTGCATTGCTGGTTGACGATCCGTAGCTTATCTGAAAGTGACTTCAAGACCAAAAATCCTTGAAAGACTTTCCTCCTTTTGTTTATTCCATTCCCCAGTTAAATCCATTTTCATCCCTTGCCATCTTCATCCCACCTGTTGCGATTCCTCGCCAGCCAGTGGATCCGGCAGCTGAGTTTGAGGAATCAGAGGAGGAGGAGGAGGAGGGGCCTAGAGTAACATCAGAGTCAGAGGAAGGCTCTGAGGAGCTCCGAGACTCACAGTCGGACGAGGAGCCTGGCCCCTCTACTCGTGCTCAGGCTGAGACACAGCTGTGCTGGGAGCCCCAGTTGGACAGTGATGAAGCACAGCTGGGACAAATCCCGGATGCACGAAAGAGCCGGCAAGAGAAGCGAGCAGGATAGAGGAATGCAATGGGGCGGCTCCAAAGGCAAAGGAGAAGGCATTAGGAAGCCACGCCTTGGCTGCATTAGAAAAGGGAAGGTGTGGGAGGTGCTGGTTGCCGAGGGCAACCGTTCGTGTTGAGGACCAAGTTTCTGTGGACTGTGTTTGTTTGCCTTGGACATTGACTCGGGTCTGTGAGGATAAAAGGGTTTGGTTTTTTCTTGCGGTTCCTGCCTGTTTCTTGGAAGAGGGGTTTCTCCTTATGAGCAAAACAAGGACTCACGTAGGCTGGGACAGAACACCATATCCTAGAACAATGGTGACGAACCTATGGCACATGTCCCAGAGGCGGCACTCAGAGCCATCTCTGTGGTACCCATGCCACCATTGCCAGCAGCCCACACAGGTCCATTAGGCCGCTGCCACCTGGAGCAGCAGCCCCGCCCAGCACAAAGGAGGCGAAACAGCTGGCTAGCAAGCTTGAGGAGAGGTGGTAGAGCACGCCCACGCCCAGCAAGCCAAAGGCCACCCTGAGCAGGAAAAGCCGGATCCCCATCAGTGCCATGACCCCCCAGTCCCAGCCAGGATTGTGTGCCTACCCCCCCATCTCTTCTGGGCCTGGGCGGCCATGATGCTGATGGGATCTGGCTTTCCCCTCTCAGGATAGCCTTTTGCCTGCAGGCCCTGGGTGTGCTCCACCACCTCTACGCAGGGCTTCCTAGCCGACTGCTTCGCCTTCTTCTTGCTGGGCAGTGTTGTGATTCAGTGTCAGCCAGTGCTCCCAGCAGCTGAGTCCGAGGAATCTGAGGAGGAGGAGGAGGGGTTTGGAGAGCCTTTGGTGTCAGAGGGAGGGTCTGATGCAATGCAGGACTCTCAGCCTGGCCTCTCCAGTTGTGTTCCTCACGAGGCTCAGCTGGGTGAGGAGGAGGGGTCGGACTCAGAGGAGTCACAGCTGAATCTGTTCAGAGACTCTAGAAGCAGAAGGCAATCCAGCAGAGCAGAGCAGAGCAGAGAAAAACAATGAGGCAACTCAGTGAGAGGAGGAGAAGGCAGTCAGAAGCCACACCTTGGGACAGATAATAAAAGGGGAAGGTGTGGGCGGAGCTGATTGCTGAAGGCAACCATTTGGAGACATTCTAAGGGAATCCTGGTCTGTTCTTGCTACTTCTGTTTAACTCTTGTTTGTTGACTCTTGTTTGATATTTTGATTCATTTATTGAAGGAAATATTCT
The DNA here is from genome assembly GCF_947247035.1 of Vipera ursinii. NCBI lineage: Eukaryota > Metazoa > Chordata > Lepidosauria > Squamata > Viperidae > Vipera > Vipera ursinii. The sequence continues at coordinate 86,297,292 of NC_139515.1, read as the reverse complement.
GTTGCTTTTTTGTTTGAACTGTAAATAAATTTGGGTTGGCTTTTTCCAACCTATTGGCTGTAAAAAGGAAAAAAGGGGTTGTCCCTGATACACAAACAGGGCCGGTCGTAGGCTGGAACAGAACAGGCAGGCCTGCATCTCTGGGTGGCGGCCTAATGGACCTGCGTGAGCAGCTGGTGGCTGCGGTAGGTACCGAGGTGTGTGAGGGGAATTCGCTCCACCTGCCGTGAGCACATGGGGGTCAACAGCATCCAGCGTGGGGGCTGCATAGCCCATTGTGAATACCGAGCTGGCCTTCCAGCAGCTGCGCTGTGGTGGCACCGGCAGCACATGGAGTCAGGGGATCAGGTGATGTGGACCGCCGGACACATCTACTCCGTCCCAATACCCCCTTGAGGGTCTTGCCCTTGGCCCACGGAGTCTCCTGCTTCTCTTATCTAATTTTTTCCCTTAGGCATCATCTCTTCCCCTCGGTACCCTGAGGTCATCCACACGTTCCATTACAATTGCCCCTTCTTGCTAGGACCGTGCTCAAATCAGGAATGCCGGGCTACAAGTTGGCGTTCGTTTCAGTGACAAGATCTATCGATCGGTAGATCCGTCAGGTGGAAATTCTGCTGATCCTTTCCCTCAGAATTGCCTTGAATAATTCAGCAGGAGAGAAAACGGGATGGTGTGTTTTTTGTTTGTTTGTTTCACCGTTTCAGAGGTTAGGGCTCCCTTTGCGAGAAGCAAAGCAGGATTACGAAAACAGAAGTTTCCTCATCCCATTTGGACGCACACGTCCTGCATGTCACACTTAAGTACTGTTGAGGGGAAAGTCTTCATCGTGGTTCAGTCCAAGCCCAGGATAAACAACATGGCGACTGCTTTAGAAAGAAGGTTGTGGTTTATTGAAGAGGAGAGCCAGACAGAAAGATGGCTCTGGAAGAAAAAAAGAGCGAGCACATGTAGGGAGTGGGTTTTTATACCCTCTGGAGCCTTTTGTTTGGAGTTGTTTCCTGTTCCTGTTTGAGGCTTTGCATTTCCTGTGTCATGTATTCTGACCTGTGTCCTTTTGGCATCTGTGGGTTAATCCTATTATGTCCCGTCTTAGAGTTTGGGTGGGGTATGTAGATTTTAGGTTGTTCCTAAGCTTCTAGCTGGAGGCCTCCAATCTTCCTGAATGGATGATCACATCCGCATTTCTACAGAGCTGGTTTCTGCTTGGGGAAGGGAGACGTGGGGCTATGAAGAAAAAGCAGGCATGCTTTTCTGCCTCTTTAAGATCCTTTGAGGAAATATATTTTCCTACCTTTTTCATATTTCCTTCTCTGGGGGGGGCTGACTTCCCACAGTACGAAAGCGTCAGAGCTCCTGGCTTCACACACACACACACACACACACACACACACACACACACACACACACACCACTGTGTCCTTTTGTCATGTGGACAAAAGCAGAAAGCTTCTAGGCACTGCAGCCCCGCCACACTTTTTTTGTGGGAAAAACCCCAATGCTTTTCTCCCAGCTTTTACCGAGTCGTTGGCTGGCGCAGAATTCAAGCCCCCGTAATAGCCCCTCTTTGCATCGGATTGGGCCTTTGAGGTGGCGAGAGAGATTTAGGCAGGATACGGATCCCTCCTGAGATCCGTTCTCCTCTCTCACCCCATCCCCGGGCCAATGTGTCTGTCCGGCAGAGAAAGGCTAGCAGGTTTGAACGGAGTGGAACAAAGCCTTCAGCCCCTTTCGGTGGGCCTGCCTTTCAATCGAATCTTGTTTCAGAGCCTTGAAAGGGATTTGGGTTTTCAATGAGGACGAAAGCCGGGTGGCGTGGATGAAAGAGGGTGTGTGTGTGTGTGTGTGTGTTGCGGATGGGGTGATACGAGGGAGGAAGAGATATTGGTAAGAATAAAAGCTGCAAAAAAGCAAAAGAGCATTTCCATATAACCAGCCTGTTAGGGCTCCGGACTTAAAAAAAAAGGTACTTAATCATCTAATTACGCTGAAGGAGGGTCGTTGTTGGGGAGGGGGCTGAGAAAGAGAAGGAGATGAAAAGGGGTGGAAATCTGAAAGAAGAGAAAGAAAGATGGGGAGGGAAGCTGGCCCGCTACAAGGGGTTCCAACGCGTTCCTGTCTGGAGCCACATAAAAGGAACGAGAACTTCAAATGTTGTTTCATCGTGTTCAGCTGGCAGATACCCCATTCTCTTCAGCCAGCTGCTGCAGGCTCAGAATCCTTCAAGTGGCCCCTTCAGGTTCAAATGCGCTGATTTTCTTTGTCCCCCCCCCCCCCGGTTTTCCTTTCCTCTCCCCGACGCTGCCACTTCAGGAGCGGGATTTTGCCACCCTCAGGAGTTGTCAAGAGCTCCTCTGGTGTGTGTGTGTGTGGCGGGGGGAGATAAAGAGAAGTCTTGACAGGTGCAGGCAGAGCCAGGTTGGGGGGGGGGAGAGAGAGGAGGGCAAGATGGGGGAGGGTGGGGTGAAAAAAAAAGTCAAGATGCAACCGTCCAATGGAAGTCTCTCTCTTTCTCTTTCTCTTTCTCTCTCTCTCTCTCTCTCTCTCTTTCTTTTAAAAGGATCCCTTGCAAATGGGACAAGATTAAGAGGATGGGATGGGTGGGTGTATCTAGAGGCCTCCAGATTAATACTGATGACAGACAGACAGACAGACATGGATGGATGGATGGAGGGATGATAGAGACAGCGATAGATAGATAGATAGATAGATAGATAGATAGATAGATAGATAGATAGATAGATAGATAGACAGACACAGACAGATATGGATGGATAAGGAGATGGATGGATGGATAGAAAGATACATAGATACATAGACAGACATGCATGGATGGATGGATAAGCAGATGGATGGATAGATACATAGATAGATAGACAGACAGATATGGATGGATGGATGGGTGGATGGATAAGGAGATAGATAGATAGATAGATCTTCTAATCCCTTCATGGATTACTGCCTTGTCGTGGCGAAGGGGCTTGCGTAATTCAATGAAGCTATGAGCTATGCCGTGCAGGACCACCCAAGACGGACAGGTCATAGCCGAGAGTTCTGACAAAACGTGATCCACTGGAGAAGGAAATGGCAACCCACTCCAGTATCTTTGCCATGAAAACCCTATGGACAGTACCAAAAGGCAAAACGATATGATGCTGGAAGATGAGCCCCTCAGGTTGGAAGGCGTCCAATATGCTACTGGGGAAGAGCAGAGGGCTAGTACTAGTAGCACCAGAAAGAATGAAGCGACTGGGCCAAAGCCGAAAGGACGCTCAGCTGTGGATGTGTCTGGTGGTGAAAGGAAAGTCCGATGCTGTAAAGATTTTTTCTCCATAGGAACCTGGAATGTAAGATCCATGAATCAAGGAAAGCTGGACGTGGTCAAACAAGAGATGACAAGACTGAACATCGACATCTTAGGTATCAGCGAACTAAAATGGACAGGAATGGGTGAATTTAATTCAGATGACCATCAGGTATACTACTGCGGACAAGAATCCCTCAGAAGAAATGGAGTAGCCTTCATAGTCAATAAAAGAGTAGGAAAAGCAATACTGGGATACAATCCCCAAAATGACAGAATGATGTCAGTTCGAATCCAAGGCAAACCATTTAATATCACAGTAGTCCAAGTCTATGCCCCAACCACCAGTGCTGAAGAGGATGAAATTGACCGGTTCTATGAAGCCCTACAGCACCTTATAGAACTAACACCAAAAAATGATGTCCTTATCATCATGGGGGATTGGAATGCTAAAGTAGGAAGCCAAAAGATAACTGGAATAACAGGCAAGTTTGGCCTTGGAGTACAAAATGAAGCAGGGCACAGGCTGATAGAATTTTGTCAAGAGAATACGATGGTCATAGCAAACACTCTTTTCCAACAACCCAAGAGACGCCTTTACACATGGACATCACCAGACGGTCAACACAGAAATCAGATTGACTATATGCTCTGCAGCCAAAGATGGAGAAGCTCTATACAGTCAGTAAAAACAAGACCAGGAGCTGACTGTGGCTCAGACCATGAGCTTCTCCTTGCAAAGTTTAGGCTTAAACTGAAGAAAGTAGGGAAAAGCACTAGGCCACTCAGATATGAATTAAATCATATCCCTGTTGAATATACAGTAGAGGTGACAAATAGATTTAAGGAATTAGATCTGATAGACAGAGTGCCTGAAGAACTATGGACAGAGGTTCGCGACATTGTACAACAGGTAGCAACCAAAACCATCCCAAAGAAAAAGAAATGCAAGAAAGCAAAATGGCTGTCTGAGGAAGCTTTGCAAATAGCTGAGGAAAGGTGGGAAGCGAAAGGCAAGGGAGAAAAACAGAGATATGCCCAATTGAATGCCGAATTCCAGAGAATAGCTAGAAGAGATAAGAATGCCTTCTTAAATGAACAGTGCAAAGAAATAGAAGAAAACAATAGAATAGGGAGGACCAGAGATCTTTTCAAGAAAATTGGAGAGATGAAGGGAACGTTTAATGCAAAAATGGGCATGATAAAGGACCAAAATGGCAGGGACCTAACAGAGGCAGAAGAGATTAAGAAGAGGTGGCAAAATTACACAGAAGAACTATACAAGAATGAGCTTAACGTCCCAGATAATCACAATGAGGTGGTCACTGACCTCGAGCCAGACATCCAGAATGTGAAGTGAAGTGGGCCTTAGAAAAGCTGAGCAACAACAAAGCTAGTGGAGGTGACAGTATTCCAGCTGAGCTATTCAAAATCTTAAAAGACAGTGCAGTAAAAGTGCTACACTCAATTTGCCAGCAAATTTGGAAAACTCAACAGTGGCCACAGGATTGGAAAAGATCAGTTTACATTCCAATTCCAAAGAAAGGCAGTGCCAAAAAATGTTCAAACTATCGCACCATTGCACTCATTTCTCATGCTAGTAAAGTCATGCTTAAAATCCTACAAGCTAGACTTCAGCAGTATGTGGATCGAGAACTACCAGAAGTACAGGCAGGATTTTGAAGAGGCAGAGGAACTAGAGATCAAATTGCCAACATACGCTGGATCATGGAGAAAGCTAGGGAGTTCCAGAAAAACATCTACTTCTGCTTCATTGACTATGCTAAAGCCTTTGATTGTGTGGATCATAACAAACTGTGGCAAGTTCTTAAAGAGATGGGAGTACCAGACCATCTTATTTGTCTCTTAAGAAACCTATATGCGGGTCAAGAAGCAACAGTGAGAACTGGACACGGAACCACTGATTGGTTCAAAATTGGGAAAGGAGTCCGGCAAGGCTGTATACTGTCGCCCTGCCTATTTAACTTATATGCAGAGCACATCATGAGAAAGGCAGGGCTAGATGAATCAAAAGTTGGAATTAAGATTGCCGGAAGAAATATCAACAACCTAAGATACGCAGATGATACCACTCTAATGGCAGAAAGTGAAGAAGAACTAAAGAGCCTCTTGTTGCGGGTGAAGAAGGAGAGTGCAAAACTTGGGTTGAAACTTAACATTAAGAAAACCAAGATCATGGCATCTGGCCCTCTCAATTCCTGGCAAATAGATGGGGAAGAAATGGAGGTAGTGACAGATTTTATTTTCCTGGGCTCCAAGATCACTGCAGATGGGGACTGTAGCCAAGAAATTAAAAGACACTTGCTCCTGGGGAGGAAAGCCATGACAAATCTAGACAGCACACTAAAAAGCAGAGACATCACCCTGTCAACAAAAGTGCGTATAGTCAAGGCTATGGTCTTCCCAGTTGCAATGTATGGCAGTGAAAGTTGGACCATAAGAAAGGCTGAGCGCCAAAGAATAGAGGCCTTTGAACTCTGGTGCTGGAGAAGACTCCTGCAAGTCCCTTGGACTGCAAGGCGATCAAACAGGTCAGTCCTAGAGGAGATCAATCCTGACTGCTCTTTAGAAGGCCAGATCCTGAAGCTAAAACTCAAATACTTTGGCCACCTAATGAGAAGGAAGGACTCACTGGAGAAGAGCCTAATGCTGGGAAAGATCGAGGGCAATAGAAGAAGGGGACGACAGAGAATGAGGTGGCTGGATGGAGTCACTGAAGCAGGAGGCGTGAGCTTAAATGGACTCCAGATGATGGTAGAGGACAGGAAGGCCTGGAGGAATGTTGTCCATAGGGTCGCGATGGGTCGGACACGACTTCGCAGCTAACAACAACAGATAGATAGATAGATAGATAGATAGATAGATAGATAGATAGATAGATAGATAGATGATAGATAGATAGATAGATAGATAGATAGATAGATAGATAGATAGATAGATAGACAGAGACAGATATGGATGGATGGATGGATAAGGAGATGGATGGATAGAAAGATGCATAGATTCACAGACAGATATGGATGGATGGATGGATAAGGAGATAGATAGATAGATAGATAGATAGATAGATAGATAGATAGATAGATAGATAGATAGATAGATAAACGGACAGACAGACGGACAGACATGGATGGATAGAGAGAAGGACGTAGACAAACAGACACATAATTAATGGATGGCTAGGTGGATGGAGACAGAGCGCAACTTTAAGGTGCGTGGACTTCAACTCCCAGAAATCCTCAGTCATCATGGTGACTGGGGAATTCTGGGAGTTGAGGTCCATGTATTTTAAAGTAGCTGGGATGCAAAACCACTTCTGACCCTAAGACATCCTTAGGAAGAGGCCATCCGGATGGGCTGCTCCCACCTAAGAACAGAGTCAGAGAGAGGAAGTTCCACTAGTTGCCTCCCATCTCTTTGAGGTTTTCTGCAGAGTATTTCTCAAGCCAAACTGTTGGACTGAGCAGCTCTCCAGTCCTCATTTCCTGTAACTGTGAGGGGGACCTTGGAGTCCTAGCGGACGATCACTTAAATAAGAGCCAGCGCTGTGCGGCAGCAGCCCAAAAAGCTAACACAATCCTTGGCTGCATAAACAGAAGCATAGAATCAAAATCACGTGAAGTATTATACCTTAGTCCCACTTTATAAAGCCTTAGTAAGGCCACACCTGGAGTACCGCATCCAGTTTTGGTCACCACATTAACAAAAAGGGGTTGAGATTCTGGGGTGGGGGGGTGGGAGAAAGGGCAGAGAAGAGCAACTGAGATGAACAACGGCCTGGAGACTAAAACATATGAAGAATTGTTGCTTGGGTGGTAGGAAAAACAAGGACTAGTGCTCCAATATTTGAGAGGTTGCCACAAAGGAGATGGGGATCTACTGTACTTATAGAGCCTTGGTGGAGCAGTGGGCTAATGCCTCCTTAAGTATCACCAGCTGCCTGCAATTAGCGCAGGTTCGCATCCCACCAGGCTCAAGGTTGACTCAGCCTTCCATCCTTCCGAGGTAGGTCAAATGAGGACCCAGATTGTTGGGGGCAATTAAGCTGACTTTGTAATAATACCGCTTGGGGTGTGTGTGAAAGCCCTAACAAGCAGGCATATACATAGAATGAAGGCTACTGCTAAGCTTGTAAGCCGCCCTGAGTCTTCGGAGAAGGGCGGGATATAAATGGAATTAAAATAAATAAAAAATAAATAAATATTTTCCAAAGCACCAGAAGGCGAGACAAGAAACAACGGATGGAAACTCATCAAGGAGAGAAGCAGCCTGGAATTCAGGAGAAACTTCCTAACAGTGAGGACAATTAACCAACGGAACAGCTGGCCACCAGAAGTTACGGTGCTCCATCACTGGAGGCTTTTAAGAAGAAACTGGACAAGCACCTGTCTCAAATTGTACAGGGTCACCTGCTTGAGCAGGGGGCTGGACTAGAAGACCTCCAAGGTCCCCTCCAGCTCTGTTGACACCGATCGATTGACACCCAGGATGTAGGAGACGGTGCGGAGACCAAGGAAGGGAACCAGAAGCTTTGCAGATCAGATTTTGTCTCCTGCTCTCTAGCGATGCCACCACCACCGTGCTTTTCCTTCATTAACAAGAGGCCATTGCCACCGCTTCAATCCAGCCTTCGTTAGCATATAAAAAGGTTTGAGGCTGCGTTAAGAAGTTCATTATAGATAATTGAAGAGGCCAGAGCTGGGAAAAAAAGGCAACAGGAACTTCACAATGTGTGTCTCCCTTTGATTGACTCCCGTGCATGTCCTAATTGAAACGTTAAAAGGCAATTTATTTTTTGGGTGGGGAAGCAGAAGAGATGAACTTGTGGTTTTGGAGCCTGGCCTTCTGCAGCAATAACGAGTCTAGAAGCTCCCGAAATGTCCATTGCAGGAAGCAGAATGTTCTACAGGTGGTTCTTGACTTACGGCCGTTCGTTTAGCGACTGTTCAAAGTTACAACGGCCTTGGGGGGAAAAATGACTGATGACCGTTTTTCAAACTTACGAACGTTGCAGCATTCCCCGCAGTCACACGATCAAAATTGGGACGCTGTCATGTAATCAAAATTGGGCAACTGGCATGTATTTATGATAGCTGTAATGTCCTCAGCCAGCCTGCTTTAAGATGGGTGGACTTCAACTCCCAGAATTCTCCAGCCAGCAGACTTTAAGATGGGCGGACTTCAATTCCCAGAATTCCCCAGCCAGCAGACTTTAAGATGGGCGGACTTCAATTCCCAGAATTCCCCAGCCAGCAGACTTTAAGATGGGCGGACTTCAACTCCCAGAATTCCCTAGCCAGCAGACTTTGAGATGGGCGGACTTCAACTCCCAGAATTCCCCAGCCAGCAGACTTTAAGATGGGCGGACTTCAACTCCCAGAATTCCCCAGCCAGCAGATTTTAAGATGGGCGGACTTCAATTCCCAGAATTCCCCAGCAAGCATGCTTTAAGATGATGGATTTCCAGATTTCCTCAGCCAGTGTAGTTTACGATGGGGGGAACTTCAACTCCTAAAATCCCCCAGCTAGCATCCTTTAAGACGCGTGGACCAATTCCTAGAATAGTGATTATTTGATTATTGTGTAGTTTTAAATATTCATTAATAGACTATATTGTTCAAGCACTAATTACCGTCTCTTTGGGTGGGGTGGGTGCCTTTTGAACACATAGGTTGTTCAGTAATGTCAACAAGTCTCAGCAGAATTGACATTGTGGGATGACTCCGTTATTTTGTATTAGACTTGTTAAGATAGCTAATAAATGCCGGGCAGATTTGAATCAAGACGTATCCAGATGAATTTTTTTTCCCCTCCAGAATTCTTCGTTTTATTGCTATTTCATACAAAAACTATTTCCCACCCTTTTACACAGATCCAGCGAGCTAACATTTATTTATGTATTAAATTAACTTTAATAGCCATCCGGAAAGAAACATCCAGGAACCAAAACAATTTGCTGCACTTTGCATTCGATACGCTTTAGGAAATATCTAAACCCAACAATGGGATTCATTATAAAGATTGTGGGATGATTTCCCCAATTTGTTCAAAAACTTTCAGACCAAAGGATGGCTAATTGAGCATGGCCGATTAAAAAAAAAAGGGTAAAATATACACATTTGCCTGTAATCCCTCCAGACATTTTGCGAGGTTATAATGAAGATAAGGCAATATTGGGCCATTTGGAATAGGATGATATAATATGGCAAGAGATGAGTTTGGATCGAAAACCGTGCTGGGGACGTGAGCATAAAATTGTTCCCTCCTGAACTTAAAAATGTGTGATCTTGGGATAGTATTGCTCTCTCTGCTTTCCGATGCCAAATGCATCAAATCTGTATATAAAAACCATAGATGATTCTCATAGAGAGGCATTTGGGTCTAAAGGTGAAGGCACCAAACCAGGAGATGGTGAGTTCTAGTCCTGTCTTAGCTATGAAAGCCAGCTGGGTGACTATGGGGTTGCAGTTCCCTCCCTCCCATCCAGGACATGGCACAGAAGCGTTGCTTGAGCGAGGTCCGCAAGATTGTCTGGGACGCGACACATCCTGTTCACGACGTGTTTTCCTTGTTGCCTTCGGGGAGGAGGGGGCTCCGTGGTATCCGTAGCAGAACATCCGGATTCAGCCATAGTTTCATTCCATCCGGCATTGACCTTGGGAACTCTCAGACTTCCTCCTTCCGTTGTATATTCAAGACGGACAGTGTTTAATATTTACATATTAGTTGTATGTAAGGGTGTAGGAATAATAATAATAATAATAATAATAATAATAATAATAATAATAATAATAGAAGAAGAAGAAGAAGAAGAAGAAGAAGAAGAAGAAGAAGAAGAAGAAGAAGAAGAAGAAGAAGAAGAAGAAGAAGAAGTAGTTGGAAGGGACCTTGGAGGACATCTAGTCCAACCCCCTGCTCAGGCAGGAAGCCTTATACCATTTCAGACAAATGGCTGTCCAGTCTCTTCTTAAAAACTTCCAGTGTTGGAGCATTCACCACTTCTGGAGGAAGGTTGTTCCACTGGTTAATTGTTCTAACTGTCAGGAAGTTTCTCCTTAGTTCCAGGTTGCTTCTCTCCTTGATGAGTTTCCATCCGTTGCTTCTTATCCTGCCTTCAGGGCCTTTGGAGAATACCTTGACTCCCTCTTCTTTGGGGCAGCCCCTGAGATACTGGAACCCTGCTACATGTCACCCCTCATCCTTCTCTTCATTAAACTAGACATACCCAATTCCTGCAACCGTTTCTGATATGTTTTAGCCTCCATTCCCCTGATCATCTTTGTTGCTCTTCTCTGCACTCTTTCTAGTCTCAACATCTTTTTTACATCGTGGTGACCAAAACTGGATGCCGTATTCCAAGGCCTTGTATATGTTGTATAGAGTATGTTTAAATGTGTTACGTGTGTACGTGTACACTTTGAGAGCAAAATTTCATTTTTAATGTGAATATGTAACGGTTTCTGTCCTAATTCCCAGACTTGTGCTCCGTCTCTTTTGTGCACAGGACTGTCCCCAACTGCTAAAGGCCAACAAGATCTTGGTCCCTGTGGATGTTATCAAGCCGATCACCTTGAAGGCCAAAAATTTGCCCCAACCACAGTCCGGCCAACGGGGCTACGAATGCATCATCACCATCCAGGGGGTGGAGAAGCGGGTGCCCGCCTTGAGGTTCAACAGTTCCAGCGTCCAATGCCAGAACACTTCCGTGAGTAAGCGCCCTCCACAAGGGAGGAGGGAGGAGTGGGTCTGTGGGAACGGTCAAGAGGGCAGCTGGGGATTGTTGGCTCAAAGCCCCACCCTCTTTTTCCAGTTAAAATGTTTTATTTAGGAATAATACAAGGTATACAGAAATAAAAAAAGATCATAATTAGGTAGGTAGGTAGGTAGGTAAGTAGAGATAGATGGTAGTAGATAGATGGGTGGAGAGAGAGAGAGATGGGTGGGTGAATGGAGGGAGGGATGGATGGATGGAGGGATGGAGAGATGAATGGATACATAGATACACAGACAGACATCAGTGGGTAGATGGATGGATGGATGGATGGATGGATGGATGGATGGATGGATAGATAGATAGATAGATAGATAGATAGATAGATAGATAGATAGATAGATAATGGATGGATACATAGATAATTGATGGATAGATGGATGGATGGATAATGGATAGGTGGAGAGTTAGACAAACGGATAGACAGATAGAGGTAGAGATGATTGATGGATGAATAGATGGATGTATGAATGGATGTATGTATGTATGTATGGATAGATAGATAGATATGTAGATGAGAGAGAGATAGCTAACTAGCTAGCTGGATAACGACAGACAGACAGACAGACAGACAGACAGATAGATAGATAGTTAATGGATGGATACATAGTTGATGAATGGATATATGGATAGATGGATGGATAATGAATGGATGGATAGCTAGAAAAACAGATAGAGGTAGAGATGATGGATAAATGGATAATGGATGGATGGAAGGATAGATAGATAGATAGATAGATAGATAGATAGATAGATAGATAGATAGATAGACAGACAGATAGATAGATAATGGATACATGGATGGATGGATAGATGTATAATGGATGGGTAGATAGACTGACAGACAGTGGATGGATAGATGGGTAAATAATGTATGTTTGGATAGATGATGAACAGGTGGATGATGAATGGAGAGATGACGGATGGAGAGATGAATAGACAGATAGATGGATACATACAGAGGACAGGCAAAAGAGACAGATGCATTCCTTTCTCCTTGTCAAGAAGTCCATCAATTCATATAGGCGAATCTCCCAAAATTAAGCCCTTTTGTGCAACTGCCTGTCTCACTTAGCCACGGAAAATTGTGGTCGTACGGCGAGGACTACCTGTATTTGCAGTTGCGTTTGCCTTTCCAGAGATGGTCTCTTTTTGTGCGTCAGAAAGTGAGGAGACGTCCATCTTCTTCTTAAAACATTATCCCCGCATATTGTATGTGGCACTCTGTACTTCCCCCGGTAAAAATCGTGTCCCAAGAATTATGAGGCCAGATATGGGTGGGGGCGCCAGCCGCTGTTATGAGAACGGTGCTGCCTTGTTCAAGACAAATGGATCATTGTAAATCAATTCCTGGAGGGGTGAGCCCAATCTGCTCCTTTCTGTCGTCTCCCTTGCAGCTGTGTAACAAACACCCCGCTCACATTGTTTTCTGCAAATGCCATCTTCATAGACAGAGAGTCCTCGACTTACAACCGCAATTGAGCCGAAAATTTCACGCTCGAGGCAGGACTAGAACTCACCGTCTCCTGGTGATTGGCCCAAAGTCACTCAGCCGGCTTTTGTGCCTAAGGCTGGACTAGAACTCACCGTCTCCTGGTGATTGGTCCAAAGTCTCCTAGCCAGCTTTAGTGCCTAAGACGGGACTAGAACTCACCATCTCCAGGTGATTGGCCCAAAGTCACCCAGCTGGCTTTTGTGCCTAAGGCTGGACTAGAACTCACCGTCTCCTGGTGATTGGTCCAAAGTCTCCTAGCCAGCTTTAGTGCCTAAGACGGGACTAGAACTCACCATCTCCAGGTGATTGGCCCAAAGTCACCCAGCTCGCTTTTGTGCCTAAGGCTGGACTATAACTCACCGTTTCCTGGTGATTGGTCCAAAGTCTCCTAGCCGGCTTTAGTGGCTAAGACGGGACTAGAACTCACCATCTCCAGGTGATTGGCCCAAAGTCACCCAGCTGGCTTTTGTGCCTAAGGCTGGACTAGAACTCACCGTCTCCTGGTGATTGGTCCAAAGTCTCCTAGCCGGCTTTAGTGCCTAAGACGGGACTAGAACTCACCATCTCCTGGTGATTGGCCCAAAGTCACCCAGCTGGCTTTTGTGCCTAAGACAGGACTAGAACTCACCATCTCCAGGTGATTGGCCCAAAGTCACCCAGCTGGCTTTAGTGCCTAAGACGGGACTAGAACTCACCATCTCCAGGTGATTGGCCCAAAGTCACCCAGCCGGCTTTTGTGCCTAAGACGGGACTAGAACTCACCATCTCCAGGTGATTGGCCCAAAGTCACCCAGCTGGCTTTAGTGCCTAAGACGGGACTAGAACTCACCATCTCCAGGTGATTGGCCCAAAGTCACCCAGCTGGCTTTAGTGCCTAAGACGGGACTAGAACTCACCATCTCCAGGTGATTGGCCCAAAGTCACCCAGCTGGCTTTTGTGCCTAAGACGGGACTAGAACTCACCATCTCCAGGTGATTGGTCCAAAGTCTCCTAGCCGGCTTTAGTGGCTAAGACGGGACTAGAACTCACCATCTCCAGGTGATTGGCCCAAAGTCACCCAGCCAGCTGGCTGAGCATCAGGCTTCATGGCCTCTGCTTGTTGCCTTCCAGGCCAGCGTTGTCCTTTTAATTAAGAGCCTGGGTGGCTGTTAAACCCCCCGCCGGGGCCACGAAGGATTCATAGCCTTCGGCTTGGCTCAGAGTGGTGATGCAGTCAAGAGGAACTAATGTCAAATGAAGTCAGGAGATGTATGACTTCGGAGGAGGAAGCCAACCCCTCGCTGTCTCTTTCACATGTGTTTCCGCCTAGGGTTAATTACTCATCACTCCAGCTGGCAAGTTTTTATGCCCGAGTGCCGCCCTCGCCACCCTGCTTGCTATTCTTTTCAGACCGCGTCTTCCAAGCTCATGATTAGAAAGACAAGAAAAATGGATTGGGTGGCTCTGGCTGGCAGGAATTGGTTTTGATTTTTATTGTTGTTGTTGTTGTTGTTGTTGTTGTTATTATTATTATTATTATTATTATTATTATTATTATTATTAAACTTTTATTCATAAAACTCAGTCAACTGAACACTCAAATTGACTGGCACTAATGGTTGACACGGGCTGCTGCCAGCATCCTGGATATCAACCAGGTATCTCCTTAAAATGTAAGATGTTCCGAGTAGCGCAGTTTTTTTTTGTAGCTTTGCTGGAGTTATTGCAGGAAGTTGCAGTTACTTGATGTGCTTTGTAAAGCTTTTGGACATAGTTCCCAGTGCCCCGATGACAATGGGTATCACTGTTACGCGTTTCATCCATAATCGCGCAGTTCCGATGGCCAGGTTGCGGTATTTCGTAATTTTTTCCAGTTCTTTTCCTTCGACTCTGGCATCTCCTGGTACAGCGATATCGATCAACTTATTATTATTATTAAACTTTTATTCGTAAAACATGAAACTCAGTCAACTGAACACTCAAATTGACTGGCACTAATGGTTGACACGGGTTGCTGCCAGCATCCTGGATATCAACCAGGTATCTCCTTAAAATGTAAGATGTTCCCAGTAGCGCAGTTTTTTTGTAGCTTTGCTGGAGTTATTGCAGGAAGCTGCAGTTTCTTGATGTATTTTGCAAAGTTTTCGGACATAGTTCCCAGTGCTCCGATGACAGTGGGTATCCCTGTTACGCGTTTCATCCATAATTGCGCAGTTTTGATGGCCGGGTCGCGGTATTTCGTAATTTTTCCCAGTTTTTGTTATTATTGTTATTGTTATACTTTGGCCGGATCATATCTCTCACTGCTTCTTCAAAACATTGGGATTTTAAGTAGAGGGCCCCATAGGGTAGGGCCTTCCAAGGAAAGACCAGCCTCTCCTTAAAAACGGCTGAGCTGTTATTTGCTCACAGACGGACGTTTATGATGTGGCTTTCAGCACCAGCAGTAGCCCTTAGACCTATATACCGCTTCACAGTGCTTTACAACCCTCTCTAAGCGGTTTACAGAGTCAACCTATTTGCCCCCAACAATCTGGGACTGGGTCTTCCTTTTACCGACCTCGGAAGGATGGAAGGCTGAGTCAACCTTGAGCCGGTTAGGATTGAACTGCTGGCAGTGGGCAGAGTTAGCCTGCAATACAGCATGCCAATCACCTTCCTTCCTTCCTTCCTTCCTTCCTTCCTTCCTTCCTTCCTTCCTTCCTTCCTTCCCACTTACCCATAGCTCTTAGACTTATATACCGCTTCACAGTGCCTTTACAGCCCTCTCTAAGCAGTTTACAGAGCCAGCATATTGT
Organism: Vipera ursinii; assembly: GCF_947247035.1. Lineage (NCBI taxonomy): Eukaryota > Metazoa > Chordata > Lepidosauria > Squamata > Viperidae > Vipera > Vipera ursinii. The sequence continues at coordinate 86,281,923 of NC_139515.1, read as the reverse complement.
CCTCAACAAACTGGGTCCTCGTTTTACCGACCTCAGAAGGATTGGAAGCTGAGTCAACCTTGAGCTAGTCAGGACTGAACTCCAGGCTGTGGGCACAGTTTGCCTGCAATATTACATTCTCACCACTGGGAAGGAAGGAAGGAAGGAAGGAATGAAGGAAGGAAGGAAGGAAGGAAGGAAGGAAGGAAGGAAGGAAGGAAGGAAGGAAGGAAGGAAGGAAGATTAGCAATAGCCCTTAGACTTCCTTCCCTCCTTCCTTCCTTCCTTCCTTCCTTCCTTCCTTCCTTCCTTCCTTCCTTCCTTCCTTCCTTCCTTCCTTCCCACTTACCCATAGCTCTTAGACTTATATACTGCTTCATAGTGCTTTACAGCCCTCTCTAAGCAGTTTACGGCATCAGCCTATTACCCCTAACAATCTGGGTCCTCATTTTACCCACCTCAGAAGGATGGAAGGCTGAGTCAACCTTAAGTCCCATCAGGATTGAACTCCAGACTGTGGGCAGAGTTTGCCTGCAAGGCTGCACTCTAAGCATTGTGCCATCACAGTGCCAATTAAACAGGCAAAACTCTTTTTTCTTAAAAAAAAATACGCTCAGAGAATCCTAAAAAGCAATTGACGTGGTGCAGTCAAAGGCTAGCATTAAGTGAATCAAATAATCTGATGTTAGAATCAGAATACAGAATAAGAGTTGGAAGGGAACTTGGAGGTCTTCTAGTCTAACCCCCTGCTCAAGCAGGAAACCCTATCGCATTTCAGAGAAAAATGGTTGTCCAGTCTCTTCTTAAAAACCTCCAGTGATGGAGCACCCACAACTTCTGGAGGCAAGTAGTTCCACTGATTAATTGTTCTAACTGTCAGGAAGTTCCTCCTTAATTCCAGGTTGCTTCTCTCCTTGGTTAGTTTCCATCCGTTGCTTCTTGTCCTGCCTTCGGGAGCTTTGGAGAAGAGCTTGACTCCCTCTTCTTTGGGGCAGCCCCTGAGATATTGGGACACTGCTATCATGTCACCCCTACTCCTTCTCTTCATTAGAGTAGACATTCCCAATTCCAGCAACCATTCCTTGTATATTTTAGCCTCCAGTCCCCTAACCATCTTTGTTGTTCTTCTCTGTACTCTTTCTAGAGTCTCAACATCTTTTTTACATCGTGGTGACCAAAACTGGATGCCGTATTCCAAGTGTGGCCTTACCAAGGCATTGTAAAGTGATATTAACACTTCACCTGATCTTGATTCTATCCCTCTGTTAATGCAGCCTAGCACTGCGCTTTGGAGAACAGCTTGACTCCCTCATCATTGGGGCCAGCCCCTGAGAGATTGGAAGACTGCTATCACGTCACCCTTAGTCCTTCTCTTCGTTAGACTAGACCAGGGGTAGGCAATCTCGGCTCTTTTATGACTCATGGACTTCAACTCCCAGAATTCCTGAGTCAGCTATGCTGACTCAGGAATTCTGGGAGTTGAAGTCCATGAGTCATAAAAGAGCCGAGGTTGCCTACCCATGGACTAGACATACTTAGTTCATGCAACTGTTCATCGTACAATTTAGGAAGTGGATTTTGAAGACCCTCCAAGGGTACACTTATCAGAGAGAACCCACCAAGAAGTAAGGAGAAAGTTCCTGACAGTGAGAAAACAATTAACCAGTGGAACCGCCTGCCTCCAGAAGTTGTGGGTGCTCCAACGCTGGAGGTCTTTCATGAAAAAAAAAACTGGATTGCCATTTGTCCAGAATAGCCATAGGGTCTTCTGCTTGAGCAGAGGGCTGGACTAGAAGACCTCCAAGGTCCCTTCCAACTCTGTTTTTCTGTCATCTGAAAACTTTAGACTATAGAGTCTGGAAGTTTATTTATTTATTTATTTATTTGATTTATATACCGCCCTTCTCCTGAAGGACTCAGGGCGGTGTACAGGGCAATAAAATAAGAATACATTAGTTAAATAATTTTAAAACACAAATCCATCAGGCCAGGCCGGCTTGTTCGAATAGATAAGTTTTTAGATCACCCCGGAAGTAGCGAAGGTCGGGGGCCATCCGGAGCTCAGCCGGCAAGTGGTTCCAAAGGATTGGTGCACCCACCGAGAATGCTCTCCCCCTGGGGGTCACCAGCCGACATTCTCTGACCGGTGGCACCCTGAGGAGGCCCTCTCTGTGGGAACGTACAGGACGGAGGGACGTTGACGCCGGCAGTAGGTGCTCCCGTAGGTAATCCGGACCCATGCCATGTAGGGCTTTGTATGTCATCACCAGCACCTTGAATCTCACCCGGAAGGCAACTGGAAGCCAGTGCAGCTCACGGAGCAGAGGTGTAACATGGGAGTATCGGGAGACCCCCAAAAGAACTCGCGCGGCTGCATTCTGCACCAGCTGAAGCTTCCGAGTGGTCCTCAAGGGCAGCCCCATGTAAAGAGCATTGCAGTAGTCTAGACGAGAGGTCACAAGGGCATGGGTGACTGTACGCAAGGCATCCAGGTCCAGATAGGGTCGCAACTGGCGCACCAGACGAACCTGGGCGAAGGCCCCTCTAGTCACAGCTCCTATATGATCTTCTAAGGAGAGTTGTGAATCTAAGTTAGAGCCTTGGTGTGTAAAGGATTGCCTTGGGATTCAGAAATCTTGAGACAGAGGCACCCACGGGAGCGATGCTCAAATATTTGTTGTTGTTGTTAGCTGCGAAGTCATGTCCGACCCATCGCGACCCTATGGACAACATTCCTCCAGGCCTTCCTGTCCTCTACCATCTTCTGGAGTCCGTTTAAGCTCACGCCTCCTGCTTCAGTGACTCCATCCAGCCACCTCCTTCTCTGTTGTCCCCTTCTTCTCTTGCCCTCAATCTTTCCCAGCATTAGGCTCTTCTCCAGTGAGTCCTTCCTTCTCATTAGGTGGCCAAAGGATTTGAGTTTTAGCTTCAGGATCTGGCCTTCTAAAGAGCAGTCAGGGTGGATCTCCTCTGGGACTGACCGGTTTGATCGCCTTGCAGTCCAAGGGACTCGCAGGAGTCTTCTCCAGCACCATAGCTCAAAGGCCTCAATTCTTTGGCGCTCGGCCTTTCTTATGGTCCAACTTTCACTGCCATACATTGCAACTGGGAAGACCATGGCCTTGACTACACGCACTTTTGTTGACAGGGTGATGTCTCTGCTTTTTAGTGTGCGGTCTAGATTTGCCATGGCTTTCCTCCCGAGGAGCAAGCGTCTTTTAATTTCTTGGCTACAGTCCCCATCTGCAGTGATCTTGGAGCCCAGGAAAATAAAATCTGTCACTACCTCCATTTCTTCCCCATCAAATATAGAACGGCACATTAAGGCAAGTAGGCAGTTATTTGTGGGTTGTGTTTTTTTTTTGTAGCCTACATTAAACAAACGCACAAAAAAGAACCAGCCAGCCAGGCCTCAAATTATGTTATGGTTTCTTGCTCTACATTAGACTTCCTAATGGAAGGAAGGATTGTCCGCGTAGCATCCAACACTGGGCGTGGGGGATGTGTTGGGGTTTTCATGGGGATTTTTATATTATTATTGATGGTTTTAGCTGGGCTACTATTTAATTCTTTGTAATTTTTGTATTCTGTATTGTTATATAGGCCCTGTTCACCGCCCTGAGTCCTTCGGGAGAAGGGCGGTATACAAATATAATAAAATAAATAAATAAATAAATAAATAAATAAAATAAACTTTGGTGCTATTTCTGCACGATGCTGCGGAGTCCTTATTCCAGGAGAATTTAACCACGTTGGGTATTTGTTTTTTGTGTTTTTTTTTTAAAAAAAGGAAAACACAGGGATGGGATGTCGAAGGGGGAGGCCTGCTGGTGAACGGTAATTGGCTTTCCAATTACCAGTCCAATACACTAGAATTCAACGCAATACACTATTCACAGCTTGTAACTTCAAATGGTCGCTAAATGAACCGTTGAAGTTGAGGACTATCTGTATCCATGGAGAGTTTCTTTAAAATAGGTGGGGGACAATGGCCATTTTATAACCTGGGGACTTCAACTCTGAGCCCCAAGTCATGAAGGAGCCATTCAGCCACGTTGGCTCAGGAATTCTGGGAGTCAAAGTGCACAAGTCATGAAGGGGCCATTCAGCCATATTGGCTCAGGAATTCTGGGAGTCAAAGTGCACAAGTCATGAAGGGGCCATTCAGCCATGTTGGCTCAGGAATTCTGGGAGTCAAAGTGCACAAGTCATGAAGGGGCCATTCAGCCATGTTGGCTCAGGAATTCTGGGAGTTGAAGTCCACAAGTCATGAAGGAGCCATTCAGCCATGTTGGCTCAGGAATTCTAGGAGTTGAAGTCCACAAGTCATGAAGGAGCCATTCAGTCATATTGGCTCAGGAATTCTGGGAGTTGAAGACCACAAGTCATGAAGGAGCCATTCAGTCATATTGGCTCAGAAATTCTGGGAGTTGAAGTCCACAAGTCATGAAGGAGCCATTCAGCCATGTTGGCTCAGGAATTCTGGGAGTTGAAGTCCACAAGTCATGAAGGGGCCATAGTTCCCCCATGCTGGCTCAGGAATTCTGGGAGTTAAAGTCCACAAGTCATGAAGGAGCCATTCAGCCATGTTGGCTCAGGAGTTGTGGGAGTTAAAGTGCACAAGTCATGAAGGGGCCATTCAGCCATGTTGGCTCAGGAATTCTGGGAGTTAAAGTCCACAAGTCATGAAGGGGCCATTCAGCCATATTGGCTCAGGAATTCTGGGAGTTGAAGTCCACACGTCATGAAGGAGCCACTCAGCCATACTGACTCAAGAATTCTGGGAGTTGAAGTCCACAAGTCATAAAAAGTTCCATCCAGCCATGATGGCTCAGGAATTCTGGGAGTTGAAGTTCACAAATAATAAGGAGACCATCGTTCCCCCCACCCCTGCTTTAAAAGCTGTTTTGCAGAACCTGGAGGCAAAACAACCTCGGAAATCCTAAAGAATTCCTACCTTGTTGCAGAACCCAACTCTCGATTGCAGACACCTATTTAAAGAATGCTATCTTTCCAACAGTTTTTGGAGTTTTGTTTTGTATTTGTATTTTTTTTTTAAAAAAAGCCCTTAAAAGCCAAACGGATGCCCCCATGGTTGCTGTTTTTTTCCCCTTCTTCTTCTTCTTTTAACTCAGTTTCCATACAGTGACATCTGAGAATTGGATCAACAGGTGTCTGATGTTTGTTTTTGTGTCCCTTCCCTGTTTAGTATTCTTATGACGGGATGGAGATTAACAGCCTGCCGGTGGATCTGACGGTCGTGTGGAATGGGAATTTCAACATTGACAACCCAGCCCAGAATAAAGGTAACTTGTCATTTCAACTTGTCCTTGGAAGTGGTAACCTTAGCAACAGGCCGCTTTGTTCCCTAAGCCCTAGCCAAACTGTGCTTGCTTCCTTTTGTCATCCATCACAGGACGTTTTCCTGGCTAATTTTTCGCTCTGCTTTTTAATTAAACATATTTAATGGAGTGCGGAGACCACTCTGCCTGTAAAACAACTCCATTCTCACCATCAATCCCAAAACACCTTTCCCACTTTCTAAGCTTACGTAATTTCAACAGAAGAGATTCTCTCTGTGTGTGTGTGGGGGGGGTCCCTGGTGGTCTCTGAGCTTGCTTGTTTTCTTGCAGACGTTTCATAGCCCAAGTAGGTAACATCGTCAGTGCTAGAAGGGAGGGGGGTTTGTGGAGAGGAGGAGGGGGAGGAGGAGGAGGAGGAGGAGGAGGAGGAGGAGGAGGAGGAGGAGGAGGAGGACTGTGGGGTCCTTGGTGCTCTCTGAGCTGGGTGGACAAGCTATTAATATATAAACAGAGAGCCAACACCACTCCTTCTAACACTGATGGTGTTATCTAGTTGGGTCATGAAATGTCTGCAAGAAGACAGTCAAGTTAAGAGCCCACCAAGGACCCCAACAGACGATGACCTCCTCCTCCTCCCCCTCCATCCTCCCAGACCACAGACACCACTCCCTTCTAGTACTGATGATGTTACTTTGTTGGGTCATGAAACGTCTGCAAGAAGACAAGCAAGCTCAGAGAGCACCAAGGACCCCACCATTGAAGCCTGAGCTACAACTATTCTCTTCCCAAAGAAACTACATAGCTCAAGGTTGAACTGTAGCGTCCTTGGTCCTCCCTAATTTGTTAAGTTCATTGTGACTGCATTGCTACAACCTGGCCAACCACGTCTGTCTGACATGCTATGTGCATTCATGCAACAAGCAAAACACCCTATTTATCCCTTGGGTGGGTAGGCTTTCTTTCTTTCTTTCTTTCTTTCTTTCTTTCTTTCTTTCTTTCTTTCTTTCTTTCTTTCTTTCTTTCTTCCTGAGGGAGCTGGATTTTATTGCGTCCAGGTTGTTGGAGAGAACCAGAGAGAAGCGAGGCATTGTGACTTTACTCTGCCTGTCGAAAAGGGTGCCATGAATGTCTGTCTGTCTGTCTTTCTCTCTGTGTCTGTCTGTCTGTCATCTATCTCTTGACCTCTCCTTCTCTCTCTCTGTATCTGTCTTTCTGTCTGCCCATCCATCCATCCATCCATCCATCCCTCCCTGCCTGCCTGCCTGCCTGCCTATCTATCTATCTATCTATCTATCTATCTATCTATCTATCTATCTATCTATCTATCTATCTATCTATCTCAATCTGTCTCTGTCTCTGTTTATCATCTATCAATCTATCTATCCATCCATCCCACCATGTCTGTCTGTGTATCTATCTATCCATCCATCTCCTTCTCCATTCATCCATCCATCCATCCATCCATCCATCCATCCATCCATCCATCCATCTCCTTATCCATCCATATCTGTCTGTGTCTATCTATCTATCTATCTATCTATCTATCTATCTATCTATCTATCTATCTATCTATCATCTATCTATCTATCTATCTATCTATCTATCTATCTATCTATCTATCTATCTATCTATCTATCCATCCACATACATCTGTCATCTATTTATCTATTTATCTATTTATCTATCTATCTATCTATCTATCTATCTATCTATCTATCTATCTATCTATCTATCATCTATCATCAGGATGATATGAAACAATTCAATATTAGAAGTCCTCTGTGCTCTCTGAGCTTGGTGGTTTTCTTGCAGATGTTTCGTTAGCCAACTACATGACATCATCAGTGCTAGAAGGGAGGGGGGTTTATGGAGAGTAGTAGTAGTAGTAGTAGGAGGAGGAGGAGGAGGAGGAGGGGGAGGAGAACTGTGGGGTCCTTGGTGTTCTCTGAGCTTGGGTGCTTTCCTGCAGATGTTTCATGACCCAACTAGGTAACTTCATCAGTGCTAGAAGGGAGGGGTTTGCACTCTGTTTACACCCAAGTGATTTGCCCCGTCAGTGTTTTGTTGGGAGTTTTGCTGGTTCCTTGACTGTGTACTGTTGGATGGGTTGAGTCGCTGGTTCCTTCACTGGGGTGTCTTTCATCCAGCTGAGAACTGAGAGAAGAATCAGAGGCAGGAGCTTTCTTCCCCACCCTCTTCCCCCCCCCCGCCCACATCAGCGCCTGGTCTCCTGAGTGTCTTTCTCTTCTCCCTCCAGTCCACCTATACAAGTGTGGCGCCATGAGGGACAGCTGTGGGTTGTGTCTGAAGGCGGATCCCGACTACGAGTGTGGCTGGTGTGAGGACTTGAATCAGTGCACGCTGAAGCACCATTGCTCCGTTTTGGAGAACCGCTGGCTGGAACTTTTGGGAACCGGAGGCAAATGCACGAATCCCAAGATTATGGAAGTAAGTTTCTTCACTTGCTCACGCCGAGCCCTTCTTAAACCTTGTACCCAAAAGGGGCCGGTGGCTTTTGCAGAATGAAATGGTACTATAGGGTTTCCTGCCTGAGCAGGGGGTTGGACTAGATGACCTCCAAGATCCTTTCCAACTTCTTCTTCTTCTTCTTCTTCTTCTTCTTCTTCTTCTTCTTCTTCTTCTTCTTCTTCTTCTTCTTCTTCTTCTTCTTATTATTATTATTATTATTATTATTATTATTATTATTATTATTATTATAATAAAACTTTTATTCATTAAACATGAAACTCAGTCAACTGAACACTCAAACTGACTGGCAGTAATGTTTGACACGGGTTGCTGCCAGCATCCTAGGTATCAACCAGGTATCTCCTTAAAATGCGAGATGTTCCGATAGTGCAGTTTTTTGTAGCTTTGCTGGAGCTATTGCAGGAAGCTGCAATTTCTTGATGTGTTTTGCAAAGTTTTGGGACCTAGTTCCCAGTGCCCCGATGACAATGGGTATCACTGTTGCACGTTTCATCCATAATTGTGCAGTTTCGATGGCCAGGTCGCGGTATTTCGTAATTTTTTCCAGTTCTTTTTCTTCGACTCTGGCATCTCCTGGTACAGCGATATCAATCAACTGTACGCTTCGGTTCTCTATGACTGCGATATCTGGCCGGTTGCATTCCAAATGGCGATCTGTCTGTATTCGGAAGTCCCACAAGAGTCCCCCCTTGGATTTTGCTTGTCAGAAGCTGGCTGGGGACAGACCCTGCAACCATGGTAAAAATACGCTTGGTTATAAGTCAAGGACTACCAGTAATCTTTTACCCTGGGGGTATTTTCTTCCTGGACACACAAGTTTGAGTGGCGTTTCCAGTGTTTGAAAAACTTCAAAACCCTTATAAAAAAAAATCCCTTCCTTCCTTCCTTCCTTCCTTCCTTCCTTCCTTCCTTCCTTCCTTCCTTCCTTCCTTCCTTCCTTCCTTCCTTCTCCTCTCCTCTCCTCTCCTCTCCTCTCCTCTCCTCTCCTCTCCTATCCTATCCTATCCTATCCTATTACATTCCATATATCCCATCCCATCCCATCCCATTCCATCCCATCCCATCCCATTCCATACTATTCTATTCTATTCTATTCTATTCTATTCTATTCTATTCTATTCTATTCTATTCTATTCTATTCTATTCTATTCTATTCTATTATTCTATTCTATTCTATTCTATTCTATTCTATTCTATTCTATTCTATTCTATTCTATTCTATTCTATTCTATTCTATTCTATTCTATTCTATTCTATTCTATTCTATTCTATTCTATTCTATTCTATTCTATTCTATTCCCTATCCTATCCTATCCTATCCTATCTTATCCTAATTCTATCCTATCCTAATTCTGTCCTAACCTATCCTATCCTATCCTCTCATGTCTTGCAGATTTGTTTAGCGTGCTGTTCCTTCCTCCACCCCTGTGCTACACGAAGCATTGCTCACCCAAGGGAATGGGTAGCTTGATGGGGACATAAGTATGACTGAGAGCCTTGAGCCAGATGTTTCTGCTCAACAGTTGGAAAAAATGTGGTCAATTAGTCATGTTCTCGGTGCCTGTACATTTCCTTATTGCTCAATATCTGCTCGCTGCGGTTCTTTATAGTTCATAAATCTGGGACTTGGTTCCAGCCCGGCGGTCTCCTGTCTTCCTTCACAGGCCCAAATCGGTGCATGTTTTTTTATTCATGATCTAGCACAGCTAGTCCTCGGCTTATCACCATTTGTTTAGTGACCATTCACTACAATGGCACACCATATCTTGGGGGTGGGGTGGGGTGGGGAGACAGAGATGTCATGGATTCAAAAAAGAGAATATGGCCCAATACAACCCCCCACCCAAATGTGTGTGCAGGGGGAAAAAAAGGCATTATATGGTGGATAAGACCACACTTGGATCACCGCATCCAGTTTTGGTTGCCAATGCCATAATATAAAAAAGATGTCGAGACTGCAGAAAGAGTGCAGAGAAGAGCAACACAGATGATCAGGGGGCTGGAGGCTAAACCTTAGGAAGAAAGGTTGCAGGAATTACTAGCTTAATGAAAAGAAGGACTAGGTGTGACATGATAGCAGTGTTCCAATATTTGAGGGGCTGCCACAAAAAAAAAGAGGAGATCAAGCTATTCTCCAAAGCGCCCGAGGGCAGGAGAAGAAGCAACGGATGGAAACTCATCAAGGAGAGAAGCAACCTGGAACTAAGGAGAAATATTTCTGACAGTCAGAACAATTACAATGGAACAGCTTCAGTCCAGAAGTGGTGAATTTTCCAACACTGGAGGTTTTTCAGAAGAGATTGGAGAACCATTTTTTCTGAAATGGGATAGGGTTTCCTGTTTGAGCAGGGTGTGTGTGTGTGTGTGTGTGTGTGTGTGTGTGTGTGTGTGGACTAGAACAGGGCTTTTCAACCAGTGGTACCTGGTACCACCTGTGGTACATTGGCACCTGGCAGGTGGTACGTGACCATCCTAGAAAAGTGGTAGCTGGGGAGGGGAATGAGCTGAACCGGTGGCAGCACCGCACAAGCCTGAGCGAGAGACGGCTGGAGCTGCAGGGCTGTCAGGGCTCAGCGGAAGCGCCAGGATCAGCGCCAGGATCCAGCTGGAGCTCGGAGCTGATCATGGCACTTCTGCGGAGCCCAGAAGAAGCGCCGATCAGCTGGAATGTTGCAGCATCTCCAGGGTCTTGTGATTTACATTCAGATGCTTGGCAAGTGATTCATATTTATGACGGTCACAGTGTCCCAGGGTCATGTCAAGTGACCAAAACCTGCTGCAACCACCCAGCAGAGGGGGGGAATAAAAATCAATCCCCCCACCCCACCCCCGCTGCCAATCCTCAACAGAAATGCTCACAACAATGAAAACCTCGGACAGGAGGAAGAGCGCTGCCGGGCGGGCGGACAGGCGTCTTGCTCGGCTGTGGCTTGGGGGGCACTTTTTTCAGTGCCATTGTAACTTTGAACAGTCACTAAGCGAATTGTTGTAAGTCGAGGACTACCTGTACTTCATCACTTTTTTCCTTTTTTTTTTTTGGTCATCAAGTTTTTTGACCCCTTGCTAGGCGGCTGGTGGTACTCGGATGTCGCCATCTCCTAAAAGTGGTACAATGGGGGAAAAGGTTGAAAAGCCCTGGACTAGATGACCTCCGAGGTCCCTTCCATTGCTGTTATGCTATTAAGAGGAGGTCAACCTAGTTCTCCTCTTCCTCCTTCCCTTCTTTCCCTCTCCCTCTCCTTCTCCTTCCTTTCCTTCACCTTCCTTCTCCTTCCTTCTTCCTTCTCTTCTTCTCCTCTTCCTCCTCCTTCTCCCTTCTCCTCCCTTCTTCCTTTTTCTTTCCTCGTGCCCGATAAATGGATTTTTTAAAAAAACAACAACAACCCAACCAGGTTATAAATAATATTCCTGGTGAAATATGACTGTTTTGACAGCTTTACAAAATTATGCCGGGACGGTGGCGGTTTTCTCTGAGACACGCGGTGTTTGATTCAATAAATGCCTCCCCGCTGAGGTTCACATTTAAGAGGTGTGCCGTTGGATACGTCTACCTCAAAACGTGGGCCGACCGAATTTCCCCCCGAGGCTGGGCAAACGTAAGCCCAGAACAGACGAACGCCTGCCATTAGGCTGGCGTCAAAGGCTGTTTTATACCCTCGGCTGCAAGACTGCAAGGCAGCGTTCGTCACTTCCAGACCCTTGCCACCAAATGGCTCTCAGGATTGGGTCCCCCGAACCGCGAAAAGCTTTGGAAATGATCGAATTGGTAGGTGTGGAAATTAGTCTGTATTCAGCTCCGCGCCGAGGGAGTCCAAACTGGTGGTGACCCGGACAGGGCGTGCGGCGAGAGCATCGTTGGAAAAAGACGCATTCCGTGTTGGGCGTGACTAAAAGAGAGAGAGAGAGTTGGGCGAAGAAATGGGTCTGTTTACCCTCAAATAGGCAACTTTGGCAGGCAGAAGGCCAGCCTGTGTCTGTCAGTCGGAAAAGATATTTGCAAAAGGGTTAGGAAAGGGAGAAGGCGGCTTATCTTTAGAGAATTAGACATAACAGGATAGGCGGCTTGTCTTTAGAGACATAACCGAATAATAGAACAGCAGAGTTAAAAGGGAGCTTGGAGGTCTTCTAGTCCAACCCCCTGCTCAGGCAGGAAACCCTGTACCATTTCAGACAAAGGGCTGTCCAGTCTCTTCTTAAGAACTTCCAGTGTTGGAGCATTCGCAGCTTCTGGAGGCAAGGAGTTCCACTGGTTAATTGTCCTCAATGTCAGGAAGTTTCTCCTTAGTTCTAGGTTGCTTCTCTCCTTGATTGGTTTCCATCCATTGCTTCTGGTCCTGCCTTCAGGCACTTTGGAGAATAGCTTGACTCCCTCTTCTTTGGGGCAGCCCCTGAGAGATTGGAAGAGTGCTATCCTGTCCCCCCTTGTCCTTCTCTTCATTAAACTGGACATGCCCAATTCCAGCAACCGTTTCTTGTATGTTTTAGCCTCTAATCAAATAATAATAATAATAATAATAATAATAATAATAATAATAATAATAATAATAATAATAATAATAATAAAGTTGGAAGGGACCTTGGAGGTCATCTAGCCCAACCCTCTGCTCAGGCAGGAAACCCTATACTATTTCAGGCAAATGGTTGTCTAGTCTCTTCTTCAAAGCTTCCAGTGTTGGAGCATTCACCACTTCTGGAGGCAGGTTGTTCCACTGCTTAATTGTTCTCACTGTCAGGAAGTTTCTCCTTAATTCCGGGTTGCTTCTCTCTTTGACAAGTTTCCATCCGTTGCTTCTTTTCTTGCCTTCAGGCGCTTTGGAGAATAGCTTGACTGCCTCTTCTTTGGGGCAGCCCCTGAGATACTGAAAGGCTGCTGTCATGTCTCCCTTCGTCCTTCTCTTCATGAAACTAGAGAGACCCAATTATAGTAATTGCTCTTCTCTGCACTCTTTCTAGAGTCTCACCATCTTTTTTTACATATTGCCAATTTTGGTCGCCATCATATTAAAAAAAGATGTTGAGACTTTGGAAAGAGTCCCCCTTGACTTTGCTTGTCAGAAGGTCGCAAAAGGGGAAACGATGACCGTCATACACCCGATCCAGTTGCCAAGCCTCTGAATTTTGATCACGTGACCCGTCCCTTTTCTCCCTGCTCTTGTAACTTTGAGCGGGTCGCTAAATGAACGGTTGTAAGTCGAGGACCACTTGTAAACCGGGATGGGATATTTGGGGAGGAAAGGTGGGTATTATTCCACACACACAAAAAAAAGGAAGCAAGAGGCGGTTTTAATTTAATTTTAATCTTTTTGACATTTCCCTAAGTAGATCTTTGTTTTCTTAGATAATTCCAGTGAGAGGACCTCGTGAAGGAGGGACGAGAGTGACCATCCGAGGAGAAAATCTAGGTCTGAAGTTCTGGGACATCGCATCCCACGTCAAAGTTGCGGGTGTGGAGTGCATTCCCTTGGTGGATGGATATATCCCAGCTGAGCAGTAAGTGAGATCCGCAGGGCAAAGCATATCAGGGCCAGGATGGGATGGCCAAGGAATCTTGACTTGCAAGGCAAAGAGAGAATTCCCACAAGGGGAGCTTGATCTGTGGGGACACTGCGGAAGAGTCCGTGTTGTTTTCTTGGTCACAGTGTCAAAAATGCCTTCCATGGTCTTCTTCTCAGGTGCCTGGTGGTTTGACTGGCTTCCCATTTTAATCAGTAGTTCTAGAATTTTCTGCTGTTTCCCTAGCTATATATCCATCCCATCCATCCATTCATCCATCCATCCATCCATCCATCCATCCATCTATCTATCTATCTATCTATCTATCTATCTATCTATCTATCTATCTATCTATCCATACATCTATCTATCCATCCAATCATACATACATACATACATCTAACCATCCATCCATTCACCCACCCACCCATTGATCCATCCAACCATCCAACCATCCATCCATCTATCCATCCATCCATCTATCCATCCATCTAATCATCCATCCATCCAACCAACCATCCAATCATCCATTCAACAATCAATTCAATCATCCATCCATCCATCCATCCATCCATCCATCCATCCATATCTATCTATCTATCTATCTATCTATCTATCTATCTATCTATCTATCTATCTATCTATCTATCCATCCATCCATCCATCCATCCATCCAATCATACATACATACATACATACTGTACATACATACATACAACCATCCATCCATCCATCCATCCATCCACCCACCCACCCATCCATCAATCCATCCAATCATCCAATCATCCATCCATCCACCCACTCACTCACCCATCCACCCATCCAATAATCCATCCATCCATCCATCCATCCATCCATCCATCCATCCATCCATCCATCCATCCATCCATCTTGCAATAAATCCAGCTAGTAAGATGCTATGAATCCAGCTTTGGATACTGCGAAGTGGTTTACCAGAGGAAACGCTCAGCCTTTGAGTGTCTCTGTTTTCCTTCTAGAATTGTCTGTGAGATGGCCGAAGCAAAACTCAGTCAGCATGCAGGATATGTGGACATTTGTGTGGCTGAATGCAGACCAGAATTCATGGCAAAATCGTCCCAGTTCTATTACTTCACGGTAAGTCTGTGCTTCAGATCACCCAGATGGCCTTTTTAAAGTAGCTCTGTCTTCTCGGAGATTGTGTGCGTAGCAGGAAAAAACTCGGTTGCTTTAAAGAGTAGACCAGAGTGGGATGGGATGGGATGGGATGGGATGGGATGGGATGGGATAGAATAGAATGGAATGGAATGGAATGGAATGGAACGGAACGGAACGGAACGGAACGGAATAAACAGAGATGGAAGTGACCTTGGAGGTCTTCTGGTCCAATTCCCCTGCTCAAGCAGGAAAACCTATACCAGGGGTGTCAAACTGCCGGCCTGTAGGCCGGTTGCATCATGCAGCTCCAGCAATGCGAAAAAAGGTTGCAATACGTCATGACACCTCACATGACATGGTGAGTTTGACACCCATGCCCTATACCATCTCAGACAAATGGCTGTCCAGTCTCTTCTTAAAAGCCTCCAGTGTTGGAGCACCCACAACTTCTGGAGGCAGGCGGTTCCACTGGTTAATTGTCCTCCCTGTTAGGAAGTTTCTCCTTAATTCCAGGTTTGCTTCTCCCCTTGTTCCAGTTTCCATCCGTTGTTTCTTGTCTTGTCCTCTGGTGCTTTGCAGAATATGTTGAGCCAAGGGCAACTTTCATGCTTCTCCAAGCAGATAGCCGGAATGAAATCCAAACTGTTTGCAATTGGAAAATAGGGGAGTAAATTTGGGGGCGTTTTCCTGACTTTGCAGTGTTTTCAGATCTGTTTTTTGCGTGAAAATGGCGACGCATCCTTGCCTCTTCTGCACGGGTGTGTGATGTCGTGGTATTTCTGCAATAAAAAAAAAAAGAAGAAGCTTGTGCCAGGGTGATAAATTTGCCTCTGTTTACCTCCCTGTTGAATATTTCTGGATTTAGGTGGGATAAGCAAAAAGTAGCTACAGTTCGTCCTTGACTTACGACCGCAGCTGAGCCCAAAATTTCCGTCGTTAAGTGAAACGTTTGTTAAGTGAGTTTTGCCCGCCCCCCTTTTACGACCTTTCTTACCACAGTTGTTAAGTGAATCACTTTAGTTGTTAACTTAGCAACCCGGTTGTTAAGGAAATCCGGCTTCCCCATGGACTTTGCTTGTCAGAAGGTCGCCAAAGGGGATCACGTACATGCCAGTTGCCAAGCCTTTGAATTTTGATCACCTGACCATGGGGATGCTGCAGTGGTCATAACTGTGAAACATGATAATAAGTCACTTTTTTCAGTGCCGTTCAGTAACTTGGAACGGTCACTACACGAATGGTTGCAAGTCAAGGCGTCCTGCGATCCCCTTGGGCGATGTTCTCACCAGCACGGTCAATGGTGGAAGCCAGTTTCACTTAACGACCGTGATAGTGATTTAACAACAGCAGTGATTCACTTAACGTCTGTGGCAACAAAGGTTGTGGAATACGGCAAATTGCGCTCCACAAAAATAAAATCAATAAAATGGGGCAAAACTCACTTCACAGATGCCTCGCTTAGCAACGGGGAATTTTTGGGCACAATTGCAGTTGTAAGTCGAGGACTTATCTGTACAGCTGATTCCTCTTTGCCTCACACACACACACACGCACCCTGTGAATCATACCCTCTAATATTTGTTAAGGCAGCTGTGAATTATTAATAGACCACTGCAACATAAAACACACACCTGTAAATGAGATGTTAATAAGTTTTTGTGTTATGATTGTAACACCTCCGGAAATTCATAAACTCTCTCTCGGGACTGGAAAGAACTATTATTTATTTTACTTTTTTGTACAGCAGTTGTTCACCTGAGCGTCTGCCAGTGAAAGCTGCGAGAAAAGCTACAAAGAGTAGAAATAAAATCAGGTTTGGAGTGGAGGATCGAAAAAAAAAATGGGGGAGAAGAGAGGAAAAAGAGAAGAAATATCCAATATTTATTCTGGTATAGTCACTTGGTCCCCGGCTGCAGGGGACTGCAGCCAAGAAATTCAAAAACGCTTGCTCGTGGGGAGGAAAGCCATGGCCAATCTAGACAGCACAATAAAAAGAAGAGATTTCACCCTGTCAAGAAAAGTGCGTATAGTCAAGGCCATGGTCTTCCCAGTTGCAATGTATGGCTGTGAAAGTTGGACCATAAGAAAGGCTGAGTGCCAAAGAATTGAGGCCTTTGAACTCTGGTGCTGGAGAAGACTCCTGTGAGTCCCTCGGACTGCAAGGCGATCAAACCGGTCAGTCCTAGAGGAGATCAACCCTGACTGCTCTTTAGAAGGCCAGATCCTGAACTGGAAACTCAAATACTTTGGCTACCTAATGAGAAGGAAGGACTCACTGGAGAAGAGCCTAATGGTGGGAAAGGTTGAGGGCAAGAGAAGAAGGGAACGACAGAATGAGGTGGCTGGATGGAGTCACTGAAGCAGTAGGCGTGAGCAAGGCGATCAAACCGGTCAGTCCTAGAGGAGATCAACCCTGACTGCTCTTTAGAAGGCCAGATCCTGAAGCGGAAACTCAAATCTTTTGGCCACCTATGGAGAAGGAAGGACTCACTGGAGAAGAGCCTCATGCTGGGAAAGGTGGAGGGCAAGAGAAGAAGGGGACGACAGAGAAGGAGGTGGCTGGATGGAGTCACTGAAGCAGGAGGCATGAGCTTAACTGGGCTCCAGAAGATGGTGGAGGACAGGAAGGCCTGGAGGAACGTGGTCCATGGGGTCACGAAGGGTCGGACATGACTTCACAACTAACAACAACAGTCACTTGGTGGATTTTTGCTGCAGTCTTGTGTGGCTTTCTTGAAGAGCTGAAGTGGTGTGGCTGTAGCAACATTAAAACACAATAATATCATGTGGTCTTCTTTTCAGTGTGCAGCGTAGGGCAGAGGTCACCAACCTTTGTCAGTTGGTGGAACAGAGGAAAAGGGAGAGGGAAGCAATTTACATGTGTGCGTGCATGCATGCATGTGAGCAGCAGGCCACAAGCACGTGCTGCAAATGGGGCGGGGCTAGCGCCCATGTCATACTAGCCCCACCCTGTTCTGGCATGGCACAGCACCTTGTTTCTGCACCCTGAGGTGTGGCAGTGGTCTTTTCATGCCCTGAGGCATGGCAGTGGCAGCCTGTTTTCACGCCCCGAGGTGTGATGGCAGACCCATTTTCACGACCCAAGGTGTGATGGCAGTGACCTGTTTTCATGCCCTGAGGCGTGATGGTGACCCGTTTTCGTGACCCAAGGTGTGATGGCGGTGACCTGTTTTTGTGCCCCGAAGCATGACAGAGGTGGCTTGTTTTCATGCCCTGAGGCACAGCGGCGGTGGCCCGTTTCCATGGCCCAAGATGCAGCGGCAGTGCCCCATTTTCACACCCTGAGGTGTAGTGGCGGCCCATTTTCACACCTTGAGGCGCAGCGGTTGCAGCCTATTTTTCCATCCTGAGGCGTGGCAGCAGCAGCCCCTTTTCACGCCCTGAGGCGCAACAGCCCGTTTCCACGCCCCAAGATGCAGCGGCAGTGCCCCATTTTCACACCCTGAGGTGTAGTGGCGGCCCTTTTTCACACCTTGAGGTGCAGTGGTGGCAGCCCATTTTTCCATCCTGAGGCGTGGCAGCAGCAGCCCCTTTTCACGCCCTGAGGCGCAGCAGCCCGTTTCCACGCCCTGAGGTGCAGCGTCAGTGCCCCATTTTTGCACCCTGAGGTGTGGCTGCGGCCCATTTTCACACCTTGAGGTGCAGCGGTGGCAGCCCATTTTTCCATCCTGAGGCGTGGCGGCAGCAGCCCCTTTTCACGCCTGAGGCACAACAGCCTGTTTCCACGCCCCCAAGGTGCAGCGTCAGTGCCCCATTTTCGCACCATGAGGTGTGGCAGCGGCCCATTTTCACACCTGGAGGTGCAGCGGCGGCAGCCCATTTTTCCATCCTGAGGCATGGTGGCAGCAGCCCCTTTTCACACTCTGAGGTGCAGCAGCCAGTTTTCACGCCCCGAGGCTCAGCATCATCGTCCCGATTTTTCACCCGGCTGCTTCGCTAGTGCAAGTGAGAGGGTGTGCACACACACACACACAAACACGCACACTGGTCTGCCTGTCCCAGGGCCTAGTGTCCAGCAGGCCATGGCCCTCTACCAAGCCACGGCCCACATATTGGGGACCCCTGGCATAGGGTATAGGTAATCAATGATCAAGATGCTCATTTACTGTTAAGCTTGTAAGCCGCCCTGAGTCTTCGGAGAAGGGCGGGATATAAATGGAATTAAAATAAAATAAATAAAAATAAAAAATTTAGTGACCATCTGAAGTGACAACAGCACTCAGTGGAATCTCTTAGGACTGCTTTTCATGCTGACGACCGTGGCAGCATCACAACTGTGATCACAATGACTGAATTAACGCATTTTCTGGATCCATCCAATCTGTTGAACCGGAAATTAATTAGGGTGGTTTCTTTTAGCCATGAGGCATATGCCGGCTGGGGAATTCTGGGAGCTGAACTCCACGCGGTTTAAAAGTCACAGAGCTGAAGAAAGAGCGGTTTAGTGTGATCAAGTGGCTAGCTTCATTCTAGCTAGTCCTTCATCAGAATTTCAACCTTTTCTGCCAAAGTAGTTGGAGAGAAGTGTGTGTGTGTGTGTGTGGGGAAACCAGGAGGGGGGGAGTGAACCCCTAATTTAAATGCAGGGGGCGGCTTTTCACGTGGGACCCAGCTGAAAAGTTTTTCTATTAAAATGCAAATGAAAGTAAGGGAGAAAAAAAATGGCAACTCCAGATTATTCACGGGGGGGGGGGGGGGGGGAGGCCGGATGTCTGGCAGTTTCTTCAGGATCACAGAGATGGGTTTGCTTCTTAAATAAGATGTGGGGGGGGAGGAAAGGTGGGGGGGGACACGTTATCTTGATGACGGGCTGAGAGGCAGAGAGGAAGGGAGGACGGTGGGACTGAAGTCTTTGCTTATTTATTTCTTTAGAATGACAGGTTGCTGTAAGTTTTTTATTTTATTTTCAGGTAACGGAAGCAAGGTGGCTTTGGGGTTGGATTCAGGAGAATCTGTGTGTGCGTGAGAGAGAGAGAGAGAGACAGACAGACAGACAGACAGAGACACAGACAGAGACACAGAGAAAAATCATGTAAAAGAGAGAGGGAGGGGTAGAAATCAAGCTAAATCCATCCGTCTGTCCAGCCATCCAGCCATTACCAAAAAAGAACATTGTTTCAATAATAAAGCATAATTTAGCCTTCCTTCCTTCCTTCCTTCCTTCCTTCCTTTCTCTTTCTTTCTTCCTTCCTTCCTTCCTTCCTTCCTTCCTTCCTTCCTTCCTTCCTTCCTTTTCTTTCTTTCTTTCTTCCTTCCTTCCTTCCTTCCTTCCTACCTTCCTTCCTTCCTTCCTTCCTTCCTTCCTTCCTTCCTTCCTTCCTTCCTTCCTTTTCTTTCTTTCTTTCTCTTTTCTTTCTTTCTTTCTTTCTTTCTTTCTTTCTTTCTTTCTTTCTTTCTTTCTTTCTTTCTTTATCTTGTTCACTCGTTTTCTTTCTTTCCCTTCCTTCCTTCCTTCTTTCTTTCTTTCTTTCTTTCATTCTTTCTTTCTTTTTCTCTTTCTTTTTCTTCCTTCCTTCCTTCTTTCTTTCTTTCTTTCTTTCTTTCTCTTTTCCTTCCTTCCTTCCTTCCTTCCTCTTTCTTTCTTTCTCTTGTTCACTCATTTTCTTTCTTTCCCTTCCTTCCTTCTCTTTTTCTTTCTTTCTTTCTTTCTTTCTTTCTTTCTTTCTTTCTTTCTTTCTTTCTTTCTTTCTTTCTTTCTTTCTTTCTCTTTCTCTTTCTCTTTCTTTCTTTCCTTCCTTCCTTCCTACCTTCCTTCCTTCCTCCTTTCCATTTTTCTGCTCTTCCTCCTCCCTTCCTTCTTCCTCCCTTCCTTTTCCTTCTTTCTCTTCTTTCCTTTGCTCCCTCCCTCCCTTTCCTTTCCTTTCCTTTCCTTTCCTTTCCTTTCCTTTCCTTTCCTTTCCTTTCCTTTCCTCCCTCCCTCCTTCCTCCCATTCATAAAACTACTAGGCCGCCCACCTTACTTCAAGGTAACTCTAATAGGTAACTCTAATACGCTGTCCACTCTTGTATTAAAAAAATACTGTCGTCCTCCTCCGAATGAAGCAACTTCGGCTCCTTTTTTTTTCCACCAGGCGCTATTTCACGCTGTCGTTTTCGTTTTTCCTTCCCTTTCTTTAGATGCTGTCTCTTTCGGACCTCAGGCCAAAGCAAGGCCCGATATCCGGTGGGACGCAAGTCACGATCACAGGCAAAAACCTGAACGCGGGAAGCAGCGTTTCCGTAATGTTTGGCGAATACCCGTGTCTTTTCCACCGGTAAGTTTCACTGCTTGGGGGGGGGGAAGAGCGTGGGCTACGCAGGTGGTCCTCGACATCCAGACGTTCTTTCAGTGACCATCAGAAATGCACGACAGCGCAGAAAAATGTGACTTAGGAACGTTCTCCACACTTTCTTTCTTTTTCTTTTTCTTTTTTTTTTTTGAGATTTTATTAGGGTTTCTCCCCCCCCCCCCTTACATTCATACTGTATGTTAGTTTTTCAACCAGCCTGTAGTCTGGGTTCAAAAGCGCTAAATCATAGTTAAGTCCTAATCTGTGGTTCTTTCCTCTAGCCATTTGTAGAATGACTCCCTGGTTTGGTAGTATTCTGCTTCTTCTTTATCTTTCAATCCCATAGTTAATCTGTCCATCTCTGCGCATTCCAATATTTACTTCTTCCTCTGGTGGTGGTTGTTGTTAGCTGCAAAGTCGTGTCTGACCCATCATGACCCCGTGGACCATGTTCCTCCAGGCCTTCCTGTCCTCCACCATCTTCTGGAGTCCATTTAAGCTCACGCCTCCTGCTTCAGTGACTCCATCCAGCCACCTCCTTCTCTGTCGTCTCCTTCTTCTCTTGCCCTCAACCTTTCCCAGCATGAGGCTCTTCTCCAGTGAGTCCTTCCTTCTCATTAGGTGGCCAAAGCATTTGAGTTTCCACTTCAGGATCTGGCCTTCTAAAGAGCAGTCAGGGTTGATCTCCTCTAGGACTGACCGGTTTGATCGCCTTGCAGTCCAAGGGACTCGCAGGAGTCTTCTCCAGCACCAGAGTTCAAAGGCCTCAATTCTTTGGCGCTTGGCCTTTCTTATGGTCCAACTTTCACTGCCATACATTGCAACTGGGAAGACCATGGCCTTGACTATACGCATTTTTGTTGACAGGGTGATGTCTCTGCTTTTTAGTGTGCTATCTAGATTGGCCATGGCTTTCCTCCCCACCTTTTAATTTAATTTAATTTAATTTCCATTTAAGCATTTGTTGTTGTTAGTTGCGAAGTCATATCCGACCCCTTGCGACCCCATGGACAATGTTCCTCCAGGCCTTCCTGTCCTTTACCATCTTCTGGAGTCCATTTAAGCTCACGCCTCCTGCTTCAGTGACTCCATCCAGCCACCTCCTTCTCTGTCGTCCCCTTCTTCTCTTGCCCTCAACCTTTCCCAGCATGAGGCTCTTCTCCAGTGAGTCCTTCCTTCTCATTAGGCGGCCAAAGGATTTGAGTTTCAGCTTCAGGATCTGGCCTTCTAAAGAGCAGTCAGGGTTGATCTCCTCTAGGACTGACCGGTTTGATCACCTTGCGGTCCAAGGGACTCGCAGGAGTGGCAGTATTCCTTCATTTTTCCAGTAATACGCTCTGCTGTTGTAATGTGTAGAAAACCAAATATTAACTTTGTTTATTAATCTTTTCTGGTATTATACCTAATAGAAAAAGTTCAGGATTAAATTCTACATGTTCTCCCAACATTTTTTTCTAACCAAGCATGTATTTTTTCCCCCAATAAACCTTTGCTTTACCACATGTCCACCAGATATGATAATACGTGCCTGAATTATGTTTACATTTCCAGCATCTATCTGACATATTTTTAAACATTTTTGCTAATCTTGCTGGTGGCAAGTGCCATCTATAAAACATTTTATATAGATTTTCCTTATACGAAGTTGACATTGTCAATTTATAATTTCTCTCCCATAATTTTCGCCATCTTTCTAGTTCTATATTATAATCCAAGTTTTTCGCCCACCTTGTCATTGTTTCTTTAGTTTGTTCACTTTCCATCTCCAAAATTAACAAAAAATTATATATTTTCTTAATTAGTTTCTCATCAGAGGTTAACAATATCTTATCAAATACAGTTTGTTCTTTATCAAACCCATACAGTTTCACATCTTTTTCATATCTATTTTGCATTTGTAGCTGTACCCTGATTTTCCAGTTTTTGTCTCGATTTTCATGTCTGAATAATAATAATAATAATAATAATAATAATAATAATAATAATAATAATAATAATAATAATAATATTATAAAGTTGGAAGGGACCTTGGAGGTCATCTAGTCCAACCCCCTGCTCAGGCAGGAAACCCTATACCATTTCAGGCAAATGTCGCATCAGTATTTAGAATATCTCTATATGTCCAGATTTTTTCAAAGTCTACCAAGTTTGGATGTGAGAAAGCTTCCATCGTTGATAGCCACCCTGGAATTTTTACATATATTTTAGTTTTAATTTTACCCATACTGTTATCAAAGCATTTCTAATATAGTGATTTTGAAGATACTTATGAATTTTATTTTTCCCGTACCATAAACAAGCATGCCATCCCAATTGTAAATCATGTCCCTCCAAGTATAACAACCTTTTGTTCCTAAGCATTATCCATTCTTTCACCCATGTTAATACAGATGCTTGATAGTACAAAGCCCACTCAGGTAGCCCGAACCCTCCATTTTCCTTAGTAACTTGCAACGTTTTCATCTTTATTCTAGCTTTCTTTCCTTGCCAAACAAAGTTCAAAATTAATGAATTTAAATCTTGGGGAAAAAAATTTCTCAAGTTTTATCGGAATTGTTTGAAATAAAAACAAACTCTTCGACAATATATTCATTTTAACTGCAGCAATTCTTCCTAGTATTGACAGTTGCAAATTCTTCCACTTTTCCAAGTCTAATTTTATTTGTTTCAATAGCCTTATGTAGTTATCTTCTTTTATTGTTGAGCATTTGGCTGATAAGTATATACCCAAACATTTGACCTTTTTCACTATCTCTACCTCTATTGATTCTGACAATCGTTTTTTGTTTTTTTTTTGGCTTATCTGTAAGGTTCTTTGGGACGCGGTGGCTCAGTGGGTTAGGACGCTGAGCTTGTCGATCAGAAGGTCGGCAGTTTGGCGGGTCGAATCCTGAGTGCCGCGTAACAGAGTGAGCGCCTGTTACTCGTCCCAGCTTCTGCCAACCTAGCAGTTCGAAAGCACGTCAAAATACAAGTAGAAAAATAGGGACCACTCCGGTGGGAAGGTCACAGCGTTCCGTGCGCCTTTGGCATCTAGTCATGCCAGCCACATGACCACGGAGATGTCCTCGGACAAGCGCTGGCTCTTCGGCTTTGAAACGGAGATGAGCACCGGCCCCTAGAGTCGGAAACGACTAGCATGCATGTGTGGGGGAACCTTTACCTTTTAAGGTTCTTTACTATTATCTTAGTTTTTTTCTTTATTTATTTTTAATCCCGCTTTTTCTTCATACTGTTCTACCTTTCCCCACAATTTAGGAATCATCTCCAGAGGTTCTTTCGAAATAAATACTAAATCATCAGCAAATGCTTGTAATTTATATGTTTCACCCTTTATCCCCCAACCCTTTAATTTCTGTATCTTGTCTAATATTTCTATTTAAAACTTCCAAGGTGAAGATGAATAACAGAGGGGATAATGGGCATCCTTGCCTTGTGCCTTTTCTTATCTCAAAGCTCTCAGTGCAATCTCCATTCACAATCACTTTGGCTGTCTGTTTGTTATATCTTGTTTTTATCATATTTATAAAACTTTGTCCAAAATCCATTATTTGTAGTTGGTGAATCATAAATTGCCAGGAGACATTATCAAATGCCTTTTGGGCATCTAAGTACATTAATGCCATTTGTTTCCCTGGCTGTAGCTCATAATATTCTAATACAGGGGTGTCAAACTCAATTTCATTGAGGGCAGCATCAGCATTGCGGTTGCCCTCAGGGGGACGGGTGGGTATGACCAGGGTGGGCGTGGCCTACTGGGTAGGTGTGGCTAGAGTGTGTATGGCCTACTGGATGGGCGTGGCCAGCTCTACATCATTCACATCAAGGGTGCCTATGGGGGCCTGGGCAGGAGTGGGACAGATCCGAGGGTCTCTGGCAGGAGGAGGGTCTCTGGGCCAGGGCCAAGGCAGTGGGGGCCATTCCCTCACTGTTTCCAGGATGGCTTCACGGGCCACATGAAACCACTTCGTGGGCCAGATCCGGCCCCCG
Organism: Vipera ursinii; assembly: GCF_947247035.1. Lineage (NCBI taxonomy): Eukaryota > Metazoa > Chordata > Lepidosauria > Squamata > Viperidae > Vipera > Vipera ursinii. The sequence continues at coordinate 86,257,241 of NC_139515.1, read as the reverse complement.
GGCCTTGTGTTTGACATGTCTGTTCTAATACCTCTATTATCACTCTTAGATTTTTTTTAAATTTGTCTCTTTGGTGAAAAGCCATTTTGGTCTGAATGTATAAATTCCACTAAGTATTTTTTCAGTCTCTCAGCCATTGTTGAAGTAAAAATTTTATAATCCACACTGAGCAGTGAAATCGGTCTATAGTTCTTAATCTGAGTCAGATCGGAATCTTCTTTTGGTATTAGAGTAATATTTGCTTCCATCCATGTAGATGGAAGCCTAGCTTCTAATAAAAGTCCATTGGAAACATCTTTCAGCGTCGCACGTAGTATCTCTTGGAGGCTACCGTTCTCCACACTTACGTCCATTGCAGCGTCCCCAACCAAGGTCAAGTGATCCAAATTCAGAGGCTCGGCAACTGGCGTGTACTTATGGCGGTTGCAGCGTCCAGGCCTCACTAGATCCCCTTTTGTGACCTTCTGACCAGTGGCAGGGATTCGCCTTTGCCACGGTGGCAAGGACGGTGGTAAAAGGGAGCAAAGCCCCTTGAACAACTGTCTCGCTTAGCAACAGGAATTTGGGGCTCCGTTATGGTTGTGAAATCGAGGATCAGCGGCAAAAGCAGCTCAAGAATTGCAAAGCAGCTGGGAGAGGAGGCATCTCTTTCTAGCCGCCTGTTTGCCTGTGCAGCTTGGTTATCTGAATTAATTAATTAATTAATTAATTAATTAAGCATCAAATTTAGACATGCCCCCCCCCACCCTCACTCACAAAAGTAGAGAATTATCTGTGTCCTCAAGGTCACCCGAGTGGCGCAAATGCGTGTGGAGCCTTCTCGGAACAGATAAACCTCCAGGCGGCCTCAACGACTCTCTAAAAAAAATGCAAATGACCGGCTGTCTGCAAGGAGTATAAATCTTTCCATTCCCCCCCACACACACACACCATTCAGTCAGAACCTGAAGAAGCTTCTGGGATGAGAAGCGAAAGGTCTTCAAGGTCTTCAAAGGTCTTCAAAGGAAAACATTCATTGGGATAACATTCAGTTAGAGCTGAATGTTCTAGGATGAGAAGCGAAACGTCTTCAAGGAAAAACAAAGTCCAGTTGCCTTTTTTTGGGGGGGTGAGGAAAAAATAGCACTTTTGGGACAACCCCTGACCTGGATGATGGAGAATCTCCCTAGACTTTCACCCTTTTCTAAAGCTGGTTTTCACTTTCTTTCGTTTTTCCTGACAGGAGAACGGCAGAACACATCATTTGCAACACCACCGCTTTCGGGAACGTCTTGGAGAAGAACATGGTGGACGTCACCGTGAAGGTGGACAAGGCCACGTTGCGCAAGGAGCTGGAGAAGGCTAAAATGCACAAGGAGCTCAAGTTCAAATATGTGGAGGATCCGACCATTTTGAGAATTGAGCCCGAATGGAGCATTGTCAGGTCAGGAGATCGTGAGGAAGGGCACGTCCATCATGGGGGACATGTCTCAGAGTGGTTGAGAAATATTTCAAGGAAAGAAGGAGTAGGGAGAGGCGAAGGAAGTGGAGAGTGTCTTTATCCCATTGATTCCAGGTCGTTGTGCATTCCAGCTGAAAGCCCTTCACCCGGTTGACATTTCATTGGTTAGAAGTGGTGGCCCACAGGAAGCCCTCTCAGAAGCAGAGGTCAGCCCCTTGCTTGGTGTTTTCCAACTTTGGTGACTTTAAGATGGGTGGACTTCAACCCTCAGGATTCCCTGGCCAGCGCCTTCTTTCTCATCACCTCCTTCCTTCTCCTTCTCCACCTCCTCCATCTCCACCTTCTCCTTCTCCTTCAACTCCTTTCTCCTTCTCCTCCTTCTCTTTCATCTCCTTCTCATCTCTCCTTCTCTACCTCCTCCACCTCCTCCTCCTCCTCCATCTCCACCTTCTCCTTCTCCTTCAACTCCTTTCTCCTTCTCCTCCATCTCTTTCATCTTCTCATCTCTCCTTCTCTACCTCCTCCACCTCCTTCTTCACTCCTCCTCCTCCTCCTCCATCTCCACCTTCTCCTTCTCCTTCAACTCCTTTTTCCTTCTCCTCCATCTCTTTCATCTCCTTCTCATCTCTCCTTCTCTACCTCCTCCACCTCCTCCTCCACTCCTCCTCCTCCTCAATCTCCACCTTCTCCTTCAACTCCTTTCTCCTTCTCCTCCATCTCTTTCATCTCCTTCTCCTTCAACTCCTTTCTCCTTCTCGTCCATCTCTTTCATCTCCTTCTCATCTCTCCTTCTCTACCTCCTCCACTCCTCCTTCTCCATCTCCATCTCCATCTCCACCTTCTCCTTCTCCTTCAACTCCTTTCTCCTTCTCCTCCATCTCTTTCATTTCCTCATTTCTTCTTCTCCACCTCCTCCTTCACTCCTTCTCCTCCTTCCTTCTCATCCTTTCTCCTTATTTTCCTCCTCCTCCTCCTCTTTCTCCCTCATCTCCTCCTCCACCTGTAGCTCCTCTCCTCCTTCACTTCCTTCTCCTTTCTCCTTATTCCCCTTCTCCTCTCCTCCTACTTTCTCCCTTCATCTCCTTTTTCCTTCTTCTCCTTCTCCTTCTCCTCCACCTCCACCTTCTCCTTTACTTCCTCCACCTCCTCTGTGTTGTCCACATTACCAAGAGTTAAGCCTTTGTGATTTTCATGGCAACGTTGTCAGAAACTGCCTTTCTTCTTTCTTAGTGGTTGAGGGAGAGGGACAGGTCCAAAATCACCAAACTGACTTCGGGCCTAAGCCGGGACCAGAACTGGCCATCTCCCACTTTTGTAGCCTGTCGCTTGCACTACTTCACCTAACTCTTTGAATTCAAAGCTAGTACATTCACTCCAGCCAGCGAGAACAACTTCAACATATCTGCACAGTTCTAGGAAGTAGGGATAGAAACTCACCCTGTCCTTGAAGGACACATGAACGGAGAAGTCATTTTATTCTCCCCTCCCAGCCCATGATATTTTTACAGGTGCTCCTTCCCCAGATCTGTTCGATCTCATTATTGTATTAATTTGCATTTAAAAAAGGGCTTCCAGTTTTGCATAGGCAGGCTTGATCCAATGTGGTTTCAAAATACACATTTTAAAATGCATCTTGAGAGTATTTGAGCCGAGGGTGTGAAATTCCGAGAACAGATACATTCCAGCCCTTGCATATATTAGCTTTTTTTTAAAGTACAAGGAGTGTTCTGTAAGTAGAAACAGCTTTTAAAACTGCATATATTAGGAAAATGTGCATAAAAATGCAGATCAATTGAGGGAGGGGGAGGTTGTCTTAAAAAAAAGTGCAAAATGATACAGGATTGGGTGAAGGTAAAACGAGGAGAAAACAAGAAACGGAGATAAACCGAAATTCACACATCTCTTCGCCTAATTATATCTCAGAGTTTTTAAAAAATAATAATCTAGTTTAACAGATTTGGGGAATAGGTTTATTATTATAGGTTTATTTCAAAAAATCTATCTACAGGAGCTCTCGGTTGTTAAGAGGACAGATTGCGGTGATTACAGCAGAATAAATTCAAGTCTGTGCTATATTTATTTATTTTGTTTGGTTTAAAAAGCAAAGAGGGTTTGTTTTTTCTTAGAGAGCAATAAATGCACTCGACAGACAGGATCGCCCCCAACTTTTCCAATCTGGTAAAAGACTCCAGCTTTCAGCAAATCCATTTTGCTGCATCTGTTTTGCATCAATTAAAAGTTTTGCAGACTTCAGCAAACATCCTTTTAACGTCACGGGTCTCTTCACGGGGGACCCTAACCGGTTTCAATTACTTTAGCCGTCTTTGCCACCTCCTGACTATACAGCTAGCCCTCGGGTTACCGCCACAATTGACCCCAAAACTTCTGTCGTTAAGTGAGATGTTTCTGAAGTGAGTTTTGCCCCGTTTTTACAACCATTCTTGCCTCGGTTGTTAAGTGAGTCACTGCAGGTGATATGTTAGTCACCTGGAGGTTAAGTGAATCTGGCTTTCCCCGTTGACTTTGTTCGTCAGAAGGTAATCACATGACACAGCAACCGTCGTAAGCCAGCATGGACTATATAAGCCAGGGGTCTTCAAACTTGGTCCTTTGATGACTTGTGGACTTCAACTCCCAGAATTCCTCAGCCAGCATGGACCATATAAGCCGGGGGTCTTCCAACTTGGCCCTTTTATGACTTGTGGACTTCAACTCCCAGAATTCCTCAGCCAGCATGGACCATATAAGACAGGGGTCTTCCAACTTGGCCCTTTTGTGACTTGTGGACTTCAACTCCCAGAATTCCTCAGCCAGCATGGACCATATAAGCTGGGGGTCTTCCAACTTGGCCCTTTTATGACTTGTGGACTTCAACTCCCAGAATTCCTCAGCCAGCGTGCCTGGCTGAGGAATTCTGGGAGTTGAAGTCCGACAAGTCATAAAAGGGCCAGGTTTGAAGACCCCTGCTCTAAACCAGCATTTTCCAGCTTTGTCAGTTTTACGAATGGGTGGACTTCAACTCCCAGACTCCATGACTGGCTAGGGAATTCTGGGAGTGGAAGTCCACCCATCTTAAAGTTGCTGAGGTTGAGAAACACTGCTCTAAACAATCAATCATAGCTGGGTACTCAAGCACTATGGTGTTTTCACCCCAGCTCTCTTAGCCAATTGGGCTGTAACCACCCACCCTAGTTCCCCACCTATTCTACATCTGGGCCCTCCTGCCTCAATTCCAGGTGACTGGCTTGGACTGACTTGGTTTCTTCTGCTTGGTTGACTTCCTGGGATCTTGACCTGGACTTTGCCCGATGGTCAAATTTGTGTGTGTGTGTGCAAATGAAGCAATGCAACAAATGAAATTCTTCTGGCCAGTTGCTCCCAACCAGTCAATGTATGTCAGGGGTCTTCAAATGTGGCCCTTTTATGACTTGTGGACTTCAACTCCCAGAATTCCTCAGCCAGGCATGCTGCCTGAGGAATTCTGGGAGTTGAAGTCCACAAGTCATAAAAGGGCCAGGTTGGAAGACCCCCGGCTTATATGGTCCATGCTGGCTGAGGAATTCTGGGAGTTGAAGTCCACAAGTCATAAAAGGGCCAGGTTTGAATACCCCTGATGTATGTGGTCTACTTTCAGTGCAATGTATGCTGATAGGGCAAACTGAGAATGGATGAATGAATGAATGAATGAATGAATGAATGAATGAATGAATGAATCTATCTATCTATCTATCTATCTATCTATCTATCTATCTATCTATCTATCTATCAATCAAGTCAATGAACCAATCAATCAATAAGTGAATCTATGAATGAATGAATGAATCAAGTCAACTATTAGCCAATCAATCAACGAATCTATGAATGAATGGCTGAATGAATCAATGAATCTATGAATGAATAATCAATCAATGACTTTACGAATTAATCAGTCAACTCAATCAACCAGTCAATGAATCTAGGAATGACTCTGAATGAACCTATGCATCTATACATGAATCTATGAATGAATGAACAATCAGTGAATCTATGAAGCTATGCATGAATTTATGAATAATCAATCAGTGAATCTATGAATGAATCAATCTAGTCAATCAACCAGTCAATGAATCTATGAATGAATAACTGAATGACTGAATGTATCTATAAATCTATGAATAAATAAATGAATCTGTGAATGAATCAATCATGTCAATCAATCAATGAATCTATGAATGAATGAATGACAGTGAATCTATACACGAATCTATGAATGAATGAATCAATCAACAATACCATTATCATATGGAAGTTGTTGAATTAACTCTTCTTGTGGTAACCGATGGATGAGGGTTACAATGGACTGATTTTGAGCGGCTGGCCAGAATTTCATTTTTTGTTTTGTTTCATTGGGAGACACAGATTGATTCATCCTCTGAATTTGCCTTTGCTAGCTTCACCTTGAGAAACATCCATGGAGGTGGGTTGCAAGATTCCTGCTAATTTTGTCCTTTTTTTTTCTTTTCTTCAATTCTTCTTATTTATCCATTAGTGGAAATACACCTGTCACGGTTTGGGGCACCAACCTGGATCTCATCCAGAACCCTCAGATCCGAGCCAAGTATGGTGGGAAAGAACACATCAATGTGAGTTGATTTAATCTGGAAAAAAAAGGTACTTAAAAGGCTGAACGTGGGAAACGTAGGAGGTTGATTGTCTGAGGGAGTTTTCTGGCCAACATCTAGGGGAGTTTTCACCCTTTGTGGGGCTTCAGATTACTCGTGGTTAGAAGAAGGTTGTTTGCTAGCACTATCCCCCCCTTTTTTGACATTACCTGCATTGTGTCCACAAGTTGGGGTAACCCTACAGGAAGACGTCTTTTCCGGAAATCTACGTACACTGCATGGGATACCTGTATGAAGGTGTGTTTCTTTAAGGAATGCAAGTAGTTGATAATTTGACTCACTCAAGTCTCTCCTGAGGTCATCAAGTCCTCTTCTGATTGCAAATTTCAAGACCTTGAGTGATAGGAGGAATTTCTTGACGGTGAGAACAATTAATCAGGGGAACGGGTTGCCTCCAGAAGTTGTGGGTGCAACAGCACTGAAGGATTTTAAGAAGAGATTGGACAACCATTTGCCTGGAATGGTATGGGGTCTCCTGCCTGAGCAGGGGGTTGGACTGGAAGACCTTCAAGGTGCTTCCCAATTCTGTTATTCTGTTATCGACAACAGACCGATAAGAGATAGATGTGCCCAGAGCAGAAAACGGAAGGTGGGAAACGTCTCAGAAGAGTTCCCCTCTGGTTTCTTCAGCCTTATCTGTAGGTGCCCATCCTAGGGAACATTCCCCCACCCTCCAAAATGAGATCTGCACCGTCTCTGTTATCCTTCTGGAAGTCCCTCAAGACGTATGGAAGCTTATCAAGGGGCGATCCAACCTAGAACTTCCTGACAGTGAGAAGAATCACTGGAAGGGCTTCATTCCAGAAGTCGTATGGTGCTCCAACCTTAGAGGTCTTCAAGAACAGCCATTTGTCCAGAATAGCATAGACTCTCCTGCAACGAGCAGGGGAGGGGGGGTGGACTAGAAGACCTCCAAGGTCCTTTCCAAACTTGTTATTCTGTGAAGACCAAGTTATGTCACCAGGCCTGGGAACCTCAGAGAACCACGGAGATTCTTAGACGGTTCTATTGTAGGTGACCTTTGACCCTCTCCCCCCTCCCTCTCTCTCTCTCTCTCTCTCTCTCGTTTGAATTTATCTTGCTTCAAGGAAGACCAGGTCTTCCCTAACAGCCCAAAGCTTCCATCTGAATATTTGTGCAGATTTGGGAATGGGTTCACACACACACACACCCTCTCTGCAGTGCCGATTGTAGAGACAGACGCAACGCATTCCTGTTTTCTAATGTTGGTTGACATGATCCTCCTCAACCTTCCTCGTTCTTCGTTTTCAGGTCTGCGAAGTTCAGAACGATACGGAAATGGTCTGCCAGGCTCCCGCGCTGACGGTGGACCCTAGTAACCAGTCTGATCTTGCCGAGCGGCCGGATGAATTTGGCTTTGTCTTGGACAATGTCTTCTCCTTGCTGATCCTCAATAAGACCAACTTCACCTACTACCCAAACCCTGTCTTTGAGGCCTTCGGTCCCCCCGGGATTTTGGAACTGAAACCTGGAACCCCTCTGATCTTGAAGGTATGGGGGCCCTGGACTTATGAGCTCAACCCGGCCCGACATTTCCACTCATGAGCAAGGCAGTCGTTAAGTAGTCGTGCCCCATTTTACGACCTTTTTTGCCACGGTTGTTAAGTGAATCACTGCAGCTGGTGGGATTCAAATACCTGAACAACCGGTTCTCTGCGTGGATGTGGGCCTGGGCCTCCGAGGCCCAGAACGGACTTCAGGAAGTGACATCTACGTACTTCTGGCGGGCCGTTCTAGGCCTCGGAAGCCTCCTCCAGAAGCAAGGGTATCTAGTGGATTGTGGGTTGTGTAGCTTGGGGGTATATTTCAGAACAGGCCTTCTCTCTTGCAGTTATTAGTCAAGAGTCTGGTAATGGGGCAGAAAGGCAGAGAACAAGGCTTCAGATCAGTGTTTTTCAACCTTCGCCATTTTAAGATGTGTGGACTTCAACTCCCAGAATTCCTCAGTCAGCTGAAGGAATGGTGTCTACACAAGCTGAAGCAGTGGTGTCTAGTGGATTGTGGGATGTGTAGTTTGGGGGTATGTTTCAGAACAGGCCTTGCCTTTTGCAGTTACTAGCCCAGATTTTAATAATGGGACAGAAAGGCAGAGAACAAGTCTTTAAAGCAGTGTTTTTCAGCCTTCGCCATTTGAAGATGTGTGGACTTCAACTCCCAGAATTCCCCAGCCAGCATAGCATAGCTGGCTGGGGAATTCTGGGAGTTGAAGTCCACAAGTCATAAAGTTGCCAAGAGACCCCTGTGTTACAAGGAGGTGATAGAAAATTACCCCTTTCTTCCAATTTCTTCTGACTCCTCGGTCCAGCCTTTATCGATCAATCGGTTTATTATTGATTGATTGATCGATTGATTAGATGTACACGCTGCCAATCTCAACGTCCACCCGTGTGGTTTCTCTTGGCCTAGGGGAAGAACTTAACCCCACCGGTGGCTGGAGGGAACGCCAAGCTGAACTACACTGTGCTGATTGGAGAGAAGCCCTGCGCGGTCACCGTCTCCGATGTTCAACTGTTGTGTGAATCCCCAAATCTTACAGGACGGCATAAAGTCACGGTAAGGAATGCCCATTGGCCTGCCGTGGGGCAGAGGCGATTTGCTTCCTGAAAAGAAAAGGAAAAAAAAAAGTCACTCGTGTCTTGGAACCTGGAGGGCGATGTTCTCCTGCAAAGAGAACAAATTGACACGATTCCTCTTTTTTTTTATTTTTTATTTTTTTTTTGCATAATTTATTGTTCTTCACTGATTCCTGTGTTGCTAGTAAACGGAAGAGCCTCGCTTTTAATATCGGTTTTAATATCCTTAATATTTTAGATCCTCCTATTTCACCTGTGAGGTTCCCGTGTTCTTGCCGTCACCCCTTGAATCATGAGATCTAGTGACTTCATCGTTCACAAGGAGCAGAGATTGCTAGAAGTGGGAATTGAGCTTAGCAAGTGAGATTAGTGCAGTCTTTCTCAACGTTGGCTCCTTGAGAGGACTGGACTTCAGTTCCCAGGATTCCCCAGCCAGCAGGGACCATGAGGACTAGTGACTTTGTCTTTCCCAAGGAGAAAAGAATGTAGAGGTGGGTCTTGAGCTTAGCAAATTAGATTACCGCAATCTGTCTCAGGTTTGGCTCCTTTAAGAGGAGTGGACTTCAATTCCCAGGATTCCCCAGCCAGCAGGGGCCATGAGGACTACTGACTTTGCCTTTCACAAGGAGAAGAGAATGTAGAGGTGGGACTTGACCTTAGCAAGTGAGATTAATGCAGTGTTTTTCAAACTTGGTCCTTTTAAGAGGTATGGACTTCAACTCCCAGGATTCCCCCACCCAGCATGGACCATGAGATCTAGTGACTTCATCTTTCTCAATTTTTATTTTATTTAGAAGATTAAAATACAAAATCCCAAAGGAAAAAAAGATTAGCAGAGAGAAAACAAAACTCGACAAATTCATTTAAAAATGTGAACGGAGAAGAGCAAAAGAGAAAAACACGTTTTCGTCGTCTGTGTGTGTGTGTGTGAGTGTGCGCGCGCATGCAAACACACAATTTCATCTTTCCCAAAGAGAAGATCATGAGATCTAGTGACTTCATCTTTCAGCAGGACAAGTGAACTCTAGAAGTGGGTCTTGAGCTTAGCAAGTTAGATTACTGCCGTCTTTCTCAACCTTGGCTCCTTTAAGAGGTACGGACTTCAACTCCCAGGATTCCCCAATCAGTGTGGAGCGTGAGAGCTAGTGACTTGCTGGCTGGGGAATTCTGGGAGTTGAAGTCCGTACCTCTTAAAGGGGCAAAGGTTGAGAAACACTGGCTTAATCCCTCACTCTCTCCACAGGCTCGTGTCGGAGGCATGGAGTTCTCACCGGGCATGGTAAACATCTCCTCCGACAGCCCGCTCAGTCTGCCGGCCATTGTCAGCATCGCCGTGGCTGGTGGCCTCCTCATCATCTTCATCGTGGCCGTCTTGATCGCCTACAAGCGGAAGTCTCGGGAAAGTGACCTCACACTGAAGCGGCTCCAGATGCAGATGGACAATCTGGAGTCCAGGGTGGCTTTGGAGTGCAAGGAAGGTACTAGAAGCCAAAGGGAAAGGCTTTGGATAATGACAATAATAATAATGATAAAGTTGGAAGGGACCTTGGAGGTCATCTAGTCCAGCTCTCCTGCTCAGGCAGGAAACCTTACACCATTTCAATGTCTATAGAGATTCTCCCATCCTCCAAGTCATGGTTGTCCCAATGGTGGCTTTCTTTTTTTTCTTCCACAAAGCAACTGGACTTCCTTTGTTTTTCTTTGAAGACGTTTTTGCTTCTCATCCCAGAAGCTTCCTCGGCTTCTTTCGCTTCTCATCCCAGAAGCTGAAGAAGCTTCTGGGATGAGAAGCAAAACGTCTTCACAGAAAAACGAGAAAATCCAGTTGCCTCGTGGGGGAAGAAAAAAAAAAAAGCACCTTTGGGAGAAGGCTTTCGAGGAATGGCTGGCATCCCTGCGAGGTAGTCCAAACGAGAAGCACGGCCCGTTGAACGAATTCTGCTCTTATTGTAAGGTTATGTGAACAGGACCTCGCAAGTCTGTCTCCCCCCTCCGCCTTTACAGCTTAGGAAATTAGGGAGGGTCCCTTCTCAGATGTTTGGCACACCCCCTTTCCTTCTTCCCTCCCTGTCTTAGAGACAGTACTCTACTTACAACGGTTTGTTTAGTGGCCATTCAAAGCTACAGTGCAAAAAAGGAACTCACGGCCAGCTTTCACACTTAACGACCGTAGCAGCATTCCCCAGGGTCACGAGATCCAAATTCAGAGGCATGGCAACTGGCATGTAGTGAGGACGGTTGCAGTGTCCCAGGGGTCGCTTTTGTGCCCTTCTGACGAGCGAAGTCAATGCAGGGGGTGGGGGGACGAGCCAGATTCACGGAACAACAGCGTTACTAATTTAATAACTGCAGGGATTCACTGAAGAGCTGTGGCAGGGAAGGTCGTAAAAGGGGGCAAAACTCAGTTACCCACTCTTCAGACCACTTGTGGATTGTTGGCTGGATTTCAAACGGACATTATTTATTTATTTATTTAATTGGATTTGTATACCGCCCTTTCCCGAAGGACTCAGGGCGGTTTACAGGGAATTAAAACAGGAAATACAAAAATTAAAAACAATTAAAAAGATTATAATAGTCCTTGCATTATGACTTTGGTGAGAGGAGGAATATGGCTTGCCTAACTATACCATTTCGGTGTGTGTGTGTGTGTGTTCCCCCCAGATCTTGCCTTGACTTCCCTACTGTCGCTGACCCTTAATAAAAGTATCCTTTTGAGACAAGGCCTTCATTTGCTAAACGATCACCGCCTGTTCTGCTCCAGCCTACGACCGGCCCTGTTTGTGTGACAGGGACAGCCCCTTTTTCCTTTTGACAAACTAATAGGCTGTGGGGGAAAAAACCCAACCCAAATTTATTTACATTTCAAAAATGATAAAGTCTTTCAAACAAAAAAGCAGCAGAATATTTCCTTCAATAAATGAATCAAAATATCCAACAAGAGTCAACAAACAAGAGTCAAACAGATTAGCAAGAACAGACCAGGATTCTCTTTGAATGTCTCCAAACGGTTGCCTTCAGCAACCAACCCCGCCCACGCCTTCCCCTTTTATTATCTGTCCCAAGGCGTGGCTTCTCACTGCCTTCTCCTCCTCTCACTGAGTTGCCTCATTGTTTTTCTCTGCCCTGCTCTGCTGGTTTGCCTTCTGCTTCTAGCATCTCTGAACAGATTCAGCTGTGACTCCTCTGAGTCCGACCCCTCCTCCTCACCCAGCTGAGCCTCGTGAGGAACACGACTGGAGGGGCCAGGCTGAGAGTCCTGCAGTGCATCAGAGCCTCCCTCTGACACCGAAGGCTCTCCAAACCCCTCCTCCTCATCTTCCTCCTCCTCCTCCTCCTCCTCCTCAGATTCCTCAGACTTAGCTGCTGGGAGCACAGGCTGACACTGAATCACAACACCGCCTTCATTTGATGACCGCATGATTCATTTAACAACTGTGGCAAAAAAAGTCATAAAATGGGGCGAAAACTCACTTAACAAAAGCCTCACTTCACCACGGAAATTTTGAGCTCAGTTGCGTTTGTAAGTTGACGACCAATTGTATTGGGGGGGAGAAATAAGAAGCTCGGAAATGGCTTTATAGTGGCTGCATCCTCACAACACACTTAACTAGCATAAGACAAAAGCTAACAGGTAACACCTTCCTCTCCAGATGGCTGCTGCAGGGTAAGGCTTTCTTTTTTCTCTTTTTTATTTTATTTTATTTTAATTCCATTTATATCCCGCCCTTCTCCGAAGACTCAGGGCAGCTTACAAGCTTAGCAGTAGCCTTCATTCTATGTATATGCCTGCTTATTAGGGCTTTCACACACACCCCAAGCGGCATTATTACAAAGTCAGCTTAATTGCCCCCAACAATCTGGGTCCTCTTGCCGATGATCTGCTGATTTTACTGCTAAAGCTGGTTGTTTGGAGGTGTTATTCCCTGGTTTTGAATGGGGGCAATCACGAGTGACCCAAGATGACTTTTGGACAATCGTGGACCCAGTGGGGGGGGAGTCTGGAAGCGATTGAAAAGCCACTGTCCATCTTCCTATCAAGCAGTTACGTTTTCTAAGCATGTCGGAGTATTAACATTCACTTTTTTGAAACGATTGAGGTGGTTGTTGCTTAACAACTGAGGCAAGAAAGGTGGTAAAATGGGACGCTGCAACTGGTCGTGAATACGAACCCAGCGGCAGCTGTCTGAATTTCGATCACGCGACAATGGGGATGCTGCGGTGGACGTAAGTGTGAAACATGGTCGTAAGTCACAGTTTGTCCAGTGCCGTCGTACTTTGAGCAGTCAGTAAATAAACTGTTGTAAGTCGAAGGACTATTTTCCCTCGAATGGTTTGTTCTTCTTCTTTTTTTAAAAAAAGCATCCTTTTTCCCCCCCACCCCCACCCCCCAAATCACAGCTTTTGCAGAACTTCAGACGGATATCCATGAATTGACAAGTGATCTGGACGGGGCAGGAATACCGTTTCTGGATTACCGGACGTACACCATGAGAGTCCTTTTCCCTGGGATTGAAGACCATCCAGTACTAAGGGATCTGGAGGTAAGAATTTGGGTTGGAAAAGAAACTGAAGGCCTTCAAAAAAAAAACAGCCAACCAGCCAACTAACGTAACTAACCAACCAACTAGAAAGGTAGCTAGATAAACAGGTTGGTTTGGTTGAACTTTCACATGGACGTAAAGAATACACGTATCCCATATAACAGAACAACAGGGTTGGAAGGGACCACGGAGGTCTTCTAGTCCAACCCCCTGCTCTGGCAGGAAGCCCTATGCCATTTCAGGCAAATGGCTCTCTTCTTAAAACCTTCCAGTATTGGAGCACACACAATTTCTGGAGGCAGGCTGTTCCACTGGTTGATTGTCTTCACTGTCAGGACGTTTCTCCTTAGTTCTAGGTTGCTTCTCTCCTTGGTTAGTTTCCATCCGTTGCTTCTTGTCCTGCCTTCAGGTGCTTTGGAGAAGAGGTTGACTGCATGTTTTCTAGTGGTAAAAGGTAAAGGTAAAGGTTCCCCCGCACATGCATGCTAGTTGTTTCCAACTCTAGGGGCCGGTGCTCATCTCCGTTTCAAAGCCGAAGAGCCAGCGCTTCTCTGAGGACGTCTCCGTGGTCATGTGGCCGGCATGACTAGATGCCAAAGGCGCACGGAACGCTGTTCCCTTCCCACCGGAGTGGTCCCTATTTTTCTACTTGCATTTTTACGTGCTTTCGAACTGCTAGGTTGGCAAGAGCTGGGACGAGTAACAGGCACTCACTCTGCTACGCGGCACTCGGGATTCGACCCGCCAAACTGCCGATCTTCTGATTGACAAGCTCAGCATCCTAACCCACTCAGCCAAATATGAGCTAGCAGTGTGCTGCAGCAGCCAAGGAGAGAACCAATCTAGGACTAAGGAGAAATTTTCTGACCATGAAAACAATTAATCAGTGGAACTCCTTGCCTCCAGAAATTGTGGGTGCTCCATCACTGGAGGTTCTTGAGAAGAGATTGGACAGCCCTTTGCCTGGCATGGTATAAGGTCTGCTGCTTCAGCAGGAGGTTGGACCAGAAGATCTCCAAGGTCCCTTCCTACTCTGTTACTCTGGATCCCTTTTGTTTTGGACAGGTCCCTGGCTATCGGCAAGAACGGGTGGAGAAAGGCCTCAAGTTTTTTGCCCAGCTCATCAACAACAAGGCCTTTCTTCTCTCCTTCATCCGCACCCTGGAGTCTCAGCGCAGCTTCTCCATGAGAGACCGGGGCAACGTGGCGTCCCTCATTATGACGGTGCTGCAGAGCAAGCTAGAGTATGCCACCGATGTTCTCAAGCAGCTCCTGGCCGACTTGATTGACAAGAACCTGGAGAGCAAAAATCACCCCAAGTTATTACTTCGGAGGTAAGCCTGTCGGGAGTGGGTGGGGACCCCACTGCCCAGGGTTGGGTGTCTTTCTCCAGTCACCGGGGATGGTGCAGGAAATAGCAGAGCCTTGGGTGGAGAACGTTGAGGGCAGGACCAATGTCTGAACGGACGGCCCTCAGGCCGAAGCATAAATTCAAATCAAATCCCTCAAAGGTGGGGAGTGCTTGCCTTGCAAAAGCTGTTTCAATAGAAGAGAATCTTTGTCGCTCAGGGTTGAACTAAGGGGCCTGAGCTTGGTGGCTTTCTTACAGATGTTGCATGACCCAACTAGGGAAGTGGGGTTTGTGGAGAGGAGGAGGAGGAGGAGGGGGAGGAGAAGGGGGAGGAGGAGGAGAAGGAAAACTATGACATCCTTGGTGCTCTCTGAGCTTGGTGGCTTTCATGCAGACATTTCATCACCCAAGTAGGTAACATCATCAGCAATAGAAGGGAGTGGGGTTTGTGGGGAGGAGGAGGAGGAGGAGGAAGAGGTGGTGGTGGTGGTGGTGGTGGTGGTGGAGGAGGAGGAGGAGGAGGAGGAGGAGGAGGAGGACTATGAAGTCCTTGGTGCTCTCTGAGCTTGGTTGTTTCCTTGCAGATGTTTCATGACCCAACTAGGTAACATCGTCAGTGCTAGAAGGGAAGATGGTTTAAGGAAGAGAAGAGGAAGGGAGAAGGAGAGGAAGCAAGAAGGACTGAAGGGGGTGCAGGAGAAAGAAAAAAGGAGAAGAACTGTGGGGTCCTTAGTGGTCTCTGAACTTGGTGGTTTCCTTGCAGATGTTTCATGAGTCAGCTATGTAACCTTATCAGTGCTAGAAGGGAGTGGGGTTTGTGGAGAGGAGGAGGAGAAGGAGGAAGAGGAGGAGGTGGTGGTGGTGGTGGTGGTGGAGGAGGAGGAGGAGGAGGAGGAGGAGGAAGAGAAGGTGGTGGTGGTGGTGGAGGAGGAGGAGGAGGACTATGAAGTCCTGGGTGCTCTCTGAGCTTGGTTGTTTTCTTGCAGACATTTCATGACCCAACTAGGCAACATCATCAGGGCTAGAAGGGAGTGGGGTTTGTGGGGAGGAAGAGGAGGATTATGAGGTCCTTGGTGTTCTCTGAGCTTGGTGGTTTTCTTGCAGACATTTCACAACCCAACCAGGTAACATCATCAGTGCTAGAAGGGAGGGGGGTTGTGGAGAGGAGGAGGAGGAGGAGGAGGAGGAGGAGGAGGAGGAGGAGGACAACTGTGGGGTCCTTGGTGCTCTCTGAGCTTGGTTGGTTTCTTGCAGATGTTTCACGACCATACTGGGTAACATCATCAGTGCTAGAAGGCAATGCGGTTTGCTTTTTTTATATATACACGCTGCTTGACCTTTGAACCAGGGGTCCCCAACCTGTGGGCCGCAGCTCACTAGTGGGCTGTGAGGGGTTTACGAGTGGGCCCTAGAAAAGGCCAGTGAGCATGCATCCATGCACATCCCCCCCCTTTGCATGAAGAGCGTGCGAGCGTGTGCGTGCATGCTCCATTTGTGTGGGCGGCAGGCACACGGGCACACCCCACACAGAAATGAAGCTGCACCTGTGCGCTCTTGCCGGCCCCTGGTGCGAATCATCCCCTTGCTCCCTCCAGCCGGTCCGCAAAGCTGGAAACGTTGGGGAGCTTTAAGCAGCAGCCTAATCCAGGGAACCCCCGAGAAAATTCCCAGCAACACGGGCAAGCAGGCCGCTAGTAGAATGGAAGGATTTTTTTTTATATAAATATAAAGGAATTTAAATGAGTGTAAGGAGTAGAGTAGAGTAGAGTAAGGGACGCGGTGGCTCAGTGGGTTAAGACGCTGAGCTTGTCGATCAGAAGGTCGGCAGTTTGGCGGGTCGAATCCCGAGTGCCGCGTAACAGAGTGAGCGCCTGTTACTCGTCCCAGCTTCTGCCAACCTAGCAGTTCGAAAGCACGTAAAAATGCAAGTAGAAAAATAGGGACCACTACGGTGGGAAGGTAACAGCGTTCCGTGCGCCTTTGGCGTCTAGTCATGCCGGCCACATGACCACGGAGACGTCCTCGGACAAGCGCTGGCTCTTCGGCTTTGAAACGGAGATGAGCACCGGACCCTAGAGTCGGAAACGACTAGCACGCATGTGCGGGGGAACCTTTACCTTTACCTTTAAGGAGTAGAAATCCTTCCATTCTGCACCATTCAGTCAGAACTGAAGAAGCTTCTGGGATGAGAAGCGAAACGTCTTCAAGGGAAAAGCAAGAAAGTCTAGTTGCTTTTTGAAAAAGCACCTTTGGGACAACCCTGACTTGGACGACTGAGAATCTCGGTAGACATTTGATAATAGTGCTTTTTTTTTTTTAAAAAAAAAATTCTTTCTGTTCTTGTGGTATTGTCGTGTTTTTGTTTTTATTCTCGTTTGGAGCTTGATGTATATTTGGGGGGAGCTTCTGAGAATAGCTTTTTTTTTCTTCTTCCGGTATTGCGTGCCAATGGGAGGAATCGATCCATCCATCGATCGATCGATTCCATCGCCCAGGGAAGATAACAGGAGGAAAATATTAGCAATATTGTTTCCCCCTCTCTCTCTCTCGTTCCATTCCATTCCAGGACGGAATCTGTGGCGGAGAAGATGCTTACTAACTGGTTCACCTTCCTTCTTTATAAATTCCTCAAGGTAAGTACGGACACTGCTCTCTTACCTGCTCAGAGGTGGAATCTAAACAGAGGTGGCGGGATCTGGCCTTCTCTCGTTGGCATGTTATTTAATGGCACTATTTTTCAACTTTTAAGAACTCCAAGGCTGGGGGATTCTGGGAATTAAAGGCCACACACCTTCCTAAAGTTGGAGAATCACACTGTTTCATGGCGTTGATCCAGCAGGTGCATTATTTTAGATTTTTAAACTTTTATTTCCAGGTTGGCCTGGGGCAATTTCGGCCACCTGAAGAAGGCGAGTGGATGTCAATTCCCAGAATTCCCCACCTGGGGAATGGGGCGCTTGAGTTGAGGCCCATTCATCTTGAAGCTGCCGAGGTTGATCTAGTGCTGGATAGAAACCAGGAGACAGTGAGTTCTAGCCTAGGCTTTCGTAGGCATGAAAGCCAACTGGATGACTTTGGGTCAATCACCAGGAGACGGAGAATTCTAGTTCCACCTTAGTCATGAAAGCCGGCTGGGTGACTTTGGGCTAATCACCAGGAGACTGTGAGTTCTAGTCCCACCATAGGCTTCAAATCTGATCAGGTGACTTTGGGCCAATCAGCAGACGATGATGAAGTCTAGTCCCACCTTAGGCACGAAAACCAGCTGGGTGACTTTGGGCCAATCACCAGGAGACTGTGAGTTCTAGTCTCACCATAGGTATGTAAGCTAACTGGATGACTTTGGGCCAATCACCAGGAGACAGAGAATTCTAGTTCTGCCTTAGGCATGAAACCGGCTAGGTGACCTTGGGCCAATCACCAGCAGACTGTGAGTTCTAGTCCCACCATAGGCATGAAAGCCGCCTGGGTGACTTTGGGCCAATCACCAGGAGATGGAGAATTCTAGTTCCGCTTTAGGCATGAAACCGGCTAGGTGACTTTGGGCCAATCACCAGGAGACTGTGAGTTCTAGTCCCACCATAGGCATGAAAGCCGGTTGAATGACTTTGGGCCAATCAATCTCTCTCTGCCCAACCCACTTCACAGGGTTGTTTTTGTGGGGAAAGTAGAAGGAGGAAGAGGAGAGTATTTGGTATGTTCACTACCTTGAATTCTTTGTGAAAAATAATGAAGGTGGGATAAAAATAAATAAATACTTAAATAGATAAATAAATGAATTTCTGGCATCAAAATTAACTACATTTGCTTTTTAAAAACTTCTCTTTCCTCTGTGTTTAACACAGCAGGATCCTGCGGCGAAGTCAGAAAAAATCACGGAGTCCTCTTTTTGTGACCCATATAAGAATAGGGTGAGGCTGAATTCTCCCTATTATCTTTTTCTGTCTCCGCCGATTGCTTCTGATTTGCCATAAAATCTAGATTTGTATCAAAATCTAGTGCAGGATGTTCGGCCTGCGTGCTCAAGAAAACTGAATTTCAACATCTTAAGAAGAGATTGGACAGCCATTCATCCGGAATGGCATAGGACAGGGGTAGGCAACCTTGGCTCTTTTATGACTCATGGACTTCAACTCCCAGAATTCCTGAGTCAGCATGGCTAAGCATGGAAACCTCTCCCTTTCCCCTCAGCATGGCTGGCTCAGGAATTCTGGGAGTTGAAGTCCACGAGTCATAAAGCGGCCTAGGCCTAGGCCGGGGGTAGGCAACCTCGGCTCTTTTATGACTCATGGACTTCAACTCCCAGAATTCCTGAGTCAGCACTGACTCAGGAATTCTGGGAGTTGAAGTCCATGAGTCATAAAAGAGCCGAGGTTGCCTACCCCTGGCATAGGATCTCCGTCTTGAGCAGGGGTTTGACTAGACGACCTCCAAGGTCCCTTCCAACTCTGTTATTCTGTATCTGTTGACTTTATTCTGGGCGTCA
The DNA here is from genome assembly GCF_947247035.1 of Vipera ursinii. NCBI lineage: Eukaryota > Metazoa > Chordata > Lepidosauria > Squamata > Viperidae > Vipera > Vipera ursinii. The sequence goes on along the minus strand of NC_139515.1, from coordinate 86,238,164 downwards.
AAACAGTTTGAAAAATACTTCAAGCCTGTTCAGGTAACCTCCAGGAAGCCTGCCCCCCACACACACCAAAGGCTAATAAAAGGCCTTAACACTTAAGAGAATAACGTTAAGACTTAATAAATCAAAGTTAGGCAGAGATTCATCTGCTAATGAATTACATTGCAATTTGTATGCCGCTAAAGACTCAGCATGGGCTTCTGGAGAGATTTTCAAGTGCGAGGAAATTGACATTTCCCCCCCCCCCACTTTTATTTTTCATCACCTTCAATTTTCACGGTGATTTATTACCGGCGTGTCAAAAATATATTCAGAGCATCCCATCAAAATTTAAAACACGGGTAAAGCTGATCGTATGTCTTCCGTGCAATTAGGCAGATTCATATAAATAGGCTGGCGATGAATCATAATTTTATAATCTTGTAAGTTCAGGTCCCAAAATGTTTATGTCAGGTTCTTGCTCTGAGGCCTTTTTTTTTTTTTGAAGGGGGGCGGAATTTTGGACCAGATTGATGATGGATTGACCATTGGTTCTACAAAAATATCATTCCCCATTGGGAAGATTGATAGAGATAGAGATAGAGATAGAGATAGAGATAGATAGATAGATAGATAGATAGATAGATAGATAGATAGATAGATAGATAGATAGATAGATAGATAGATAGATAGATAGATACACACACACACACACACACATATCCCAGCTTCTGCCAACCTAGCAGCTCGAAAGCACGTAAAAATGCAAGTAGAAAAATAGGGACCACTACGGTGGGAAGGTAACAGCGTTCCGTGCACCTTTGGCATCTAGTCATACATACATACACACACACACACACACACACACACTTGTCTGCATGACACAAACACACTGTCATGGTTCCGACACACGCCTAAACAAAGTGTCCTAGTCAGAGACAATGATACAGAATCCGTAGGCACCTGTTGCATTTACAAACGTGTCGGAGCTCTAGCAGTCTTGCTCAAGCTTAGCCAATTTGAGACGTGTGGACGTAAACTCCCAGGATTCCCCAGCCATCATACTGGCTGCAGAACTCTGGGAGTTGAAGTCTACCCATCTTAAAAGTTGATGTTGAGACCTTGGAAAAAGTTCAGAGAAGAGCAACTAAGATGATCCAAGACCTGGAGACTAAAACATATGAAGAGCCTTGGTGGAGCAGTGGGCCAATGCCTCCTTAAGTAACACCAGCTGCCTGCAATTAGTGCAGGTTCGAGTCCCACCAGGCTCAAGGTTGACTGAGCCTTCCATCCTTCCCAGGTAGGTAAAATGAGGACCCAGATTGTTGGGGGCAATTAAGCTGACTTTGTAAAAATGCCGCGGGGGGGGGGGGGGGGGGGGGCTGAAAGCCCTAATAAGCAGGCATATACATAGAATGAAGGCTATTGCTAAGCACATTGATTTGTGCTTCTTAGATTGTAAGCCGCCCTGAGTCTTCGGAGAAGGGCGGGATATAAATGGGACTAAAAAAAAAAAAGAATGGCTGTGGGACCTGGGCTTGGCCAGTTTAAAGAAAAGAAGAAATAGGGGAGAGATGATAGCAGCGTTCCAGTATTTGAGGGGCTGCCCCAAAGAAGAGGGAGTCAAGCTATTCTCCAAACCGCCTGAAGGCAGGACAAGAAGCAACGGATGGAAACTAGTCAAGGAGAGAAACAACCTGGAATTAAGGAGAAACTTCCTAACAGTGAGGACAATTAACCAGTGGAACAGCTTGCCTCCAGAAATCATGGGCGCTCCATCACTGGAGATTTCTAAGAGACTGGACAGTCATTTGTTTGAGATGGCATAGGTTCTCCTGCTTGAGCAGGGGGCTGGACTAGAAGACCTCCAAGGTCCCTTCCAGCTTCTATTCTATTCTATTCTATTCTATTCTATTCTATTCTATTCTATTCTATTCTATTCTATTCTATTCTATTCTATTCTATTCTATTCTATTCTATTCTATTATTTCCCTATTCCTTATTCTATTCTATTCTATTCTATTCTATTCTATTCTATTCTATTCTATTCTATTCTATTCTATTCTATTCTATTCTATTCTATTCTATTCTATTCTATTCTATTCTCCATTGCATCTATTCTATTCTATTCTATTCTATTCTATTCTATTCTATTCTATTCTATTCTATTCTATTCTATTCTATTCTATTCTATTCTATTCTATTCTATTCGCTAAGACAGATGTTTACCAACAGAAATTTTGGGCCCCGTTGTGGTCGTATGTCAAGGACTTACCTGTATTGTCATGCTTGAAGGCATCCTGGGTGAATGGAAGCATGTATGTGCCATCTGTTAGGGAAAGCTTAAAGCGGATTGCGGTGGAGGCCACTGAGTTGCAAGAACTAGAGATAATCCACCATTGTTTGGCCTGGCACAAGCCAGTTTTTACAACCTTTCTTGCCACCGCTGTTAAGTGAGTCACTGCAGTTGTTATAGTTAGTCACACGGTTATTAAGTGAATCTGTTGTCCTTATTGACTTGTGCTTGTCCAAAGGTCACAAAAAGGGGATCACGTCACACACGCACGCACACGCACGCACACCCACACACTCATGGGGACACTGCGGCCGTCATAAATAAGAGCGACTTTCAAAATGTCTCCATTTTGATCACGTGACCCACGGGGATGCTGCGACGGTCGTAAGTATGAGAAACGGTCATAAGTCACTTTTTTCAGTGCCGTTGTAACATCGAATGGTCACTAAAAGAATGGTTGTAAGCCCAGGACTTCTGGCAACCAGATAAGACCATGCATGTGGTGTCCAAAGGGTCTAAATACAGGCACTCCTCGACTTACAACATCCGTTTAGTGACTGCTCAAAGTTACAACGGCACTGGAAAAAAGTGATTTACGACCATTTTTCACACTTAGGAGCGTCGCAGCCTCCCCGTGTGGTCAAAATTCAGATGCTTGGTAACTCAGATTTACGACGGTTGCAGCTGATCCCCTTCGGCGATTCCCCTTTCGACCAGCAAAGTCAGTGGGTCAAGCCAGATTCACTTAACAGCTGCCTTGCTCACTTAACAATGGCAGCGACTCACTTAACAACGGTGGCAAGAAAGGTGGTGAAATGGGGGCAAAGCTCACTTAACAACGCTCTCGCTTAGCCACGGAAATCTTGGGCACAATTGTGGTCGTACATCGAGGACTCCCTGAGACCCTTTCCCTGCCCTCCTCCCAATGCCCTTTTTGCAGCCAGAAAAAGTTGCCAAGGACCTTGGATAGTCAGTCCCACTATCAGATTTCCCCTTTCCAGCTGAAAGCGGGGGACGGTCCGGGATGCGAAGTTGGGAAAAGCCCTGCTCTCATAATAGGCTATTTTCAACTTCTTCTCTTTCTGCCTCTCTTCCCAAAACGCAGGCCGATAAGCCACAAGGAAGCCATATGTTGGCCGAAGATAAGCTAAAGTTAAGCAGTAGGCAGGTGCTGGAGGGAAAGAAAGACACACACACAGAGAGACACACACAGACACACCTCCCTTTTGCTTATGACCTGGAGCTCTTGGGATTTTCAGAGGACAAAATTGAAACGAGGCTGATGGGTTTGGGATGCCATGCAGAGGGATGCACGCTCGATGGGACGATAGATAGAGACATTGGGGTGGGGGTGGGGGAAATCCACAAATTCAGCCTGCAGCCTTCGCATTCGGCAGGACTCGGCGTTTCTGATAGAAACCCGGTCAGTTTCCAGCAGGTTTTCCTCTTAAAAGCGCATCCCTCGCTCTTAAGTAAATCCTTGCAGTTTAGAATTGCTCATTCAATCCAGGGAAGACAGTTGAAGAGAAGAACAGAATAGACAGATGGGGCGGGGAGGGAAGGGATAATTCGATGGACTTAGAGCAGGGGTTCATTTTGAATTGGGTATATAGGTCGTCCTTGACTTACGACCGCAACGGTTGTAAGCGAGATAGTTGAGTGAGTTTTTCCCCTTTTGACGACCATTAAAGCCATGCTTGTAAAGTGAATCGCTGCAGGTTGTCAAATCAGTCGCCCGGTTGTTAAGTGATCACTGACTCTGCTTGTCAGAAGGTCTGGAAAAGGGGATCACGGGACCCCCAGGGCACGTAACCGTCATAAATACGAGTCGGTTGCCACGCGTCTGAATTTTGATCAGGTGACCCTGGGGATGCTGCAACGGTCACGAGAGCTGAAAACGGTCATAAGTCAGATTTTTCGGTCTCGTAGCTTCAAATGGTCACTGAATGAACTGTCGTAAGTCGAGGACTACTTGTAATACTTGTGCTTGTTCTCCTGTTCCACTCAGGAATGCTTTCAGCAGGTCATTTGGGAGAATGATAAGTCTCTCTCGCCATTGCCGAGATCCTCCCGCAGCTATTTGGTGGCTTAGTTTCCCCTCGACAATAAACAAGCAGTCAATTTATTTAGACTAAAATAGAAATAGAAATAGAAAAGAGTAGAAATAGAGTAGAATAGAATAGAATAGAATAGAATAGAATAGAATAGAATAGAATAGAATAGAATAGAATAGAATAGAATAATAAAATACAGAATAGAATAGAATAGAATAGAATAGAATAGAATAGAATAGAATAGAATAATAAAATACAGAATAGAATAGAATAGAATAGAATAGAATAGAATAGAATAGAATAGAATAGAATAGAATAGAATAGAATAGAATAGAATAGAGCTGGAAGGGACCTTGGAGGTCTTCTAGTCCAGCCCCCTGCTTAAGCAGGAGAACCTACACCATCTCAGACAAGTGACTGTCTAGTCTCTATATAAATAAAATTATTATTATTATTATTATTATTATTATTATTATTATTATTATTATTATTATTATTATTATTATTATTATTAAAGATCTCCATTGATGGAGCGCCCACGATTTCTGGTGGCAAGCTGTTCCACTGGTTAATTGTCCTCACTGTCAGGAAGTTTCTCCTCAATTCCAGGCTGCTTCTCTCTTTGATCAGTTTCCAACCATTGGTTCTCGTCCTTCCCTCTGGTGCTTTTGGAGAATAATATGACCCCCTCTTCTTGGTGGTAGCCCCCTCCAATACTGGAATAACTGCTATCACGTCTCCCCTGTTTCTTCTTTTCTTTAGACTGGCCAAACCCAAGTCCCGCAGCTGTTCTTTGTATGTTTTAATCTCCAGGCCTTGGATCATCTTGGTTGCTCTTCTCTGAATCTTTTCCAAACTCTCAAGATCTTTTTTGTGATGTGGTGACCAAAATTGCCTGCAGTATTCCAGGTGTGGCCTCACTAGGGTTTTTTTATAAAGCGGTACTAATACTTTGCGTGATCTTGATTCTGTGTTTATACAAACCGGCATTGCATTAGCTTTTTTGGCGGCTGCTGCACACGGCTGGCTCATAGTTAAGTGATCATCCATTAGGACTCCGAGGCCCATCTCACAGTTGTTGCGTTTGAGCCAGGTTTCGCCCAATCTGTCCTTGTCCCTTTGATTTTTTTCCTGCCTAAATGTAAAACGTGGCTTTTCTCCACCCTGAAACTCATTTTGTTGGACAGGGCCCATGGTTCAAGTTTCTCAAGATCTTTTTGGATCCTGAGCTTGTCTTCTGGAGGTTGGATACTCCTGCCAGTTTGGTGTCATCTGCAAATGTGATGAGTTCCTCTTCCATTCCCTCATCTAAGTCGTTTATGAAGACATGGAAGGGGAATATCTTCAACTTGGGTGCTCTCTGAGCTTGGTTCTTTGCTTGCAGACGTTTCATGACCCAACTTGGTAACATCATCAGTGCTAGGGAGTGTGGGGTTTGTTCCCTGTTTATGTACAGTAGGTTGCCCTGCCACTGTTGACACGGTGTATTTCTATCTGCTTGGTTGTTTACCTGGCATTAATCTCAATGTTAGCTGGTGGAGAAAATATGTGGAGTCCTTGGTACACTCTGTACTTGCAGACGTTTCGTGACCCAACTAGGTAACATCATCAGTGCTGGAAGGGAGTGGGGGTTAGTGGTGGTGGAGGAAGACTGTGGGGTCCTTGGTGCTCTCTGAGCTTTGTTGTTTTCTGGCAGACATTTCAGTACCCAACTAGGTAACATCATCAGTGCTAGAAGGGAGAGGAGTTTGCAAAGAGGAGGAGGAGGAGGAGGAGGAGGAGGAGGAGGAGGAGGAGGACCACTGTGGGGTCCTTGGTGCTCTCTAAACCTGGTTTTTTTCTTAAAGATGTTTCATGACCCAACTAGGCCACATCATCAATGCTAAAGGGAGTGAGATGCTCTTTGAGCTTGGCAGTTTTCTTGCAGACCTTTCATGACCCAACTAGGTAACAACATCAGTGCTACTGAGTGTTTTCCCTGTTTATATACATTAGCTGGCCCTGCCAGTGTTGGCTGAGGGTGTAATTTCCTTCTTGGTAGTGCTTTAATTTGGGTATTGCTTTCTGTTTGATGGAGAATCGAGCAGAAAACTATGGATTGAGAATCAAGCAGGAAACAATTGATTGAGAATCAAGCAGGAAACGATTGATTGAGAATCAAGCAGGAAACGATTGAGAATCAAGCAGGAAAGAATTGATTGAGAATCAAGCAGAAAACAATTGATTGAGAATCAACCAGAAAACGATTGAGAATCAAGCAGAAGACAATTGATTGAGAATCAAGCAGAAAACAATTGAGAATCAAGCTTGATTGAGAGTCAAGCAGAAAATGATTAACAATCAAGCTAGACTGAAAATCAAGCAATCAACGATTGAGAATCATGCTTGATTGGAAAGACAGTGGGAGTCAGCACTTTCCGTGTTGTAATCTCCTGGGTGGTCCCCCCTTTTTTTTTAACCTACTATGGGGAATTTACTCCTAGTTGTTTTGCCTGTTAAATTCAAAGCATCTCAATAGGCTGGAGAAATTGATTGATTGAAAGGAAAGAAATTGAACTGAAGCGAGCACAGAGTCCTTTGCTTAGGAACGGAGCCTTTGACCTATTAGAGGCTGGCTGCAGTGTAAACTCTACTCCTTTAGTACGTGTTTGCAAGGCCTTGTTGCATGTCCCAAAGCAGCAGCTTTGCTGACATGACAAAGACTGTCTTTAGTGCAATAAATCCAAATAATGGATATACCGTACAGGAAAATACAGGATATATCGTATAGGAAAATGATCCAACTAGGTAACATTATCAGTGCTAGAAAGAGTTGGGTTTGTGGAGAGGAGGAGGAGGAGGGGGAGGGGGAGAAGGAGGAAGAGGAGGAGGAGGAGGAGGAGGAGGTGGAGGAGGAGGAGGAGGAGTAGGAGGAGGAGAAGGAGGAGGAGGAGGAGTCCTGTAGGGTCCTTGGTACTCTCTGAACTTGGTTGCTTTCTTGCAGACGTTTCATGATCCAACTAGATAACATCATCAGTGCTAGAAGGGGGTGGGGTTTGCTCTCTGTTTATATACAAATGATTTGCCCTGTTTTGGTGGTGGTGGGTTTGGTGGTTTCTTTCATTAGGCTGTTGTTTGTGGCTTGATTGTTGATCTGGTGTTAATCTGAGTCCTACGGGAATAGGGCGGTATATAAATTTAAATAAATAAATAAATAAATAATAAATAAATAAATCTTTGGGTTTAATCCCTGCTTATTTGGGGGTTGATTGCTGGCAAGAAAGAAAGAGTGCCTCAAAAGAGACAATTTAAAAAAAAACTAAAAAAAAAGGAAACAAAAGGACCAAAACACTGCTTAACAGAAACGAGAACCCAGATAAGCAGGGATTAACCCCAGACAAACAAACAGCAAACAATACTTCAATCAAGGAACTACCAAATCAGACAAATCATCGAACAGTAAACAAGAAGCTAACCAAGGGACCACCCAGATCCCTCTCCACGTTACTGACAGGGCAGTGCACTAGTATGTATGTAAACAGAGCGCAAACCCCACTCCCTTCTAGCACTGGTGACGCTACCTAGTAGGGTCATGTGAAACGTCTGCAAAATAACACGCACGCTCGGAGAGCACCAAGAAACGTTGATCGGCAGCTTTCTCCCCAGTCTTGCCCTCATCCCCTTTCTTTCCTTGCTGCAGGAATGTGCTGGCGAGCCTCTATTTTCCCTGTTCTGCGCCATCAAGCAGCAAATGGAGAAGGGGCCTATAGATGCCATTACGGGAGAAGCCCGCTATTCTTTAAGCGAAGACAAACTCATCCGGCAGCAGATCGACTATAAGACCTTGGTGAGTGGGGGGTGCCTTGAGAAGGAGAATGTTGGGGCCGGGGAGGGGGAGACACGGTGCTCCGTTTGGGACCCAAAAGAGACAGGATAAAGTTTGATGATGATGATGATGATGATGATGATGATGATGATGATGATGATTAGGGGACTGCAGGCTAAAACATATAAAGAAAGTTGCTGGAATTGGATATATCTAGTTTAATGAAGAGAAGGGTGAGGGGTGACATGATAGCAGGGTTCCAGTATCTCAGGGGCTGCCCCAAAGAAGAGGCAGTCAAGCTATTCTCCAAAGCCCCTGAAGGCAGGACAAGAAGCAACGGATGGAAACTCACCAAGGAGAGAAGCAACCTGGAACTAAGGAGAAACTTCCTGACAGAACAATTAGCCGGTGGAACAACCTGCCTCCAGAAGCGGTGAATGCTCCAACACTGGAAGTTTTTAAGAAGAGACTGGAGAGCCATTTGTCTGAATTGGGATAGGGTTTCCTGCCTTAGCAGGGGGTTGGACTAGAAGACCTACAAGGTCCCTTCCAACTTTACGATGATGATGATGTTGGTGATGATGATGATGATGGTGATGATGATGACGATTATTATTATTATTATTATTATTATTATTATTATTATTATTATTATTATTATTATTATTATTATTATTTGGGGTTTCAAGAAAATGAGAAGGTGGTGCAACAAACTTGCAGCCTAGAGATATTGACCTATATGGTTTCAGGCAGATGGCCCTCGTCCCTGAATGGCACGGAATTTAAGATTGGGTGGACTGGTGGGAGGGGAGAGGGAATGGTTCTGTGTGAGAGGCAGGCTCATAATGAGGAAGGAAGGAAAGAAAGGAAAGAAAAGGAAAAAGGGAGGAAAAAAGAAGGGAAAGGAAAGGAAGAAGGGAGGAACAAAGAAAGGGAAGGAAAGGAAAAGAAAAATGGAGGAAGGGAGAAAGGAAAGGAAAGGAAAGGAAAGGAAAGGAAAGGAAAGGAAAGGAAAGGAAAGGAAAGGAAAGGAAAGAAGAAGGGAAGAGAAGAGAAGGAAAGGATTAAAGGGAGGGGAAGGAAAGGAAAGGGTTGAAGGGAAGGGAAAGGAAAGGAAAGGAAAGGAAAGGAAAGGAAAGGAAAGGAAAGGAAAGGAAAGGAAAGGAAAGAAGAAGGGAAGAGAAGAGAAGGAAAGGAAAGGAAAGGAAAGGAAGAAGGGAGGAACAGGAAGGGAAAGGAAAGGAAAAAAGAAAGGAAAGGAGAAAGGGAGAAAAAAGAAAGGAGAGGAAAAAAAGGAAGAAGGAAGAAAAAAGGAAAGGAAAAAATAAAAGAGGAAAGGAAAAGGGGGAAAGGAAAGGAAAGGAAAGGAAAGGAAAGGAAAGGAAAGGAAAGGAAAGAAGAAGGGAAGAGAAGAGAAGGAAAGGAAAGGAAAGGAAAGGAAGAAGGGAGGAACAGGAAGGGAAAGGAAAGGAAAAAAGAAAGGAAAGGAGAAAGGGAGAAAAAAGAAAGGAGAGGGAAAAAAGGAAGAAGGAAGAAAAAAGGAAAGGAAAAAATAAAAGAGGAAAGGAAAAGGGGGAAAGGAAAGGAAAGGAAAGGAAAGGAAAGGAAAGGAAAGGAAAGGAAAGGAAAGGAAAGGAAAGAAGAAGGGAAGAGAAGAGAAGGAAAGGAAAGGAAAGGAAAGGAAAGGAAAGGAAAGGAAAGGAAGAAGGGAGGAACAGGAAGGGAAAGGAAAGGAAAAAAGAAAGGAAAGGAGAAAGGGAGAAAAAAGAAAGGAGAGGGAAAAAAGGAAGAAGGAAGAAAAAAGGAAAGGAAAAAATAAAAGAGGAAAGGAAAAGGGGGAAAGGAAAGGAGAGGAAAGGAAAGGAAGAAGGGAGGAAAAAAGAAAGGAAGAAGGAAGAGAAAGGAAAAGAAGGAAGGAAAAAAGAAAGGAAAGGAAGAAGGGAGGAAAAAGGAAAGGGAAAAACAAAAGAGGAAAGGAAGTAAGGAGAGGAGAGGAGAAAGGTCTCTGGGTCGCTGATTCCATTTCCTCTCTGCTAGCAGCTTCTCTCCTCCTCCGGCTGGCGCAGCGTTTGATGTTCCTCTGCTTCGCCTCTTAAGATCTCAAGAGCAAGCAAAGCTATCCTGATAGGAATCTGAGCGGATATATGGAGATCTATTTCACTGGGGAGATGAAAGGCAGAAGAAAGGAGACAGTCTTTGTGAGCTGCGGAGGGAGGGAGGGAGGGAGACTCCGAGGTGGATTTCCCTCCCCTTGAACAGTAATTCCAGTAATAACATTTTAAAACTTACATGCCATTATTCTTTCTTTTTTTTTTAAAGGAGAATCCATAGCTTTCTGATGTGTCTCGTGCCGCATTCTCCCACAGCGTTGTTTTTTTTTTTTTTAAAAAAAATTCCTTGCGTGATAGAACAATCGAAACAACCAGGGGGTGGTCAAAAAAGTCAAGATGGCGCCTGCCACCACGGGAATCAGAGCCCCACCCCGTTTTCGCTGCTGCCACGGCGCAGGTTAGAAAGGGGCGGAGCATCCCTCAGATGGTTACGATCGCACCTTCTGGACTTTGCAGGCGGTCCGCCATTCGCAAGCGGTTGCTTGGCGACCGTTTGAAGTGCTAACGGACTCCCCCAAAGATTTTGGTTCCTGAGGTCACATGACTCCCTTTCGAGCGCTTGGCAAATGGCCTCTGTTGACATCGCTTTGCAACGGCCTCCAGTCACGTGAACACAGTTTACAATATTTTTTTGCCCCAAACCAGCAATTTCTTCCAGATTGGGGCAAAAAACCAAAAATGCCCCATTTTTTGGGCAACACAAGCAAACGACAGCTAATGACATAAATAATAACAACAACAATAATAATAAGTTGGAAGGGACCTTGGAGGTCATCTAGTCCAACTCCCTGCTCAGGCAGGAAACCCAACACCATTTCAGACAAATGGCTGTCCAGTCTTAAAAACTTCCAGTGTTGGAGCGTTCACCGCATCTGGAGGCAAGGAGTTCCACTGGTTAATTGTCCTCACTGTCAGGAAGTTTCTCCTTAGTTCTAGGTTGCTTCTCTCGTTGATGAGTTTCCACCCCTTGCTTCTTGTCCTGCCTTCAGGCGCTTTGGAGAATAGCTTGACTGCCTCTTCTTTGGGGCAGCCCCTGAGATATTGGAAGGCTGCTATCATGTCCCCCCTCGTCCTTCTCTTCGTTAAACTGGACATGCCCAATTCCAGCAACCGTTCCTTATATGTTTTAGCCTCCAGTTATATGTTTTTGCCTCCGCTTAAAAGCCATCCATTCACACACCATAATCAACATCTTTAAAAGCTACATACAGTGGGTCCTATAAACACACACAAACACACATACACACACACACACACACACACACAGAGAGAGAGAGAGAGAGAGAGAGAGAGAGAGAGAGAGAGAGAGAGAGAACAGCACTCTGCTAGAGAGATGTTCCCTACAGATGGGCTCCAAAAGCTCAGAAGACAAAATCTCTGATCCCCAGATTGGATCCTGTGATACAGGTATTCCTCGAGTTCCGACTTCAACTATGCCTAGCGTTTCCATTGACGATCGCTGCCCATGTCACAGAGGGTAACTAGGTGGTGTACAATACTTCCTTTTGAATTCTCGGATGCTTTCCAACCTATTTCTGAAGAAATTATCAATGTCAGACACCTCTTCTCCACCTCCTCTTCTTCTCTTTCCTCTTCCCTTTCTCCTTTGAAAGATTTGGGAGATTTGAGCTCAGAAATCTCCGGGTAATGGAATTTTCCGAGCCTGGGAACAAGAATGGAACATTTGCAAAAACACGGCAGAACACCCAGCCAAGGAACATTCCTTTCAGATCTCATAACTGCTAGCTAGGCTTTCCTTTAAATCAAAAGAGAGTACTACAGGGGATCAAAGGCATTGGGGAGGATCTGTGGTAACACACACTGATCAATTAGGGGCTATACAACACGCGCAGCCGCGTTTCAAGATTCCATAACATAATCCTCTTTTCTTTGCAGTAAAAGTTGGCAGAATCTAGATTGTTTTGTTACTGTTAACGGCGTTTGATATACTCAGTCGCGGGGAGAAAGCATCGCATCAGCGTAGGGTAGCAATAAATCCTAAATTTGATATCACTTTTTCTGACCGGCACATTTTATCAAGAAGGGATAAGCTCTCGTGAACCACAGTCACCTTCAACAAATGGGTAGGCTAGCTAGCATGAGGATCATGGCAAACTAGATGGCCTTGAACACGGGTGTCAAACTCACCACGTCACACGACGTTTTTCGCATTGCCGGAGCTGGGGTGGGTGCAGCCCCCGCATGATGCAAACGGCCCATGGGCCGGCAATTTGGCACCCCTGGCCTTGAAGGGCCAGGATTGACAGAATTTGAGGATGAATTCTAGGGGTTAAAATCTCTCTGGAAAATAGAGAGATCATGAGATCGCCCGCAGGTACTCCGGACAGCTGCTTCCTGCGAGTAAACAGCAAAAATGGAAGGTTTTGGATTTTTTTTTTTTTGATTTTTTTTTGCAGTCAGAGGAACCACTTGTGTGTGAAATTGTTGTGGCCTCAGATGCAGCTGCAGTTGTGGTAGGTGGTGCTGTTTGTGCGGAAGGGCACTCCTTGATCCAAAGATACTTTTTCAAGAGGCAACTGGATTTTCTTGTTTTTCCTTTGAAGCCGTTTCGCTTCTCCTCCGAGAAGCTTCTTCAGCTCTGACTGGATGGCGGGGAATGGAAGGATTTATACTCCTTGCAGGCAGCTGGTCATTTGCCTTCTTTTAGAGAGTCGTTGAGGCCACTTGGAGGTTTGTCTGTGTCCTCAGGGTCACCTGAGTGGTGCAAATGGGTGTGGAGCCTTCTCACAAAAAACAAAACCAAGAAAACAACAAGAAAGTCTAGTTGCCTCTAGAAAAAGCACCTTTGGGACAACCATGATCTGGATGACTGAGAATCTCCAAAGACAGTCACATAACGTGTTAAAGCTAAACTAATGAAACACAACGGGCGGTGTTCAGATAACATGTTGAGACATAAACCATAGAATGGCTTTGTTCACACATGCCCACGATGTATTGAACTGATATATTTCTGTCAGCACTTTGACCTAATCTAGAATTTTGTTCAAACACCACCCAAATATATTACATGTGAAGTTCTAGACCTCAGTCTTATGTTTGCTTTCTTTCAACCAACCTCCTCCAGGTCCTTAGTTGCGTGAACCCTGATAATGTGAACAGCCCTGAGATTCCAGTGAAGATCTTGAACTGTGACACCATCACTCAAGTGAAGGAGAAGTTCCTTGATGCCATCTTCAAGAACGTTCCCTGTTCTCATCGGCCCAAAGCAGCAGATATGGATCTTGGTACGTTGAGTATCTTCTTAGATCAATAGAGGTGGCCAGCCATGGAACCCATCCATCCATTCATATCACCATGTTGGGTTAGGTCAGGGGTAGGCAACCTTGGCTCTTTTATGACTCGTGGACTTCAACTCCCAGAATTCCTGAGCCAGCTATGAAGTCCGGGAGTCATAAAAGAGCCAAGGTTGCCTACCCCCGGGTTAGGTTGATGCAGTCAGGTTTTCCCATGGGCAAAAAATGCTCCTTCTTGGGCATTTGGGGGAGAATAGCATATCAGAAACTAAAACCTAACCTTAGTTAGGAAAGATGGCTAGGCAATATGAGAGAGAATATTGGGAAAATTTTATAGGCGGATGGATCCTTTGCAAATTCACATCATGGGAGAACCTTCTGAACGAGATAATGGATTCTTCTGAAGGAGATAACTGGAACCTTCTGAAGGAGATAACTGGAGCCTTCCGAAGGAGATAATAGATTCTTCTGAAGGAGATAAATGGAACTTTCTAAAGGAGATAACTGGAAGCTTCTGAAGGAGACAACTGGATTCTTCCAAAGGAGATAACTGGACCCTTCCAAAGGAGATAACTGGATTCTTCTGAAGGAGATAACTGGAACCTTCTGAAGGTGATAACTGGATTCTTCTGAAGGAGATAACTGGAACCTTCTGAAGGAGATAGCTGGAACTTTCTGAAGGAAATAACTGGAGCCTTCTGAAGGAGATAACTGGAAGCTTCTGAAGGAAATAACTGGAACCTTCCAAAGGAGATAACTGGAACTTTCTGAAGGAAATAACTGGAGCCTTCTGAAGGAAATAACTGGATTCTTCTGAAGGAGATAACTGGATTCTTCTGAAGGAGATAACTGGACCCTTCCAAAGGAGATAACTGGAACCTTCCGAAGGAGATAACTGGAGCCTTCCGAAGGAGATAATAGATTCTTCTGAAGGAGATAACTGGAACTTTCTGAAGGAGATAACCAGAAGCTTCTGAAGGAAATAACTGGAGCCTTCTGAAGGAGATAACTGGAATTTTCTGAAGGAGATAACTGGAACTTTCTGAAGGAGATAACTGGAACCTTCTGAAGGAGATAACTGGAACTTTCTGAAGGAAATTACTGGAGCCTTCTGAAGGAGATAACTGGAGCCTTCTGAAGGAGATTACTGGAACTTTCTGAAGGAAATAACTGGAGTCTTCTGAAGGAGATAACTGGAACCTTCTGAAGGAGATAGCTGGAAGTTTCTGAAGGAAATAACTGGAAGCTTCTGAAGGAAATAACTGGAACCTTGCGAAGGAGATAACTGGAGCCTTCTGAAGGAGATAACTGGAGCCTTCTGAAGGAGATAACTGGAACTTTCTGAAGAAGATAACTGGAGCCTTCTGAAGGAGATAACTGGAACCTTCTGAAGGAAATAACTGGAACCTTCTGAAGGAGATAACTGGAGCCTTCTGAAGGAGATAACTGGAAGCTTCTGAAGGAAATAACTGGAACCTTGCGAAGGAGATAACTGGAACATTCCGAAGGAGATAACTGGAGCCTTCTGAAGGAGATAACTGGAAACATCTGAAGGAGATTCTGAACTACTATCAAGTTTTTTTTAGGGTTCCTTCATTCTTAATTCAAGGAGTCAGATGAGAACCGATATGAGCATTGACCATCAACTGGCCAAACAGGCAGGGATCACAGAGAACAAGGTTACAGTGGATCCAGCTGAACATTGTGTGGCTATAACTATTAGCACTTTAAGTCACCTTGTTAAGGTTACCAACAGAGGAGAATTTTTGTAGCTCAGGGCTGAACCGAGCGGGTCTGTGGTGCTCTCTGGGCTGGGTATTTTTCTTGCCGAAGTTTCATTACCAAACTAGGTAATCTCCTCAGTGCTAGAAGGATGTGCAATCTAGGGAGTGGAGCAGCGGGGAGACGGAGGAAGAGACGGAGAAGAGGAGGAAAGATCGAGAAGCAAAAGGAGTGAAGGGGAAAAAGGAAGAGAAAGGAGTGAGAGAAGGAGAAAGAGAAAAACTGTGGGGTCCTTGGTGCTCTCTGAGCTTGGTGGTTTGCTTGCAGGCGTTTCGTGACCCAACTAGGTAACTTCATCAGTGCAGATGTTGTTACCCAGTTTGGTAATCAAATGAAAAGTTGCAAAAGGTGATCACATGATCCTGGGACACTGCAACCGTCATAAATACGAGCCAGTTGCCAAGCCCCTGAATTTTGATCATGTGAGCCCGGGGACGTTGCAACGGTGGCAAGTATGAAAAACAGTCCTAGCTCACTTTTTTCCCCCAGTGCCATTGTAACTTCGAACGGTCACTAAACAAATGGTTGTAAATCAAGGACTACCTGTATTTTTAAACCCCTGGATTTACCCCTTACACACACACACACACACACACACACACACGCACAAAGACAATTTAGCACTAAGCCTAGCAGCACTCTATTAACTGTTTAACAGGAAGAGCCCTTGCCGGTATCCATCCTTTGTGCGTCTGTGTGTCTTTGTGCGGGTATGTGTGTGCGTTTGTCTGTGTCCTTGAAATGCGATTGTGCAGCAAGGTCGCTCGTGTCAATTTATAGGAGGAGCCCGAAAGACGCTTGGGCACCGAGACTCATTTTGAGCTCCAGACAATTTGAAAAAAAAAAGAAAAAGAAAAAGAAAGAAGTGGTCGGCTGCAATTTGATCGCTGATGTCATGCAGGAGAAAAAGCTAATTTGTCCTCCGTCCTGGCAAAAACCTCGTCTGCCTTCTCCCCCCCCCATCGGAGAGAGGCGCTCATCGGGGTGAAGGTGGCATCAAAGGCGAAGGCTGATCAAAGTTTACCGTCGTCCATTCCTCAGTGCAAGCCAGCAGCCCTTTCTCTAAGCCTCATCTTAAAACCTTTCTCCCCCCGGCATTGTCCTCAAATCTCTTCAGCTCCAGGTTGACTTTGATCACCCGGGCCAATTATTTTGTTCGAGAAGGCAGCTTCAAAGACGGCGGGGATCTCTTACCATGGGATCCCTTTTGCCGTGACCACCGCAGACCGGCCCTGATGTCCCGCCTGTCGCTGCGACGGGGACCTAACTCACTTTCTACAAGCCAGCCGAGTGATCCAAAATGGCCGCTGCACTTTGCCTGTGGGGGCCCTGGGTGGTCTCTGAGCTTGGCTGTTTTCTTGCAGACCTTTCGTTACCCAAACTAGGTAACATCATCAATGCTAGAAGGGAGTGAGATTTGGGGGCGGGGAAGAGAGGAGGAGGAGGAGGAGGAGGAGGAGGAGGAGGAGGAGGAAGAGGAAGAAGACTGTGTGGTCATGGGTGCTCTCTGAGCTCGGTTGCTTTCTTGCAGATGTTTCGTGACCCAAACTAGGTAACATCATCAGTGCTAGAAGGGAGTAAAATTTGGGGGGGGGGAAGAGAGGAGGAGGAGGAGGAGGAGGAGGAGGAGGAGGAGGAGGAGGAGGAGGAGGAGGAGGCCGACGACGACGACGATGACGACTGTGGGGGTCCTGGGTGCTCTCTGAGCTTGGTTGCTTTCTTGCAGATGTTTCGTTACCCAAACTAGGTAACATCATCAGTGCTAGAAGGGAGTGAAATTTGGGGGGGGGGAGAGAGGAGGAGGAGGAGGACGACGACTGTGGGGTCCTTGGTGCTCTCTGAGCTTGGCTGTTTCCTTGCAGACGTTTCATGACCCAAACTAGGTAACATCATCAGTGCTGGCACAAAACCACCAAGCTCAGAGAGCATCTAGGACCCTTCACGGCAAACCCTGAGCCACAAATATTCTCCTTTCTTGGTAAGGAGAAATTTCCTGTCATCCTGCCTCCCTTTTATTCTCTCAACTCAAACATCCCCCAATAAGTTAAGGTTCCTCGTCGCTCTCTGAGCTTGGCTGTTTCCTTGCAGACGTTTCATTATCCAAACTAGGTTACATCATCAGTGCTAGAGGGGAGTGGGGTTTATGGAGAGGAGGAGGATTATGGGGCCCTTGGTGCTGTCCAAGTTTGGCTGTTTTGTTGCAGATGTTTCATGACCCAAACTGGGTAACATCATCAGTGCTCAGCAGTCAAGCTGAACTTTCACTGAACTTTCTTTTGCAAGATATTTTCAAGCCGAAGCAAAAACACTCCCCTAACCCAGATGCTTTCCTTTAATTAGCTAATTGCTCTCCTGAAAAATAGTGCAAATATGTCCTCCCAATTTGTGACACGGTGGCCTTTGGGGTTTTACAGACTTCTGAATTTTGGAATGCAGTTTTCCAATTAAAAATGGGCCAGTCGGAGGGGGAAGCAGATCCAAAGGAGAGAGAAAAAGAGAGAGGGGGGAAAAAAATAAGAGGAAGAGAGAAAGGAAGGAAGGAAGGAAGGAAGGAAGGAAGGAAGGAAGGAAGGAAGAAAGAAAGAAAGAAAGAAAGAAAGAAAGAAAGAAAGAAAGAAAGAAAGAAAGAAAGAAAGAAGAAAGAAAGGGAGGAAGTGAGAAAGAGAGGAAAAGAAAGTGAGAAAGATAAACAAAGAAAGAGGAAGAGGAAGACAGTGAGAAAGAGAAAAAGGGAAAGACAAAAAAGAGAGGAAGGAAGTAAGGAAGGAAGTGTGTGTGTGTGTGTGTGTGTGTGTGTGTGTGTGAGAGAGAGAGAGAGAGAGAGAGAGAGGATAGACTGAGAAATATGCCATTTTCGTTCAGTACGGATCTCTGCCTGAGCAGGGAGATAATAATAATAATAATAATAATAATAATAATAATAATAATAATAATAATAATAATAATAATAATAATAATAATAATAATAATGTTGGAAGGGACCTTGGAGGTCATCTAGTCCAGCCCCCTGCTCAGGCAGGAAACCCTATACCATTTCAGACAAATGGCTGTTCAGTCACTTCTTAAAAACTTCCAGAGCATTCACAGCTTCTGGAGGCAGGTTGTTCCACTGGTTAATTGTTCTAACTGTCAGGAAGTTTCTCCTTAGTTCCAGGTTGCTTCTCTCCTTGGTTAGTTTCCATCCGTTGCTTCTTGTCCTGCCTTCAGGGCCTTTGGAGAACAGCTTGACTCCCTCTTCTTTGGGGCAGCCCCTGAGAGATTGGAACTCTGCTATCATGTCCCCCCTCGTCCTTCTCTCCATTAAACTACACATGCCCAATTCCAGCAACCGTTCCTTATCTGTTTTATCCTCCAGTCCCCTAATCATCTTTGTTGCTCTTCTCTGTACTCTTTCTAGAGTCTCAACATCTTTTTTACGTCATGGTGACCAAAACTGGATGCAGTAGACTAGAAGACCTCCAAGGTCCATTCCGGCTCTGATCTATGTTTTAAACAAGTTCCATCATGCTTGGGAACAATGCAAAGTGACTAAGGGCTGTGTGCTTAGTACACAACGTACAACTTCTGGAATCCAGCCATCCAAAGACA
>NC_139515.1:86093918-86219095 GCF_947247035.1 Vipera ursinii | reverse complement strand
CCCAGAATGGACTTCTGGAAGGGGCATCCCCACAGAGAACCGGTTGTTCACATATTTGAATCCCACCACTGCCTACACCCCAGAACCAAGTACATCAAATAACAAATAACAGAACAGAATAACAAGACTGGAAGGGACCAAATCAAACTTTGAACGTCTCGATGCAGCTATTTTTAGACTAGCAACTCATTCCTTAATACACTGCTCCAGTTACTCTTAGAAAAAGCAGTTCAAATCCAGTAAAGAAAGATATTGGTAGCTTAAGGTTGAAATGAGGGATCCTTAAGTGCTCTCTGAGCTGGGTTGCTTTCTTGCGGATGTTTCATGACCCAACTAGGTAACATCATCAGTGCTAGAAGGGGAGTGAGGGAGGAGGAGAAAGAAGAGGAGGAGGAGGAGGAGGAGGATTGAAGGGGGAGAAGAAGGAGAAAGAGAAGTGGAAGAACAAAAACCTTGGTGCTCTCTGAGCTAGGTGGCTTTCTTGCAGACATTTCATGACCCAACTTGGTAACATCAGTGGTAGAAGGAGAGGTTGTGGAGAGGAGGAGGAGGAGGAGGAGGAGGAGGAGGAGGAATAGGAGGAGGAGGAGGAGGAGGAGGAGGAGGAGGAGGACTGTGTGGTCTTGGGTGCTCTCTGAGCTGGGTTGTTTTCTTACAGATGTTTCATGACCCAACTAGGTAACGTCATTGGTGCTAGAAGGGAGTGAGGTTTGTGGAGAGGGGGAAGAGGAAGGGGAGGGGGAGAGGAAGAAAGAGAAAAAATGAAGGGGATGTTGTGATTCAGGGTCAGCCTGTGGGTTCGGCAGTTGGGTCGGACGACTCAGAGGAGGAGGAGGGGGGTGTTGAAGACCTTGCTGAGGGGGTTGAAGATCTTGCTGATGAGAGCCCTCAGCCAGGCCCCTCCCACTTGGTCACCACGGAGACCCAGCTGTGTGAGCCTGACAGCGTGGATGAAGATGACCCACAGCTGGCCCTGTTCAAGGATGCCCGACGCAGGAGGCAGTCAATTAGGAGTAGACAGAGGAAGGCAATGGGGCTTCTCGGAAGGAGGCAGAGAGAAGCCACGCCCTGAACTTTATATAAGGGGAATGTGTGGGGAGGGCTGGTTTGCTGAAGGCAACTGTTTGCATAGTTCGTGTTTCTTAAAGCTCTTGTTTCTTGGTTCGTGTCTTGTTTGTTTTTGTAGCTATAAATTTGGCAGGCGTAATTCCAGCCTCTTGCCGTTTGTAAAGGGGTTGTCCCTGCCTTTTCTGCAGGGCCAGTAGCAGGCTGGTACAGAACAGGGGAAAGCAGAGGAGGAGGAAGAGAAGGAGAAGAATTGTGGAGTCCCTGGTACTCTCTGAGCTGGGTGGTTTCCACGCAGACATTTCATGACCCAACTAGGGAACGTCATCAGTGCTAGAAGGGAGGGGGGTTTGCTTATATACAGCACAAGCCTCTTGTGGCACTGATGATGTTACCTAGTTGGGCCATGAAACGTCTGCAAGAAAACAGCCAAGCTCAGACAGCACCAAGGATTCCCTCACAGTTTCAATTCCCCCCCCCCTTCCCCACTTAGACCTCGGAAGAAAATCTTCAAGGATTTGTGTCCCGTTTGTGCTTTCAGAAAACATGATCCGCTACACCGGAAGCCCAGACAGCTTGCGTTCCCGGACGCCCATGATTACGCCCGACCTGGAAAGTGGTGTCAAGATGTGGCATTTAGTGAAGAACCACGAGCATGGCGATCAGAAAGAAGGGGATCGAGGGAGCAAGATGGTATCTGAAATCTACCTGACAAGGCTGCTAGCCACCAAGGTGGGCAAGGCTGGAGAAAAAGGGCCTGGAGCCCAAAAGGGAAGGTGGTGGGGGTGGGGGGAAACAGAAAAAAAAATGGAATTGTGCCAATAAAAGAGAATCTTTGTAGCTCAGGGTTGAATTGTGGGATCCTGGGTGCTCTCTGAGCTGGGTTGCTTTCTTGCAGGCATTTCATGACCCAACTAGGTAACATAATCAGTGCTAAAAGGGGGGTGGGTTGTAGAGAGGAGGAGGAGGAGGAGGAGGAGGAGGAGGAGGAGGAGGAGGAGGGGGACGACGACGACGACGACAATGACGACGAGGAGGAGGACGAGGAGGACGAGGACTGTGGGGTCTTGGTGCTCTCTGAGCTGGGTGGTTTTCTTGCAGACGTTTCATGACCCAACTGGGTAACATCATCAGTGCTAGAAGGAATTGGCGTTTGTGGGGAGGAGGAGGAGGAGGAGGAGGAGGAGGAGGAGGAGGAGGAGGAGGAGGAGGAGGAAGACGAGGAGGAGGAGGAAGACGAGGACGAGGAGGAGGACGAGGAGGAGGATGAGAAGGACGAGGACTGTGGGGTCTTGGTGCTCTCTGAGCTGGGTGGCTTTCTTGCAGATGTTTCATGACCCAACTGGGTAACATCATCAGTGCTAGAAGGAATTGGCGTTTGTGGGGAGGAGGAGTAGGAGGAGGACGAGGAGGATGAGGACGAGGAGGATGAGGAGGAGGACGAGGAGGACGAGGACTGTGGGGTCTTGGTGCTCTCTGAGCTGGGTGGCTTTCTTGCAGATGTTTCATGACCCAACTGGGTAACATCATCAGTGCTAGAAGGAATTGGCGTTTGTGGGGAGGAGGAGGAGGAGGAGGAGGAGGAGGAAGGGAAGAAGGACAATTACAACTGTGGGGTCCTTGGTGCTCTCTGGGCTTGGTTGCTTACTTGCAGACGTTTCAACACCCAACTAGGTAACATCATCAGTGCCAGAAGAGAGTGGGGTTTGCTCTCTTTTTATATAGACAAGTGACTTGCCCTCAGTTGACAGAACTGTTCTTGGTGCTCTTAATGATTGCTTATTGTCGGATTCCTTGTCCTTAACCTAGTGAAGCCAACATGGTAAATTATCAAAGTTCTAAGAGATACTTCCAACCGTGAGACCGTCAATGAGGTCCTGCCTCTTTCCTGCAGCTCTGATCAATTAAACCAGGGGTGTTTCAACCTTGGCTACCTTCAGACTTGTGGACTTCATGGCTGGCTGGGGAATTCTTCCATAAGCCTTTAAAGTTGCCAAGGTTACAAACCTCTGAAATTAAATCCTAATTTTTGTGGTACCTACCTGATGTAAGCATTCTTCACCATTTCCGGAAATGGTCCTGTTCCATCTCCTTTCTCATCTGCAAGGGGGTTCCTCAGGAGGAGAAGACAGGAGAGAGAAAGACAGAGACAGAAAAAGAGAGAGAGAGAAAAAAAAATAGAGAGAGAAAGAAAAAGAAGAGAAAGAGTGACAGAGTGACAGAGAGGAACAAAAAGAGACATAGAGAAAGAGAGAGAGAGAAAAAACAGTAAAAGAGAAAGAGAGAGAGAGACAGAGAAAAGAGAAAGAGACAGAGATACAAAAGAAAGAGAGGGGGGAGAGAGAAAGAGTTAAAAGAGAGAGAGAGATACAAAAGCAAGAGAAAGAAAGAGAGGGGGGAGAGAGAGAAAGTAAAAGAGAAAGAGAAACAGAGATACAAAAAAAGAGAAAGAAAGAGGGGGGAGAGAGAGAGTAAAAGAAAGAGGGAGCAAGAAAAGAGAGAGAAAGAAAAAGACATACAAAAGAGAGAAAGAAAGGGGGAGAGAGAAAGAGTAAAAGAGAGAGACAGAGAGACAGAAAAAAGAGAGAGAGAAAGAAAAAGACAGATACAAAAGAAAGAGAGAGAAAGGGGGGAGAGAGAAAGAGTAAAAGAGAGGAAGAAAGAGAGACAGAGAAACAGAAAGAGACAGAGGTACAAAAGAAAGGAAGGGAGAGAGAGAGAGAGAGAAGGAAGAGAGAGAAAGAGAGAGAGAGAGAGAAGGAAGAGAGAGAAGGAGAGAGAGAGAGAGAGAAGGAAGAGAGAGAAGGAGAGAGAGAGAGAGAAGGAAGAGAGAGAAGGAAGAGAGAGAGAAGGAGAAAGAGAGAGAGAGTGAAGGAAGAGAGAGAAGGAGAGAGAGAGAGAGAGAAGGAGAGAGAGAGAGAGAGAAGGAGAGAGAGAGAGAGAGAGAGCGAAGGAAGAGAGAGAAGGAGAGGGAGAGAGAGAGAGAGAGAGAAGGAAGAGAGAGAAGGAGAGAGAGAGAGAGAGTGAAGGAAGAGAGAGAAGGAGAGAGAGAGAGAGAGAAGGAGAGAGAGAGAGAGAGAGAGAAGGAAGAGAGAGAAGGAGAGAGAGAGAGAGAGAGAGAGAAGGAAGAGAGAGAAGGAGAGAGAGAGAGAGAAGGACTCCCAAATAGGTTGCTTGACAAGGAAGCCATCTCTCTCTCTCCACCGAGGTGTTGACCTCAGCTGAAGTTTTGGAGAGGAAGCAAGCATCTGGCTGTCACCGAAGCGCAGTGCTTCAGGCGAGATGATTTGTGTGACAGCTTTAATAATGCTCTGTTGTTGACTTTCGGCCCAGGGAATACCGCAAAGGTGGTTTAACACTCAGCGCCTCCCATCTTTTCCTTGCTCACCGCCAAGGCTGGGCGATTGATGTAGCGTCGATTTTGCTGACACTTTCCAAGCGCCAAAGCCCAGCAGAGCAAACCCGGGAGGGGTGCAGGCAGGGAAGGAAGTGGTTTCCCCAGAGGCAAATGGTGGGTGGGTGGGTGGGTGGGGGTCCCTTTGTGGGGGATGCCGGCCCCCTTTTTTTCTCCCCCACTCTGACCTCGCCCTGCCCCTGATGGGGCCATGAATGCCACCTTGGCTATTTATTTCTTCTCAACAAAGTCAGCTCAACCAGTCTTCTCAAACAAGACCCAGCTGCCTTTGGTCCTGGGTCATTTTGTGTCGTTTTTGCAAGACTTTGAACGAACCCTAGACCCTGGGATAATTTTCTGGGATGGCCCAAGAGAACACAGAAGAACAGATTGAAGGGACCTTGGAGGTCCTCTAGTCCAACCTCCTGCTGAAGCAGGAGACCTTACGCCTGTGCCATTCTGGACAACTGGCTGATACAATCTTTCCTTCAAAACCTGCAGTGTTGGAGCACCCACAACTTCTGACCGCTGATTTCATTGTGCTCACTGTCAGGAAATGTCTCCTTAATTCCAGGTTGCTTCTCTCCTCGGTTAGTTTCCATCCGTGGCTTCTCATCCTGCCTTCAGGCGCTTTGGAGAATAGCTTGACCCCCTCTTCTTGGGGCAGCCCCTCAAAATATTGGAAGACAATTCTCTTCCCAGTGTTTCCCCCTCGTGAAACGTTTACAATGTTGGTTTTAGTCATTTTAACGCCTGGAATCCTAAATCGTTCTGGTTTTAACGTTTCGTTTTATGGATTATCAAGGGCACTTTGCAGAAGTTTGTGGACGACCTCTTTGAGACAATCTTCAGCACGGCACATCGGGGCAGTGCGCTGCCCCTGGCCATCAAGTACATGTTTGACTTCCTGGATGAGCAGGCCGATAAGCACAACATCCACGATCCTCACGTGCGGCACACCTGGAAGAGCAATTGGTGAGTGCTTCCCAAGAGTCCGGCACACCTGCCCTCCCGGCAGTGGCGTAGCGTGGGTTGTCAGCACCCGGGGCAAGGCAAGTAATTTGCGCCCCCTAACCCGTGGATTTTAGCACTCGAGTCTCTTCCACTAGATTAGTTAAAGAAACCCTGACCCCCTAAGCACATGTATTGTTTGTTATGAAAATACTGATGTAATTAAAGTAAAATGCATCTAATGCGCCCCCCCAGATGTTGCGCCCGGTGCGGCCGCCCCCCCCCTGCACCCCCCACGCTACGCCACTGCCTCCCGGTGGGACCGGTAAAGGGAAGGCCGTCTGGAGAACGCTCTCAAAATTTAAAGTCCTTGACTTGTGAATACTGTCGCCAACAGAATTTCTGCTGCTATGCAAGGCGGTTCCGAAGTGAGTCACACTGGACTGTGCAATCCTTGCTAAGCAGTGCTTTTTTTTGTAAAAGCAAGAGATGCTGGAACTCACACATATCCTATAACCCGCCTTGCTTACCCTACGAGGTTCCATCCAAAAAAGGTGCCGGAACTCCGTTCTGAGCGTTCTATGAGAAAAAAAGCCCTGTATCTATCTATCTATCTATCTATCTATCTATCTATCTATCTATCTATCTATCTATCTATCTATCTATCTATCTATCCATTCCTCTCTCTCTCTCTCTCTCTCTCTCTCTCTCTCTCTCTCTCTCATTCTATCTATCTATCTCAATCTGTCTCTTTCTCTGTTTATCATCTATCAATCTATCCATCCATTCATCCATCCCACCATGTCTGTCTGTGTATCTATCTATCCATCCATCTCCTTATCCATGCATCCATGCATCCATCCTGTTGCTAAGAAATATCGTTGCAGTTCTTAAGTGAACCGCGCATTCGTTAAGCGAATCCAGCTTCTCTTCCCCCGTTAACTTGGCTTCTCGAAGCCAACCGGGGAGAGGTCACAAACGGCGGTCACATGACGCCGGGACGCGGCCGCCGTCATCAGTACAGGCCGGTTGCCAAGCGCGCGAATTTTGATTACGTGACGTACGGGGATGCTGCAGTCGCCGTAAGCGTGAGGACTAGCCATAAGTCACCTTTCCCCCCCAGTGCCGTTGTAATGTCAAACGATCGCTAATTGAGTGGTTGTAAGTTGAGGTCTGAGAGTGGCTGATGTGATGGATCCCCTGAAGCTCATCCACCCGGTCCTTCTCCTCCTCCTCTTCTGTTGGACTGGAATGAACTGCCTTTTAAAGGGAAAAGCCAAGACAGTGAGGATTTAAGTAGGAAAACCTGGGTATAGATGGGAAGGTTCTGTCCAGAGTTTAGGGCGTTGTAGAGAAGTCCCTGAATTATGAAAAGAGATAATAGAATGGATGTACAAAACGGGAGTGATGAGAAAAGAAAAAAGGAAGGGAAGGAGAAAGGGAAGGAAAGGAAAGGAAAGGAAAGGAAAGGAAAGGAAAGGAAAGGAAAGGAAAGGAAAGGAAAGGAAAGGAAAGGAAAGGAAAGGAAAGGAAAGGAAAGGAAAGGAAGCAAATGGATGGGAAATGAAATGAAATAAGGAAAGGAAAGGAAAGGAAAGGAAAGGAAAGGAAAGGAAAGGAAAGGATAAAGGAGGGAAGGGAAGGGAAGGGATGGGATGGGATGGGACAGGAAGGGATGGAAAGGAGGAAGGAGGAAAGGAAAGGAAAGGAAAGGAAAGGAAAGGAAAGGAAAGGAAAGGAAAGGAAAGGAAAGGAAAGGAAAGGAAAGGAAGAAAAATAGGAGGAAAGGAAGGGAAGGGAAGGAAAGGAAAGGAAAGGATAAAGGAGGGAAGGGAAGGGATGGGATGGGATGGGACAGGAAGGGATGGAAAGGAGGAAGGAGGAAAGGAAAGGAAAGGAAAGGAAAGGAAAGGAAAGGAAAGGAAAGGAAAGGAAAGGAAAGGAAAGGAAAGGAAAGGAAAGGAAAGGAAAGGAAAGGAAGAAAAATAGGAGGAAAGGAAGGGAAGGGAAGGAAAGGAAAGGATAAAGGAGGGAAGGGAAGGGAAGGGATGGGATGGGATGGGACAGGAAGGGATGGAAAGGAGGAAGGAGGAAAGGAAAGGAAAGGAAAGGAAAGGAAAGGAAAGGAAAGGAAGAAGGGAGGGAAAAGGGGAAGGGAAGGAACAGAGGGAAGAAAAGGGGGGAAGGAAAGGAAGGGAGGAAAAAAGGAAAGGAAGAAGGGAGGGAAAAAGGGAAGGAACAGGGAAGGAAGGAAGGAAATTAAAGAGAGGAAGGGAGGGAGGGAAAAGAGGGGAAGGGAGAGAGGAAAAAGAGAGAGGGAAAAAAGAAAGAAAGAAGGAAGGAAGAAAGAAAGGAAGAAAAAGAAAGAAAGAAAGAAAGAAAGAAAGAAAGAAAGAAAGAAAGAAAGAAAGAAAGAAAGGTGGAACTAATAAAACATTAGCCTATTATTAACATCGTCTGTGGCACTAATTTAAGGCTGATTGAAGCCACTGGGTGGGGGGGCTTCTTTAAAGAGGGGGAAAAAGAGGTGGGCGTTGAAAGCGGGATTAAAGGAACGGAGACACGGTTTTGAGCAGATTCCATTAATTCCGTGTCCGTTTCCCCAACCTCTTTCTTCACCGTGTTTTCTTGACTTATCGCCCGCTCCTCGCTGCAAAGAGAACCACACCCAGAGGGATTCAGGGAATTCAGGAAAAAAGAAAAGAGAATCATGAGGACATTAATGAAATGGCCAAGAAATGTCTTAGAAGGGATGGAGGTGGAAGACATTTGTCTTGGGTTAAAACAATGGCGGGTGTTGGCATTCGAGAAGGTGAGTGAGGAGAAATGGACTCAGGAGGAACCCTTTGGGGCAATTATTTTTTTGTCCGCTCAGTCAAAACATCTGCTTAGAGGTGATCTAGAAACATCACAGAGAGCTTCTCCAAGGTGGTGACCTCCAGATGTACAATCAGAGCTGGAAGGGACCTCGGAGGTCTTCTAGTCCAACCCCCTGCTCAGGCAGGAGACCCTATACCATTTCAGACAAATGGCTGTCCAGTCTCTTCTTAAAAACTTCCATTGTTGGAGCATTCACAGCTTCTGGAGGCAGGTTGTTCCACTGGTTAATTGTTCTCACCGTCAGGAAGTTTCTCTTTAGTTCTAGGTTGCTTCTCTCCTTGATGAGTTTCCATCCGTTGCTTCTTGTCCTGCTTTCAGGTGCTTTGGAGAATAGCTTGACTGCCGCTTCTTTGGGGCAGCCCCTGAGATATTGGAAGACTGCTATCACGTCTCCCCTAGTCCTTCTCTTTGTTTGACTAGCCATTACCCAATTCCTGCCACCGTTCTTCATAGGTTTTAGTCTCCAGGTCTTTAATCATCTGAGTTGCTCTTCTCTGCACTTCTCCAAACTCCATTTGAATAAATGAATAAGTCCATTTTTCCAAAATCTCAACATCTTTTTTCTTTCTTTTTTTTTTTTGTAATGTGATGACCCAAACTGCATGCAGTATTCCAAGTTGTTACGGCTTCCAAGTTGTCTCGTTCACAGCCAATATGACGGAAAGCTGATTTAACATTATGGACAGTGTGTAAGGAAGGGTGATCCAAATCACAGTGTTACATGGCTTTGTGATTGTTGTTCAGTCGCTAAGTTGTGTCCAACCCCTGGTGATCCCACGGACACTAGGACCCCCGTCTTCCACTGTCTCCTGGAGTTTGCCCAAATTCATGTTTGTTGTGTCGATGGCACTACCTAACCATCTCATCCTCTCTTGTTCCCTTCTTCTTTGGCCTTCAGTTGTAGGAATTCCTCAGCTTACAAGTATTCCTTTAGTAGCGTTTTTCAAAGTTACAACGGCACAGAAGATTTATGACCGTTTTCCCAGACTTACGACCCATTGCAGCTTGCATAGGAGGCTTCCAAGGAGCCAGTCAATGAGGAAAGCCAGATTCATTTAACAAGCTTAACCACCGTGGTGGTGACTCGCTTAACAACCCTGGCAGAAGAGGTGGTAAAATTGTGAATGATTCGCTCAGCAACCCCATCACTTTAGGGATGGTAGTTCCATTTCTAACTGTGGTGGTGAAGTCAGTGAATGAATGAACCTTTATTGTCAAAGTGCAACCATGTATACACTGAGATTGGCTGAGGACGACTCGTATTTGAGTTTTAAAAATAGTGACACCTCCATGTCTTTTCTTCTGTCTTTTGACCTCAGCTTGCCATTGAGGTTTTGGGTGAACATGATTAAAAATCCGCAGTTTGTCTTCGACATTCACAAGAACAGCATCACAGATGCCTGCTTATCGGTGGTAGCGCAAACTTTCATGGATTCCTGTTCAACCTCAGAGCACCGTTTGGGCAAAGATTCCCCATCTAATAAACTGCTTTATGCCAAGGATATCCCCAGCTACAAGAACTGGGTAGAAAGGTAGGTCTGACTCTGTGTGTGTGTGTGTGTGTGTGAGCGCGCGCGCGCGTGCGCTTGCGCGCGTGCACACACGCACTCCCTTCTCTCTCTCTGCTTTCTCTCTCCTCTCTCTCTCTTTTCTCTCTCTTAATCTCTTTTCTCTCTTCTCTCTCTCTCTTCCCTCTTCTCTCTTTTTCTCTCTCTCTTCTCTCTCTGTCCCTTCTCTCTCTCTGCTTTCTCTCTTCTTTCTCTCTTTTCTCTCTGCTCTCTCTTCTCTTTTTCTCTCTTCTCTCCCTCTTCATTCTGTATCTCTTCTCTCTGCTCTCTCTACTCTCTCTCTTTTCTCTCAATCTCTTCTTTCTCTTCCCTCTTTCTTCTCTCTTTTTCTCTCTCTCTTTCTCTCTGTCCCTTCTCTCTGCTTTCTCTGTCTCTTCTTATCTTTTTTCTCTTCTCTCTCTCTGCTTTCTCTCTCTACCCTCTCTCTCTTTTCTCTCTCTTAATCTCTTTTCTCTCTTCTCTCTCTCTCTTCCCTCTTCTCTCTTTCTCTCTCTCTTCTCTCTCTGTCCCTTCTCTCTCTCTCTGCTTTCTCTCTTTTCTCTCTGCTCTCTCTTCTCTTTTTCTCTCTTCTCTTGCTCTTTCTCTCTCTGTCCTCTCTCTGCTTTCTCTCTGCTCTCTTCTTATCTTTTTCTCTCTTCTCTCTCTCTTCATTCTCTCTCTCTTCTCTCTCTGCTTTCTCTCTTCCCTCTCTCTTCTGTCTCTCTCAATCTCTTCTCTTTCTCTCTCTCTCTTCTTTCTCTCTCTCTATAAGAGCATTACAGGTAGCTGTCAATTTACAAGACCACTGAAAAAAGTGACTTATCACTGTTTTTCATACTTTCGACCATTGCAGCATCCCTGTGTTCATGTGGTCCCGGGGGGGGGGGGGTGTCACATGACCCCCTTTTGCAACCTTCTGACAAGCAAAGTCAATGGGGAAGCCAGATTCACTAAACAACCGTGCTACTAACTTATAAACTGTGGTGATTCACATAACAACTGTGGCAAGAAAGGTTGTAAAATGGGGCCAACACTCACTTAACAAACTTCTTGCTTAGGAATGGAAATGTTCGGCTCAATTGTGGTCGTAAGTCGAGGACTGCCTGTATTGGAGGGTCAATCTGACAGTGCTTGACTCTGGTCTGCGCAGAGGAGAGCAGCAAAGATGATGAGGGGTCTGGAGGCTAAACCACATGATGAATGGTTGAGGGAGCTACGTGTGTCTAGATCAGGGGTGGGGAACTATGGCCCCCTTTATGACTTGTGGACTTCAACTCCCAGAATTCCTGAGCCAGCACGGGGGAACTATGGCCCCTTCATGACTCGTGGACTTCAACTCCCAGAATTTCTGAGCAAGCCTGGCTCAGCTTGGAAATCTCTCCCTTTCCCCTCAGAATGGCGGGCTCAGGAATTCTGGGAGTTGAATCTACCAGTCATAAAAGAGCCAAGGTTGCCTACCCCGTGGTCTTGTGAATTCGCTGAGCCATAATGCAGGAAGTTTTTAAGAAGAGACTGGACAAACATTTGTCTGGAATGGTATAAGGCAGGGGGGCTTCAAACGTGGCCCTTTTGTGACTTGTGGACTTCAACTCCCAGAATTCCTGAGCCAGCATGGGGGAACTATGGCCCCTTTATGACTTGTGAACTTCAACTCCCAGAATTCCTGAGCCAGCATGGGGAGCTATGGCCCCCTTTATTTATTATTTATTTTATTATTTAACTTATATACCGCCCTATTCCCGTAGGACTCAGGGCGGTTTACAGGGCAATTAAAATCATACCATACAAAAGTTAAAAAATTTAAAACAGTTAATTAAATTTAGAGCCCAAAATTTAAAAAATTAAAACATTAAAACCCAATTAAAACCCCTCAGTCTAGGCCCGACAGCTCAAAGAGCCAAGTTTTCAGGTCCCGGCGGAATGAGCGGAGGTCGGAGGCAGTCCTAAGTTCCATTGGAAGTTGGTTGACCTGTGGACTTCAATTCCCAGAATTCCTCAGCCAGCATGGGGAGCTATGGCCCCCTTTATGACTTGTGGCTGGCTGAGGAATTCTGGGAGTTGGAGTCCACAAGTCATAAAAGAGCCAAGGCTCCCCACCCCT
Source organism: Vipera ursinii (assembly GCF_947247035.1). Taxonomy (NCBI): domain Eukaryota; kingdom Metazoa; phylum Chordata; class Lepidosauria; order Squamata; family Viperidae; genus Vipera; species Vipera ursinii. The sequence goes on along the minus strand of NC_139515.1, from coordinate 86,207,157 downwards.
GGTCTAGACAATCAAAGAGAAGAATCAGGGGGGACATATATACTGCCTTCCCTTCCGGATTGACTTATGGATTTATTCTCCAAAGCACATAGTGCAGGACAAGAAGTAACAGGATCATTACAGATTAAAAAAATATATAAAGTTAGAAGTAAGCCTTAAAGAGAGATTCACCCTACAACAAGAACAATTAATTAAAGACCTGGAGACTAAAACCTATGAAGAACGGTGGCAGGAATTGTGTAATGGCTAGTCAAACTAAGAGAAGGACCAGGGGGGACATGATAGCAGCCTTCCGGTATCTCAGGGGCTGCCCCAAAGAAGATACAGTCAAGCTATTCTCCAAAGCACCCGAAGGCAGGACAAGAAGCAACGGATGGAAACTAGTCAAGGAGAGAAGCAACCTAGAACTAAGGAGAAACTTCCTGACAGTGAGACAATTAACCAGTGGAACTGCCTGCCTCCAGAAGTTGTGGGTGCTCCATCCTTGGAGGTTTTCAAGAAGAGGCTGGACAACCATTTGACCAGGATGGTACTATAAGGTCTCCTGCTGCAGCAGGGGGGATGGACTAGAAGACCTCCAAGGTCCCATCCAACCCTGTGATTCTATCTTCCATGTTCTATGAAGGAAAGAATAAAAGACCTAAAAGAATTAGACTGAAGACGCAAGACTTGGAGGCAGCTACATCATTTGTTTAGCGACCGTTTGAAGTTATGAAGGTGCTGAAGAAAGTAACTCATGAGCAGCCCTCACCCTTAGGTCTGTTCCAGTGACTCCACCATCGTGTGACCCAAATTCGGGTCAGGTCAACTTAAGGAGGGTGGAGAGCAGGGTGACTCAGTAGGGAGGGAATGGAGGGTGTTCGTTTTGTTGTACAGGAAGTAGAGGGGAGGGGAGGGGAAGGGGAAGGAGGATAAAGGGAGGGAGGGAGGGAAGAATGGAGGGAGGGAGGGCAGGAAGAAGGAAGAAGGGGAGGAAGGAAAGGAGGGAGAAGGAGGGGGAGGTAAGAATGGGGGGAGGGAGCCAGGAGGAAGGAAGGAAGGAAGGAAGGAAGGAAGGAAGGAAGGAAGGAAGGAAGGAAGGAAGGAAGGAAAGGAGGGGGAGGTAAGAATGGGGGAGGGAGGCAGGAGGAAAAAAGGAAGGAAGGAAGGAAGGAAGGAAGGAAGGAAGGAAGGAAGGAAGGAAGGAAGGAGCTAAGGAAGGGGGAGATAAGAATGGGGGAGGGAGGCAGGAGGAAAGAAGGAAGGAAGGAAGGAGGGAGGGAAGGAAGGAAGGAAGGAAGGAAAGGAGGGAGAAGGAGGGAGAAGGAGGGGGAGGTAAGAATGGGGGAGGGAGGCAGGAGGAAAGAAGGAAGGAAGGAAGGAGGGAGGGAAGGAAGGAAGGAAGGAAAGGAGGGAGAAGGAGGGAGAAGGAGGGGGAGGTAAGAATGGGGGGAAGGAGGCAGGAGGGAGGAAGGAAGGAAGGAAGGAAGGAAGGAAGGGAGGGAGGGAGGGAGAAGGAGGGGGAGGTAAGAATGGGGGGAGGGAGGCAGGAGGGAAGGAAGGAAGAAGGGGAAGGAGGGAAGAGAAGGAGGGAAGAATGGTGGGAGGGAGGGAGGGAGGGGAAGGTGAAGGGAGGTGTCCAATGTTTCCTGTCAGATTCCCACAAGGAAATTCAGTGGGGAAGCCGACAGGAAGTCAGAAGGAGGACTTGTTTCCTTGCTCATTCTTTTTCTCTGCTCAGGTAAGGCAATACCTTTCAAACGATGACCCGACAGAGACAGGTCGACTAGCTCATAATTAAATGTCTCCAGGAACATCACACCACGCTATTAGCCTCCCAGCAGAATTTTTTTCCTTTTCTGGCTCCGAGAATAAATTCGCTGGGAAGTCCAAACCCACGCTGTTTCCTCTGACAGCATCCCGAAGGACCCATGGCCTTCTCCTGGACCGAGATCAGAGAAGACAACTTGACCGTCACAACACTGGCCGATATAATGAGCCCATCGCGCCTGTAGTCTGGTCAGTGACCCAGCCAGCCTTTGCAAAGCCCTAGCAACGTTTACTGCCCTTCTTCCCAGTGCTTGTAAGCAGCTAGTCTTTCCTCTCATCCTCGAGAACGTCGGCCTGGAGTGGAAAACGGGAGCATAATTAAGCCAGGTATCTCCTGTGCTGCCTTTGGGTTGCTAAGAAACTGCATCGGGAGAAGCCGAGGCCTCCATCCAATCCTAAAAATAATTATCTGGTCAATTGGGAACACGGCCGCGGCTGAGTTGAGCAAAATAGCCTTTAATATTGCCTACAACACAGAAGTCTTTAGCGGGTTTGGGCCTCTCTTCCTGACAAATGAGCTCAAGCCAAGCTCGAAGAAAGAAAGAGCAACGGGGTGCTTCTCAAACGACGGTAACAAAAAACGGGAATGCCGGCTTCTTGAGGATTAACCGGCGCAGACTCGCCAAGCGGATTGAAGTGCCCATCATCAGGAAAATAGGAAAAATAGAGCCGCTAAACAGAACATCAGAACAGGGGTTCCCAACCCCCGGTCTGTGGACCGGTGCCGGGCCGCAGCATGCCAGCAACCGGTCCGCACAAACAAGCAAAGCCCCATCTGCGCAATGCAGGCAGCACACAAAACCACGCGTACTCTCCGGTCCACGGAAAAAGTTTTCTCCACGGAACCGGCCCCTGGTGCCCAAAGGGCCGGGGACCTCTGCATTAGAACATCGGCACATCTCTGAGGCGTTAATCTGCCCTGGGCACAGGTAGCGCCTCAACATACAACCATTGATTTAGTGACCGAAATTATCACTGGCCCTGGAAAAAAAAGGAACGGATGGCCGTTTTTCACACTTACGACCGTTGTAGCCTCCCCACGGTCTCATGATCAAAATTCGGACGCTTGGCAACTGGCATGTACTTATGACGGTTGCAGGTCCCGGAGTCGTGCGATCCCCTTTTGTGACCTCCTGACAAGCAAAGTCAATGGAGAACCCCGATTCACTTCACACCCGTATTTCTAACTTAACGACGGCCGTGGTTCGCTTAACAACTTCGGCAAGGAAGGTCGTAAAAAGGGGCAAAATTCATTTCTTGCTTAGTGACAGACCTTTGGGGCTCAGCTGCTGTCATAAGTCGAGGACTCCCCGTGTTTTCATATCTTTCCTCCGCTAACGATCAAGCAGCATCCGTTATCCTGTACGATATATCCGTTATTTGGATTTAGTGCACAACTCAAGGCAGCCTTTGTCACGTCAGCAAAGTTGCTGCTTTGGGACATGCGACAAGGCCTGGCAAGCATGTACTAAGTAAAGGAGTAGAGTTTAAACTTCCTTTGTCAAGTGGTCACGGTTGTTATGGATGCTTTTTATGTTAGGCCTTTACATCTCTTTGCTTGAGCTAACAATAAATAATCACTTTGTTTACTGGGGTGTCAAGTGGTCAAGGTTGAGAAAGGCTGCAGCTTCACCTGGTCTTTCCCAGGTGAGCTGTCTGTCTGGGAAGATTCCTGTATTACAGGCAATAAACAATAAAGTTGTTTACTGCCTATTTACTGCCTGCCAACAAAAGTGCGTATAGTCAAGGCTATGGTCTTCCCAGTTGCAAAGTTGGACCATAAGAAAGGCCGAGCACCAAAGAATGGAGGCCTTTGAACTATGGTGCTGGAGAAGACTCCTGCGAGTCCCTTGGACTGCGAGGCGATCAAACCGGTCAGTCCTGGAGGAGATCCACCCTGGCTGCTCTTTAGAAGGCCAGATCCTGAAGTGGAAACTCAAATCCTTTGGCCACCTAAGGAGAAGGAAGGACTCACTGGAGAAGAGCCTCATGCTGGGAAAGGTTGAGGGCAAGAGAAGAAGGGGACGACAGAGGAGGTGGTGGCTGGATGGAGTCACTGAAGCAGGAGGCGTGAGCCTAAATGGACTCCAGAAGATGGTGGAGGACAGGAAAACCTGGAGGAACGTGGTCCATGGTGTCACGAGGGGTCGGACACGACTTCGCAACTAACAACAACAACAAAACAATAAAGTAGCTAGATTAAACTCCACTACACATGCGGGTCCGGCTGTTTGCAATCGACAATACAGATCGTCCTCGTCTTACCCCTGCAATTGAGCCCCAGATTTATGTTGCTAAGCGAGGCATCTGCGAGGTGAGCTTCAGCCCATTTCACGGCTTTTCTGGCCACGTTCCTTAAGCGAATCCCTGCACTTGTTCAGTACAACACATGGCTGTCAGGCGAATCTGACTTCCCCGTCGACTTTGCTGGTCAGAAGGCCGCAGAAGGGGATCACCTGGCCCCAGGACACTGCGACCGTCTTAAATACAAAGCGGTTGTCAAGCGTCCGAATTTTGATCCCGAGATGCTGCAACGGTTGTGTGAAAAGCGGTCGTAAGTCCCTTTTTTCCCCCGGAGCTGTGGTAACTCTTGAAAAGTCATTCAACAAGCTGTTGTAAGTCGGAGACTACCTATATAATAAATCCCGGAGTTAAAATGTCCCGTGTTGATATCCTTAGTCGTGCAGGCATCAACCTCTCTGTCTTCTGCTAGATCACTGATGGCAAACCTTTTAGAGACCGAGTGCCCAAATTGCAACTCCAAACCCACTTATGTATCATTGGGTGCTAGGTGGGCGTGACCATTGGGTGGGCATGGCTGCGGTGGTAACAGTAGACTGGGTGGGACTAAAAAGTTCAATCAATCAATTCCAACTTTGCGAGATCTTTTTTTTCCCCGCGAGAAGTTGAATTTGATTGATTGATTGAACCTTTTTTTTTTGCACACGGCATCGGAGGGCTAAAGCGAAAAGGTTTTATAAAACCCAGCTGAAGGCCTAGGACTGGGGCGACACCGCGCGTGCCCGCAGAGAGGGCTCTGCGTGCCACCTGTAGCACCCGTGCCATAGGTTCGCCACCACGGTGCTAGATGGATTTCAACCAGTGGACAAACCCCAAAGCAGGTTGGCACCACTAGGTTGCCACCCTCACCTGGTTGAGTTTCGTTTGACTCGTGATTCTTCTGAGCTTCTGATGAAGACTTTGGTGCCCCCTGCACCTGAGAAGGCAGAGTGGTTGCATAAATATGTCATTCCCCATAATTGCCATCTTCTGTCTGCAACACATGGTCTCATTACCAGCATTTCATATGCTAAATGATTATTAACGAGCTTCGTAATGAGCGGCAACAGCAGCCCCCCCCCCCACCAAAGACCCTCACAAGATAATTAGCTCCATGACACAGTGGGGAAAAGAAACACTGGACCACCCCGGTAGATTACAGCACGAGGGGAGGCGATAATCGTTAACGAAGTTTCGCATTTTGATGAGCTGTCAAACCAAGTCAAAGGAAGGAAAGGTTTCCTCGTGGCGCAGGCACACGTGTGCCTCTGCGCGCCGAGAGTTGGCCTGAAGCCTCTGGGAGGTGTCTTGTGCCGGAGCCCTCTTGCAACGTTGGCCAAACTTGCAACAGGTTGCCCAAGTGCAGAGAAGAGCAATTAAGATGATTAAAGGCCTGGAGAGTAAAAACATATGAAAAAAGGCATATGCAGGAATTGGGTATGGCCAGTCTAGAGAAAAGAAGGACTGAAGACGTTCCACTGGTTAATTGTCCTCACTGTCAGGAAGTTTCTCCTTTGTTCTAGGTTGCTTCTCTCCTTGATGAGTTTCCGTCTCTTGACGGAAACAGTTGTTGAGACTCTAGAAAGAGTACAGAGAAGAGCAACAAAGATGATTAGGAGACTGGAGGCTAAAACATATAAGGAAGGGCTGCTGGAATTGGGTGTGTCCAGTTTAATGAAGAGAAGGACGAGCGGGGACACGATAGCAGTCTTCCAGTATCTCAGGAGCTGCCCCAAAGAAGAGGGAGTCAAGCTATTCTCCCAAACACCTGAGGGCAGGACAAGAAGCAACGGATGGAAACTAATCAAGGAGAGAAGCAACCTGGAACTAAGGAGAAACTTCCTGACAGTTAAAACAATTAACCAGTGGAACAACCTGCCTCCAGAAGCTGTGAATGCTCCAACACTGGAGGTTTTTAAGAAGAGACTGGACAGCCATTTGTCCGAAATGGTATAGGGTTTCCTGCCTGAGCAGGGGGTTGGACTAGATGACCTCCAAGGTCCCTTCCAACTTTATTATTATTATTATTATTATTATTATTATTATTATTATTATTATTATTATTATTATTATTATTATTGTTTTTGTTGTTGTTCTTGTTCTTGTTCTTGTTCTTGTTCTTGTTGTTCTTGTTGTCCTGCCTTCGGATGCTTTGGAGAATAGTTTGACACACCCCCCTCTTCTTTGGGGCAGCCCCTGGGGTATTGGAAGACTGCTATCACGTCACCCCTGGTCCTTGTTTTCCTTCAACCCTGTGGTACACTGCTTCCTTCCTTAGCGATCTTGCTTAACTTTAATCTAAATGTTTATGGTTTTAATGTTTTCTATTATTTTACCTTGTTGTAAGCTTGTTGGATGGTAAACAAATACTCTTCAAAATATCCCAGGTCTTGCCTGAAGCCCAGCGGGCCATTAAGAGTCCTTCCTCAAGCGGAGAAGTCAATTACCCAAACACAGAACGTAGATCTGTCACAGCCAGCCATTGTCCTCCGGTCTCTTTTCCCAGGGAAGCTTGACTGGTCCAGAGTAATAGAGGTATCTCCGAGCCTTTGACAGGAATAGGCACCCAGAGCCAGCTTTTTGCAAATTAATCTGTCATGCCATCCTGGCTGGCATTCAAGGTTGATATTGGAAGAGCTTCACGAGGTCTGTCTCTTGCTGGCTGTCTCTCCCAGGACATAAGAGCACCTGAGCTATGACAGGAGAAGGAGGGAGAGCAGAAGAGAAGAGGGACACAGCAGAAACTATCAGAGCTGAACAGCCAGACTACACGTTGTTGTTGTTGTTGTTAGCTGCGAAGTCGTGTCCGACCCACAGCTCCGGGGGAAAAAAGGGACTTACGACCGCTTTTCACACAACCGTTGCACCATCTCGGGATCAAAATTCGGACGCTTGGCAACCGCTTTGTATTTAAGACAGTCGCAGTGTCCTGGGGCCAGGTGATCCCCTTTTGCGGCCTTCTGACCCCGTGGACCACATTCCTCCAGGCCTTCCTGTCCTCCACCATCTTCTGGAGTCTATTTAAGCTCACGCCTCCTGCTTCAGTGACTCCATCCAGCCTCCTCATTCTCTGTCATCCCCTTCTTCTCTTGCCCTCAACCTTTCCCAGCATGAGGCTCTTCTCCAGTGAGTCCTTCCTTCTCATTAGGTGGCCAAAGTATTTGAGTTTTAGCTTCAGGATCTGGCCTTCTAAAGAGCAGTCAGGGTTGATCTCCTCTAGGACCGACCGGTTTGATCGCCTTGCAGTCCAAGGGACTCGCAGGAGTCTTCTCCAGCACCAGAGCTCAAAGGCCTCAATTCTTTGGCGCTCGGCCTTTCTTATGGTCCAACTTTCACTGCCATACATTGCAACTGGGAAGATCATAGCCTTGACTATACGCACTTTTGTTGGCAGGGTGATGTCTCTGCTTTTTAGTGTGCTATCTAGATTGGCCATGGCTTTCCTCCCCACCTTTTAATTTAATTTAATTTAATTTCCATTTAAGCATTTGTTGTTGTTAGTTGCGAAGTCGTATCCGACCCCTTGCGACCCCGTGGACAACATTCCTCCAGGCCTTCCTGTCCTCCACCATCTTCTGGAGTCCATTTAAGCTCAGGCCTCCTGCTTCAGTGACTCCATCCAGCCACCTCCTTCTCTGTCGTCCCCTTCTTCTCTTGCCCTCCACCTTTCCCAGCATGAGGCTCTTCTCCAGTGAGTCCTTCCTTCTCATTAGGTGGCCAAAGCATTTGAGTTAGACTACACATACCCACGTTCAAACTAGCTACTTTATTGCTCTATGGCCATAATAAAGGAATCTCCCCGACTGGCAGCTTTTGCCTGGAAAAAACCCCAGATAAGGCTTAAAGCATTTACGGGTGGTGGTGTGTGTGTGTGTCAGATTTTTTGTACCATGTTTGGTTTAATTTCCATCTTCTGGCATGAGGAGTTCAGACTTACAGGTTGTCCTCGACTTACAACCACAGTGGAGCCCAAAATTTATGTTGCTATGGGAGACATTTGTTAAATGAGCTTTGCTAGGGTAGCCCAGCGGCTAGAATGCTGTATTGCAGGCTGACTCTGCTCACTGCCAGCAGTTCGATCCTGACCGGCTCAAGGTGGACTCAGCCTTCCATCTTTCCAAGGTCGGTAAAATGACCCAGATTGTTGTGGCGGGGGGCGGGGGCAATAGGCTGAAGCTGTAAACTGCTTAGAGAGGGCTGTAAAACAGTGTGAAGGAGTATATAAGTCTGCTATTGCTATTTCTACTGCCATTGCCCCATTTTATGACCTTCCTTGCGACAGTTGTTAAGTGAATCAGTGCAGTTGTTAAGTGAGCAACACGGTTGTTAAGTGAAGCCGGCTTCTCCCTTGACTTTGCTTGTCAGAAGGTTGCATTGCGGCCGTCATCAATAGGAGCCAGTTGCCAAACGTCCAGATTTTGATCCCATAACCGTGGGGATGCTACAACAGTGGTGTGCAAAAATGGGCATAAGTCCCTTTTTTTTCAGTGCCATTGTAACTTTGAACCGGTCACTAAATGAAACCATTGTAAGTCGAGATACTACTTGTAACAGGTTCCTCTTTCCAACGTCAGCCGTGTCACCCTCCAAGATCCCTTCTCCTAACCCAGGGGTAGGCAACCTCGGCTGTTTTATGACTCATGGACTTCAACTCCCAGAATTCCTGAGTCAGCATAGCTGACTCAGGAATTCTGGGAGTTGTAGTCCATGAGTCATAAAACAGCCGAGGTTGCCTACCCCTGTCCTAACCTGTGGATCGCTACGGTTTTTGCACCCCCAACAATTGATGACCTGACCATCTCTGGGCCAACAGGCTACGCTTGAATTTGAATTAGCTTGATTTTTTTGTGGGGGGTGGGGTGGGGTGGGGTGTCCTTTATTCTAAAACCACCCAGCTGTTGGAGGCAGTCTTGGAGAGGTCAGCTAGCACAGAGGACCCCAACCATTTGGGCACCAGGGGCCGGTTCCGTGGAGAGAGGTTTTTCCGCCGACCGGAGGGTGCGTGGATTTGCGTGCTGCCTGCATCCCGCAGATGGGGCTTTGCTTGTTTGTGCGGACCCGTTGCTGGCACGCCGCGGCCCAGGACCAGTCCAAGGACCGGGGGCTGGGGATCCCTGAGCTAGCAGATACCGGCTAAACATTTTGCAATATACCACAGCTTTGCCCGTCGCAGCGAGAACCCCTTGCCAGCCAGCTCTGCCCTGCCCTGCCTGCTGTTGGAAAGACGTTTAGATCAGGGGCTGTCTTGTTACAGGCTGCAAACACACACACACACACACACACACACACAAACAAACAAACAACTCCCCCTCCTTCCCCTTATCATAGATTAGCTTGGACTTGGCAAACATTCGAGCTACTCTGCTGCCAGCTCTCTAGTCTATGCAACAGGCTGGAAGAAAACCAGGTTTGGATAGTCAATCCGATCATTTGCATTTCTCTCCCAGGAGGGAAGTTAAAAGGGAAGGCTCCACTGGGGTGAGTCTGATTTACTGAGTGCCTCAAAGCGGTTCATAAACAGTTCACAACACAGCCCGCCCCTCTCCAAAGTGGATTATGTCACCGTTGGTTTTCTTGCGCGAGCACCATTCCTTTTTTAATCGGGCATAATACCCGGGCGCGTTCTCATGTTCCACTCAGCAGGATCAGCGAGCAGGGAATATTTATAAAGTGCATGGCTGCCTTTCAGCAGGTCATTATGGAGGAGCAGAAGTCACTCTCCTCCTGGCCTGGAAGCTACAACGTTATGGCGGGGACTCGGTTTCCCCCCTGCAACAGACAAAAGAGTGCAGAGAAGAGCAGCAAAGATGATCAGAGGACTGCAGGCTAAAACAATATCAGAAACGGTTGCAGGAATTGGATATGTCTAGTTTAACGAAGAAAAGGACGAGGGGTGATATGATAGCAGCCTTCCAGTATCTCAGGGGCTGCCCCAAAGAAGAGGGAGTCAAGCTAGTCTCCAAAGCACTTGAAGGCAAGACAAGAAGCAACGGATGGAAACTAACCAAGGAGAGAAGCAACCTGGAACTAAGGAGAAACTTCCTGACAGTGAGGACAATTAACCGGTGGAACAACCTGCCTCCAGGAGCGGTGAATGCTCCAACACTGGAAGTGTTTAAGAAGAGATGAAAAGATATTGTTTTTCTTTTGTTTTTCTTTTAATGATAAGGATATTTTATGTATCGGAAAGTTTAGCTGGGATGATATATTTTTTGTTAATAGGGGAGTAGATTTAACTCTCGGTCTGTTCTGTTTGTTTTCCACGGTTTGTGTTATGTGATTATATGGTTTGTGTCTTTAAACCCCTTGTCCCTCTCCCTATGTATTATTATATTGTTAGTCTTACTGTAGATAATTAATAAAGATTACCTATAAAAATTTTTTAAAAAAAGAAGAGATGTGGACAGCCCTTTGTCTGAAATGGTATAGGGCAGGGGTAGGCAACCTCGGCTCTTTTATGACTCGTGGACTTCAACTCCCAGAATTCCTGAGCCAGCCTGGCTCAGCATGGAAACCTCTCCCTTTCCCCTCAGCACGGCTGGCTCAGGAATTCTGGGAGTTGAAGTCCACGAGTCATAAAGCGGCCTAGGCCTAGCCCAGGAGTAGGCAACCTTGGCTCTTTAATGACTCATGGACTTCAACTCCCAGAATTCCTGAGCCAGCCTGGCTCAGCATGGAAACCTCTCCCTTTCCCCTCAGCACGGCTGGCTCAGGAATTCTGGCCGTTGAAGTCCATGAGTCATAAAAGAGCTGAGGTTGCCTACCCCTGGTATAGGGTTTCCTGCCTGAGCAGGGGGTTAGACTAGATGACCTCCAAGTTCCCTTCCAACTCTGTTATTCTATATTCTAAACACACTGACCCGTTCCAAAAGAAAAGAATATCTGTAGCTCGGGGTTTGAACTGTTTTCTACTTAAGTAGAAAAACACCCTATTAAAAAAAATGAAAAACAACAAGAGGAAAAACAATACAATAATATAATGGAACACCCCCACACCCTACTCCAGCGACAACACCCGATTTGGCGTTCTTGCCGGAGCGGTGCCTGTCTCGTGTAGCAACAGAAATTTGGAGCTCCGTTGTAGTCGTAAGTCGAGGACTACGTCTCCTGAAATTAGAGGTCACAAATTGGTCATTTCTATTTTAAAGTCCCTTTGGCAGGGGCGGCCGTTGAACGAAAAGAAGGAACCGAACTCTGCCGGTGACTTTGGGGGCTTCACAAGACACCCGTCCTCTATTTCATCTTCTGCTTTTTTTCTTTTCTTTTCTTTTCTTTTCTTTTCTTTTCTTTTCTTTTCTTTTCTTTTCTTTTCTTTTCTTTTCTTCTTTTCTTTTCTTTTCTTTTCTTTTCTTTTTCTTCTTCTCTCTCTGCAAACTTCCAAACTCTGGATGCTCCTTGGGGGGAAAGACGGGGTGGGGGGGAGGGGGCGCGCGGAACATGTGCAGCTATTTCTCGGGCAGGCCTGCGAAAACGTCAGATTGCGGGAATTAAAAATGTAAATGACGGCGTCTAATTAACCAGTTGACAGCGGAGCCCAGCTGCCAGGGACAGTGACAGATTACCTTCTGCAAATCCCTGTCCTCCGTGGCCCAAAACAGACTTAAAAGCCGGGGAGAAGCAGGGGACACCTCTGAAAGAGTAGCCTCCTTAAAAAGCCCAGGTTTCTCCCCCCCCCCCCCGCAGGTAAATCTTTTCACCGCATTAGGGTGGTGTCGAAGCCCCGTTAGCTGCAATAAGGTGTGGGAGCTGAGAGCAGGCAACGCTTGTGCTCACAACCCTGCTCATTAAGTTCCTCCATTTTCTGTACAGCTAAGCTCTCAACGTACGAACAAAAGTGGGACGAGGGTTTTCATTGTTAAGCAAGGCAGGCGTTGAGGGAGCAGGGCCCGATTTTATGACCCTTCTGGCCCAGGGTTGGTAAGTGAATCGCTGCAGTTGTTAAGTGAGTCATATGGTCGTTAAGTGAATCCAGATCCTTCCCCCCCCTTGACTGCTTGTCAGAAGCTGGCTGGGGAAGGTCGTAGAGGGAGACCACAGGATCCCCACCCCCCCATGCGCGATCCTGCAACCGTCGTAAATACCTGCTCGTTGTCCGTTGCTCGAATTTTGATATGGGGCAGGGGTGTCAAACTCAATTTCATTGAGGGCCACATCAGCATTGCGGTTGCCCTCAGGGGGCCGGGTGGGTATGGCCAGGGTGGGTGTGGCCTACTGGGTGGGCGTGGCTAGAGTGTGTATGGCCTACTGGGTGGGCATGGCCAGCTCTACATCGTTCGCATCAAGGGTGTCTATGGGGGCCTGGGCAGGAGTGAGACAGATCTGAGGGTCTCTGGCAGAAGGAGGGTCTCTGGGCCAGGGCCAAGGCAGTGGGGGCCGTTCCCTCACTGTTTTCAGGATGGCTTCACGGGCCACATGAAACCACTTCGCGGGCCGGATCCGGCCCCCGGGCCTTGTGTTTGACATGTCTGATATGGGGGAATTCTGTAACCGTTGTAAGGGCAAGAACTGGTTGTAAGTCACCTGTTACGGTGGCGTTGCAACTTTGAATGATTGCTCAGTGAATGGTTGTAAGTCAAGGACTATCCGAGAAGTATGCTAGATGTAGTGTTCTCTACCCCAGGGGTCTCCAACCCGCAGACTGCTCCTTCATACCAGGCCATGCCCGATTCAGAACCGGGCTGCACGAGTGATTGGCTGGCACACGTGTGCTGCTTGACTTGCGCGAGCAACATGCTGGTTCCCCTCTCCTTCCCCCCCCCCACTCGGGCTGCCAAGCCATCAAGTTTGGGCGCCGCTGCTCTAGCCAGAAATGGGGAATCCATGGGCCTGTATCTTTTCTTGCAGTCATGTAGATCAGAGGTCCCCAACCTTTTGGGCACCAAGGACCGGTTCCGCAGAGAGAGTTTTTTCCACAGACCGGAGGGGGCACGGTTTTGTGTGCTGCCTGCATCCCACATACGGGTCTTTGCTTGTTTGTGCGGACAGGTTGCTGGCATGCCACGGACCGGTACCGATCCACAGACTGGGGGTTGGGGATCCCTGATCTAGATGTTCTGTTTACTCACACTGGAAATGATGAGCAAAACACATTTTTGGAAGAGTGGGCGCCCGTTAGCGAAATGGAAATATAGAGGGAATGTGTGCTAATGGGGCAGCCTTGGAGTGCTCAGTGTTAAGGTTTCAACTGACAAACCCAAAGAAACGAACACCTTCACGACATTCCAATCTCTTAATGTAAAACTTTATTGACTACATCATTTTGGCAGGTATGAAAGCAAAACCAGCTCTGGCAAAGCCCAGACCACACCCCTATAGCAGGGGTCTTCAAACTTGGCCCTTTTGTGACGTGTGGACTTCAACTCCCAGAATTCCTCAGCCAGGTGCGGAATTCTGGGAGTTGAAGTCCACACGTCACAAAAGGGCCAAGTTTGAAGACCCCTGCCCTATAGTAAAAGTATAGAATTCCCTTTCCCATCCCTGAACAGCTCACATTGCCCAATTGGGTGCAGTCATATTGTTATGAGAAAATGTCTCCGAGGAGAGTCAGACACCTGATGAATCGTCCTTGATGCTCAAGGTCTGCCTTCTTAATCGTTGTAGCCTGCATTCCAATTCCCCATCCTCCCCCCAAGTTCATTGGCAAGGTAGGAAGCAATAATGGTTGCACCAGCAAAGCGAGCTTCAAGCTTGACACTCAGTTCTCAATACACTTGATCAAAACTTTGAGCAATGGATGGGAACTAATCAAGGAGAGAACCCACCTAGGACTGAGGAGAAATTTCCCAACAAAGAGAACATTTAATCTGGAACGGCTTGCCTCCAGAACTTGTGAATGCTCCATTGCTGGAGGTTTTTGAGAAGAGTTTGGACAGTCATTTGTCTGAAATGGTATAGGGTCTCCTGCATGACAGGGGGTTGGGCTAGAAGACCTCCAAGGTCCCTTCCAATTCTGTTATTCTGTTGTAGGTGCTCCAACCCTGGAGACTTTCAAGAAGAGACTTGGCAGCCATTTGTCCAGAATGATATAGGATCTCCTGCTTAACAGGGGTTGGACTAGAAGACCTCCAAGATCCCTTCCACTGTTATTCTGCTCTCTGTACATCAAGCTTTTTTTTAAAACGGGGATCTCACCCTTTTCCTTTTATTCCCCACTAGGTACTACTCAGATATAGGCAAGATGCCAGCGATTAGCGACCAGGATATGAATGCGTATCTAGCTGAGCAGTCACGTATGCACATGAACGAGTTCAACACCATGAGTGCACTCTCCGAGATCTACTCGTACGTGGGCAAGTACAGCGAAGAGGTGAGCATGAGGCAGTCAGACCTGGCTGTCCCGAACGGTGAACTAACACTTTGTTCCGGCCTTCAACCACTTCTATGGCATTTTTGTGACTCGGGGAAATAAAAGCCAGAGGACAATTGTTGTCGATTCCTGGCATAAATGTTCTGCAAATCATTTCCTGGAATTTCCTGGAATAGAGTTTCTCTACCTTAGCGATTTAGATGGGTGAACTTCACAGGACCGGTTGGGGGATTCTGGGAGTTGAAGTCCACTCATCTTAAATCCAAAGGTGCTTTTTCAAGGAAGCAACTGGGCTTCCTTGTTTTTCTTTGAAGACATTTCGCTTCTCATCCAAGGAGCTTCTTCAGCTCTGACTGGAGGGTGAGGAATGGGAGGACTTATACTCCTTACAGACAGCTGGTCATTTGCATTCTTTTAGAGCAGGGGCCCCCAACCTATGGGCCGCAGCCTGGTACCGGGCTGTGGGCTCTTGGCCAGCGGGGTACAGAAATGGCTGGCCAGGGTGTGCATTTGTGGGCGCTCATTCCCTCTCACCCGCTCCCCCATTTGAATATGCACGTAGGTGCGAATGGAGACGCTAGCATGGGATGTGTGTGTGTGTGTGTGTGTGTGTGTGTGTGTGCAGGGCCCGTTTGCGCATGCACAAATGGGCGCTATCTGCTGCTGGGTTGTGCAGACATTTGCACATGTGCATGGTGCCAGCACATGCCCCATGCACGAACACGGCCGCTGCTACTGCACCAGTGGGTGTGGTCTTGTTTGCGTGGAAGCTCTCCCCGCTGGTCTGCGAGCCTGGAAAGGTTGGAGAGCTCTGTTTTAGAGAGTCGTTGAGGCCATTTGAAAGCTTATCTGTTCAAAGAAGCCTCCACACCCATTTGCACCGCTCAGGTGACCTTGGGAACGTAACGACTCCAGTCTGATTCCTCTCTTGATGACTCCTCCAGCTTTGCCTCTCCTTCTCCTACAACTCATTCTTACGGACCTTGAAGAGACCACTGCCCAACCTTTTGTAGGTTGGTGGATCTGTTGTAGGTCCCCAACCTTTCTCAGTTGGTGGATCGGAGGGAAAGAGAGGGGGAAGCATTTTACGCATATGCACGCACACATTGCAAACAGGGCGGCGCTAGCCCTGCCCCATTTGTGCGCCACGTACTGCACTGTTTTTTCACCAAGTGGCGCGCACCCCATTTTCAACACAGCCGTGGTGCTAGCACAAGTGGGGGTGAGGGCACACATATGTGTGCACACCGGCCAGCCTGTGCCGCAGCCCCATGGCCAGCAGCCCTGGTGGTAGGCCGTGGCCCACAGTTTGGGGACCCCTGCTCTAAGATGTATCCATACCTCCATACGTACTGTCATGCCTCCGTCAGAGCCTGAATCTGCGGAGGAAAATGAGCTGGAATGGGACCCTATGGAGGTCGAGGGTGAGGTGTCTGTGGCTTCAGAGGAATATGGGGAAGAGCAGGCCGAGGCCGGCCAAGGCCCTTCAGGATTGGGACAGGATGAACAGGAGAGACAGAGTTCAGGCGATGAGCAAGGGCCACCCCCACCTGGTCCTAGAGCACAGAGAGTGGAGAGAAGGAGGGAAGAACAACGCAGGCAGGCTCAACTACTCGGGAGAAGAGCATCCCGCCCCTCTCCACAAGGCACACCTGGAGACTGAGACTTAAGGAAACGCTGTGGGGAGAGGCATTTGTCGGGAACAAACGCTGATTCCTTGGAGTTGTGTGTGTTGTTGCTGATCTCTTGTTCTGTGACCTCTGCTTGGAAACCCGGAAACTCTGACCATTGGACTGACTGAGAACGTTGCTTGGATGTTCAAAGACCTCGGACTGTATTTTGGCTTCTCTTCTGAAACTGCTCAGGCAAGCTTGTATTCCCACAGACTCCTTAGGTTTATGATGTATGATGTCATGCCTTGTTATCTCCGTGGCCTTGAGTAAATTCCTCTTCTGATCAGACTGTCTGTGAACCTACTTGCAGCCAGAGTTGGCTGAAGGGGCGTGTGTCTTCTTTTGTTGGAGGCTTGCCAGAAACGTGGGAGCCTTTGGGGAAAATGTTGAGCAGGTAAAGGGTGGTTTGAATTGACAGCTGACTGCATTGCCTCTGTGCTGTGCCCTGGGTCATCACCCATCCATCCATCCATCCATCCAGTACATCCATCCATCCCTTTGGTGGTCCCTTTCAGCTGGACACGCGTCCCGTGCACTACTAACGCCTTTCTCCTTTCTCTCTTTTGCACAGATCCTTGGAGCCCTTGATCAGGACGACCAAGCCGGCAAGCAGAAACTCACCTACAAACTTGAACAAGTTATCACCCTCATGAGCATAGACAGCTGAGAACTGCCCCAACTAGAGGACTTTTCCAGGAGGGATCGACACAAACAGATGAACACAAAGAACACACAGACACACGCACAGACACGCAAACGCAACACACACACACACACAAAACCAAGCCGTGCCTCAGTCCACTTTTATCATCAAGTGCAAGTTTCCAACCGGCTGCCAAGGAGGGTCGCCAGAAGACGCTTTGAAGTCTCTTGAGCCTCGCCCGTCCGCCGGAACTACCCAGTCCTCAAGGATTTGAGGAACGTCTCTTGAGTAGGACTCCGCAAAAGGCAGGGAAGGTCCAGGTGGGGGCCCGGTTCTGTCTGCAGGTTCCTCTTCGGTGGCCACCCGAATGTACCACTGCCTGCTCCGTGAAGCGAGCAGGAGTAACCTTGGGGTTCACCTCCACCATGCTTTGCTGCTTTGATGGCACGCCATCCTCGAGCTCGCCAATGCCGAACGGAGCCCAGGGTTCACGCAGAAGCTGTGCCGGGAGAGGATTGCTCTCTGGCTTTCAGAAGTCCCCACCCGTGTGTGGGGTGTGGGTTGGGGGGGGGGAGAAAACAAACACAAACAAAGACACAACTTCTTCTCCAACGGCTGCCTCTCCTCAACCTTTGCCCTCAAGAGGAGGAACGGAGAGGTTGCCGCAGAGGAAGGTCATGGAAAGAAGGCCTCTCGGTGATCTGTGAACCGGGAGGATTGTCCACCCATCTCTGGAGATTGGGTGGAGAAGCGAAGTCTGCCTTTTTCCCTCTTCCCCTCTTCTGATTTTCATACGGTATCCTTCTTCTTCTTCTTCTTCTTTTTTTTTTCTTTCCCCTGTTTGGTTTGGTTTGGTGGGTCAATCGTGGTTCCTTGCGTTGGCCGGGTAACGGGAAGAAGAGCCATTCTCCCAATCTTAGGTCATCCGCGCCCCCCACCTGTACCTTCTCCAACTACGTGAAGAAGCACTCCAGGTCCTTCTGCTTCTGCTCCTTAAACCAGCGACGTTGCGTCTGCTGGGGGAAAGCCAACTCAGCCTGAGTTGGGGCCTGCCCTTGAAGACTCCCCAAAGGATCTCTCCTATTTTACTTCCTGGATTGCCTTCCTAAACCACAAAGGCACAGCCAAGGCCCGGATAAAATGACAGCCAGCGTTATATAGATAAGGACGAGGTCCTAGCCCGGAATTGGAGGTGGGGAGGCGGAAGAGAAAGAGTTTCTTACTTGGAGTTGGCGTGTGTGTGTGTGTGTGTGTTTGTGTGGTCACCGGGCCTTTCCCAACGAAATGGAAGTTGCAGTGGCCGTAATGTAATCCGTTCAATTTCCTACCGGTTTTTTCCCCCTGTGAAACCATCGTTACAGCTGGAATAATCAGCCAATCGGAATAGGAGCCGGAAGGGACCTTGGAGGTCTTCCAGTCCAGCCCCCTGCTCAAGCAGGACACCCTGTGCCATCTCAGACAGGTGACTGTCCAGTCTTTTTCTTAAAAAAAAACCCTCCAGTGATGGAGCGCCCACGATTTCTGGTGGCAGGCTGTTCCCCTGGTTGATTTTTCTCACTGTTAGGAAGCTTCTCCTGAACTCCTGGTTTCTTCGCTCCCTCCCTTCCTTTCTTCTTTCTACCTTTCTTTCTCTCCTTCCTTCCTCCCTCCCTCCCTCCCTTTCTTCCTTCTTCTCTACTTCCTTCCTTCTTCCTCTTATTTACCTCTCTCCTTTCCTTCCTTCCTCCCTTCCCTCCCTCCCTCCTTTCATCCCTTTCTTCTTTTACCTTTCTTCTTTCTCCCTTCCTCCCTCTCTCTCTCTCTTCCTTCTTTCCTACTTTCCGCCTTCCACCTTTTATTTTCCTCCCTCCCTCCCTCCCTTTCCTTCCTTCCCTATTCCTCCCTCCCTTTCTTTTTTCTTTCCTACTTTCTGCCTTCCCTTTTATTTCCCTCCCTCCCTTTCTTCCTTCTTTCCTACTTTCTGCCTTCCACCTCTTATTTTCCTCCCTCCCTCCCTCCCTCCCTCTCTCCCTTCCTTCCTTCCTTCCTTCCTTCCTTCCTTCCTTCCTTCCTAACTTCTTTCCTTCCTTCCTAACTTCCTTCCTTCCTTCCTTCCTTCTTAACTTCCTTCCTTCCTTCCTTCCTTCCTTCCTTCCTTCCTAACTTCCTTCCTTCCTTCCTTCCTTCCTTCCTTCCTTCCTTCCTTCCTTTCTTTTTTTTTTTATTGAAAAGTTTTAACATACAATTTTTCTTTAAAACCCCTTTCTTTCTGATTTGATCCAGGAAAACATCTTACACTTCTCTGTGCCAATAACAACAGCTCCAAACTACGGTAGCTGTGATCAAATCACTCCGTGTCTGAATTCAGTGTTCCGCAACTTCTTTCTCCAATTTTCAGACTCACTTTCCTACAAATTCCGCTGAGATCTCGGCTCCACAACTGTGCATTTTGCACGGACTTGAGCAGGGCTTCTCCAGCCTCCAGTTTGTGGACCAGTACCGGGCCGCGGCATGCCAGCAACCGGTCCGCACTAAACAAGCAAAGCCCCATCCGCGGGATGCAGGCAGCACACAAAACCACGCCCCCTCCGGTCCGCGGAAAAAACCCCTCTCCACGGAACCGGTGGTCCCTGGCGCCCAAAAGGTCGGGGGTCTCTGATCTAAAGGGTCCTCTCACTTTAAATAAATCCAGAGCTGTGTGAAATTTAGCAAGCTGCAGATGGGTGCAATTGCTGTACAGTACGTGGAAACCAGTAGGAAAGTGAACAAAATCCCAGGGATTAATCTCTCTATTGTTACAGGCAGTTCTCGACTTATAACTGCTCATTTAGTGACCGTTCAAAGCTGCAACAGCCCTGAAAAAAGCGACTTGAGGACCGTTTTTCACAGTTACAACCGTTGCAGCCTCCCCGTGGGCAGGTGATCCAAAATCCAGACGCTTGGCAACTGGCTCCTATTTATGACGGTTGCAGCGTCCCGGGGCCACGTGATCCCCTTTTTACGACCTTCTGGCAAGCAAAGTCAATTGGGGGGGAGAGAAACCAGATTCGTTTAATGACGTTACTAACTTGACAACTGCGGTGATTCGACTTAGCAACCGTAGCAAGAAAAGCCATAAAAATGGGGCAAAACTCCCTCGATACCCGTCTTGCTTAGCCAGATAAAAGTTTGGGCTCAATTGTGGTCGTAAGTCGAGGACTGTCTGTGTGAGAAACTTTGCGTTCAGTAGACCTGTTCTTTTGTTCAAGAGCTTGACTGTAATTCTGGATGCGACATGCTGAAGCTGGTTTGTTTGAAAATTTGGCAGCCCCGTTCAAACTTCTCGGTTAATTTTTCATTTTTCATTGTGGATCGTTCTCCCCTGGGTTACTGGCTTGCTCCCACCCTGCCCTTTTTCTGGTTTAAGGTTTATTGTGTGAAGTGACACTGGAAGATGAGGCAGTTCGGTAACTGGGTTTAATGTGTTGTGCTTCGGAGAGTGTGACAGGATTCACACAGCTTCCTCAGAGTGTGAAATCAACGCCTCTACGTGTCTTTGCACCATCCTCTGAATGGTAGGATGAGCACCTGGGACACAAAATAAACCGAGATTAACCCTAGCCAGGTTTACCAGGTATGTGAACGGAGACGCTTGATCCACAAAGACCTTGATGTGTGTGTGTGTGTGTGTGTGTGGGTGGGTGTTATTTAATCACCTTCAATGTGGCTGGTTTAAGGCGCAATCCAGAAAAATTCAAGAACCCAGGTAAAATTTAGGGTTCCATCCTACATCCCAAATATGTTTTTTTTCCAGGAGGCAACTGGACTTCCTCGCTTTTCTTTGAAGGCGTTTCGCTTCTCATCCCAGAAGCTTCTTCAGCTCTGCCTGGATGGCGGGGAATGGAAGGATTTATACTCCTTACAGACAGCTGGTCATTTGCATTCTTTCAGAGAGTCATTGAGTCCACCTGGAGGTTGATCTGCCCCCTCAGGGTCACCGAGAAGCTTCTTCAGCTCTGCCTGGATGGCAGGGAATGGAAGGATTTATACTCCTTACAGACAGCTGGTCATTTGCATTCTTTCAGAGAGTCATTGAGTCCACCTGGAGGTTGATCTGCCCCCTCAGGGTCACCGAGAAGCTTCTTCAGCTCTGCCTGGATGGCAGGGAATGGAAGGATTTATACTCCTTACAGACAGCTGGTCATTTGCATTCTTTCAGAGAGTCATTGAGGGCACCTGGAGGTTGATCTGCCCCCTCAGGATGCAAATGGGTGTGGGACCTTCTTGGAACTGCTGAAAGGATCGTGTTGTACACTGGCGATAGATGATGTCGTAGGCCTCCCCCTATATTGAGGGTGGGATGTTCAATTTGGAGATAGATGGCCTCTTTGACCCTTCTTTCAAACCAGCGGTTCTCCTCTGTCCAAAATGTGGATTTTGATAAACCTCCAAGTGGCCTCAACGGCTCTCTAAAAGAACGCAAATGACCAACTCTCTTCAAGGAGTATAAATCCTTCCACTCCCCACCCATCCAGTCAGAGCTGAAGAAGCTTCTTGGGTGAGAAGAGAAAGGTCTTCAGAGAAAAAAACAAGAGAGTCCAGTTGCCTCCTGAAAAAGCATCTTTGGGGATAACCATGACCTGGATGACGGAGAATCTCCTTAGACATTCCATCCCACCCTGAATAAAGAAAACTGAACTTCCTCCAGACTGGTTTTCATCCCCCTTCATCCCATTTCCAAGGATTCTGGGAGGCAGTTCTGAATTCCAAACACAATTTTTAATTTTTGCAGTCCGAGATCTTCCCACCCACAAAGAAACTCTTGATTCTTTTCCCGTATGAGGACTCTCAAGATTTTTTTTTTAAGTGCCATTTACCTGATATGAATTTTTTTAAAAAACCTGCATGGCATTCGAAGAGCTACAAGCAGTAATTTCTTACCAAGACTCGCGGGAACTACAGGAAATGCAAAGACTACCTTGCCGTACTAGGCGGAATTTGAGCCAATATACTTGTAGTCCTCGGCTTATGACCATTTGAAGTTACATCAGCAGGGAAGAAAATGAGTTACAGCCGGCCCTCAACTGTCTGACTGTTGCAACATCCAGGGCTCATGTGATCACCCTTTGCAGCCTCTCCAGCCAGCCTCTGACAAGCCAGGTCAATGGGGGAGCTGGATTCACGTTAGCGGCCGCACGATTCATTTAACGACTGCACTAGTTCGCTTAACCACCATGGCGAAAAAAGGTGTGACTCGCTTAGCGACAGAAATTCTGATCTCGAGGGTTGTCGTAAGCCGAGGACTACCGGTAATTGTTTATGCCAGCAACAGAACACCCTGGCGATTTTTAACCATGTTTCGATCCTGTGTGCCGGTGTTTCTCAACCTCCGCAACTAAGAGGTTTTGGACTCCAAGTCCCCAAATTCCCCAGCCAGCATGGAATGGGAATTGGAGTCCACACATCTTCAAGTTTGGTATTACAGGTCAACCTCTGCCTGATTTAGTAAAATTTCTATTTTGAACAGGAAGTGTTGGGAGAAGGTCTCATCTTTATAAGACAGTATTACAAAGAGCCACAATAATAATGATGATAATATTGATAATGAAAACAGCACAGCCTGGATTGCAAATGTGCAGGCTTCGGATGATCGAACTCTGCTGCTTTTCTTCCTTTTCCAGTTATTTTATTTTTTGTTTTAAACCTAATATCTTGAGTTTCCAAACCCAAACCGTATCATGGAAACGATGAGTTCTTTCAAACAGGATCCTGGTGTTAACTTGGTAAAGCTTCTGTACCTTTGTTATACTTAATTGTATACCTGTGTTTGTAAATATAAGGCATTCCTATTTTGCAGTCCAGAACAGAACAGAACAAAACAAAACAAAACAAAAAAAGCTATTTGTAATATAGAATAAAGTTTATTTAAAAAAAAGATAAAAATCAATCCCATTGTGATCATGTGAGTCCTTCCTTCGAACTCTTCGTTGAAGGCAGAAGGGCAGAAGGGCAGAAAAAGTAGGGTGGCCTAACCCATCCTGTACATGCTCTTTGGATACTGTATGGCTCAAGGAAATCGGAGGGAGGAAGGGAAGAGAAAGACAAAGGGGGGGGAAGAGAGATGTTAGAGACAGACAAAAATGGAGAGATGGAGAGCTAGGCGGGAGAGAGATGAAGGATAGATGGATGGATGGATAATAGATATAGAAAGGTAAATAGATGATAGGCATGATATAAATAGATATAGATAGATACAGTAGGATAGAGATAGAGAGAGAGAGAGAGAGAGAGAGAGAGAGAGAGAGAGAGAGAGAGAGAGAAGACAAATGATAGATGATAGGTAGGAAAAGATAGATAGATAGATAGATAGATAGATAGATAGATAGATAGATAGATAGATAGATAGATAGATAGATAGATAGATAGATAGGAGAAGACATAAATGATAGATGATAGATAGATGAGAGAAGACATAAATGATAGATGATAGATAGAGAGATAGAGAGATAGATAGATAAGAGAAGACATAAATGATAGATGATAGATAGATAGATAGATAGATAGATAGATAGATAGATAGATAGAGAGATAGAGAGATAGAGAGATAGAGAGATAGGAGAGAAATGAATAGATGATAGAACATAGGTAGATAAACAGATGATGAGACAAAGAGATTAGATAAAGACGGACAGATGGATGTTTAGAGATAGATGAGAGATAGAGAGCTAGATGGGGGGTGATAGAGATGGGTGATAGGATGGACAGATGGATGGATGGATGGATGGATGGACGGACGGACAGATGGATGGATGGACGGACGGACGGATGGATGGATGGACAGCCAGAGAGAGAGACAGGAGATGCAGATCTTCCAGTAGCGAGAAGTGTTTCTCACAAAGACGTAACACAAGCCTACCAGAAACTCGCCTGGCTGTCCACTTTTCTATCAACCTCGTCTGAGATGGAAAATGAAATGGTGTAGCCCTTCCCTCCCCTTCCCTCCCAGAGGGCCTTCTCCCCTTGTTTGCCAGTCATGCTTCTCTTGAGTAGGGAGAGGCCTCGCTCGACCGCAGGGCCAAACAGGCACCCCAAAGCAAACGGTTCACT
Organism: Vipera ursinii; assembly: GCF_947247035.1. NCBI lineage: Eukaryota > Metazoa > Chordata > Lepidosauria > Squamata > Viperidae > Vipera > Vipera ursinii. The sequence continues at coordinate 86,183,381 of NC_139515.1, read as the reverse complement.
TTTAATCAGGGTGGTCTGCTCAAGAAGGGTTGGGGTGCTGGGTGCCACTAAATTGCTGGCCTGCAAAAACCCAGAGAACCCCAGAAATTAAGTATAGGCAGTCCTGGACTCACAACCGTTTGTTTAGCAACCATCCAAAGTCACGATGTCGCTGGAAAAAAAAGCGACTTAGGGTTGTTTTTCACACTTAATGACCGTTGCAACATTCCCCCACGATTACATGCTCCAGATCTGGACATTTGGCAACTGCCTCGTATTTATTTATTTATTTATTTATTTATTTATTTATTTATTTATTTATTTATTTATATCCCATTTATATCCCGCCCTTCTCCAAAGACTCAGGGCGGCTTACAAGCTTAGCAGTAGCCTTCATTCTATGTATATGCCTGCTTATTAGGGCTTTCAGCACACACACCCAAGCGGCATTATTACAAAGTCAGCTCATTGCCCCCAACAATCTGGGTCCTCATTTTACCTACCTGGGAAGGATGGAAGGCTGAGTCAACCTTGAGCCTGGTGGGACACGAACCTGCACTAATTGCAGGCAGCTGGTGTCCCCGGCGTCGCGTGATCCCCATTTGTGACCTTCTGACAAGCAATGTCAATGGGGGAAACCAGATTCACTTAACAACCGTGTTCCTAACTTAACAACCGTGGGGATTTGCTTAGCAACTGCGGCGGGAGAGGTCGTAAAATGGGGCAAAACTTGCTACAACTGTCTTGCTTAGCAACAGAAAATTGGGGCTGAATTGTGGCCGTTAAGTCAATCGCTACCTGTTTAGGAAGATAACTTGAGATTAGGATGCAGGAGCTGATTATACTTTTAATGAAAATCGTTTTTTTAATTTATTTATTTATTTATTTATTTATTTATTTTATTTATTTTATTTATTTATTTATTTATTTATTTATTTATTTATTTATTTATTTATTTGACTTATATACCGCCCTATTCCCATAGGACTCAGGGCAGTTTACAGGGCAATTAAAACCATACAGTACAAAAGTTAAAATAAATTTAAAACAATTAATTAAATTTAAGCCCAAAAGTTAAAACTTTAAAACCCAATTAAAAACCCCTCAGTCTAGGCCAGACAGCTCAAAGAGCCAAGTTTTTAGGTCCCGGCGAAATGAACGGAGGTTGGGGGCAGTCCTAAGTTCCATAGGAATTTGGTTCCAAAGGGCAGGCGCACCCACAGAGAAGGCCCTCTTTCTGGGAGTCACCCGCCGGCAATCCTAGCTACCTTCTGGGTTTATTCTCTGCTTTATCCTTGCCCTGGTTTGACTTTTGTCTTTCTTCCCGCATCTTTTGAATCTGTTTCTTCCTGTTGTGTAGTGGGTTCTTTGGAAGCAGGAGGCGAGACGAGAGGGTTCAAACAGGAACATTGCTTTATTGAAGTAACAGGAACAGAACTGAATCAGAGGCTTCTGCGCAGCTACTTATACAGTTGGCCACTGTTCTGTACCAGCCTGCTACCGGCCCTGCAGAAAAGGCAGGGACAACCCCTTTACAAACGGCAAGAGGCTGGAATAAAGCCTGCCAAATTTATTAACATAAAACAGACACCAAACATGAAACAGGAGCTATGAAACAGGAACTATCCAAGCGGTTGCCTTCAGCAAACCAGCCCTCCCAAGCATTCCCCCTTAAATACAGTTCAGGGCGCGGCTTCTCTCTGCCTCCTTCCGAGAAGCCCCATTGCCTTCCTCTGTTTACTCCTGATTGACTGCCTCCTGCGTCGGGCGTCCTTGGGTCATCTTCATCCACGCTGTCAGGCTCACACAGCTGGGTCTCTACCAGGTGGGAGGGGCCTGGCTGAGGGCTCTGCGGAGCCTCAAAGCCATCATCAGCAAGCTCTTCAACACCCCCCTCCTCCTCCTCTGAGTCGTCCGACCCAACTGCCGAACCCACAGGCTGACCCTGAATCACAACAGCCACTAGGCGGTGGCCAATAGGTTTAAAGGAACCTATTCCCACCCCAGAGCCAACCAATGATCGTCCTGGAGACTGCATGTCTGGGCAGCCAGCGACCGTTACACAAACACCCTAATTAAGCAATCTTAAGAAGCTTTCAAAAGACACGTGAAAACAGTTCAAGTAAAAGGCCCAATACATTACACTTCCCTCTCCAGATTTTCTGTTGGCTACATTTCCTCCTGGGGAGGAAAGCCATGGCAAATCTAGACAGCACACTAAAAAGCAGAGACATCACCCTGTCAACAAAAGTGTGTATAGTCAAGGCTATGGTCTTCCCAGTTGCAATGCGTGGCAGTGAAAGTTGGACCATAAAAAAGGCCGAGCGCCAAAGAATTGAGGCCTTTGAACTCTGGTGCTGGAGGAGACTCCTGCGAGTCCCTTGGACTGCAAGGCGATCAAACCGGTCGGTCCTAGAGGAGATCCCCCCTGACTGCTCTTTAGAAGGCCAGATCCTGAAGCTAAAACTCAAATACTTTGGCCACCTAATGAGAAAGAAGGACTCACTGGAGAAGAGCCTCATGCTGGGAGAGATTGAGGGCAAGAGAAGAAGGGGACGACGGAGAATGAGGTGGCTGGATGGAGTCCCTGAAGCAGGAGGCGTGAGCTTAAATGGACTCCAGAAGATGGTGGAGCACAGGAAGGCCTGGAGGAACGTTGTCCATGGGGTCGCAAGAGGTTGGACACGACTTCGCAGCTAACAACAACAACAACTTTTGTGAAACTTCCAAAAAATCCCTTTTCTCCACATTGAAAAGATGTTCTGCACCGGCCAAGCCAGAAAGCTGATTGCAATAAAGGAATATTATTTCCCTTGCCTTTTATTTACTTATTCCACACCTCCTTCCCTTCAAAGGTCTTTGCAATACTTCCATCCAAACAGCATTTTTAACTAAAAGCTATAAGTGTGTGGGGGGGGGAGAAACAAGAGCTTTTAATCTCGGTTTTCCAGATGTTTTGCCTCGTTGGGTTTAATTTACTCTGCCGTCATTATTCCTCCGGAGGGTGATTTCCTTTCTTCCTTTCTTTTCTTTTCCTGCCTGTCCCAGGGCCTTTTAATGGCAGATTTCTAAAGTGTGGGGTGAAAGCACAACAGATCATGTTGGTTATTGTTATTTTCCAGCAGCGGGGAAAGAAAGACATGGACCTGAGAGGTGGGAAAAAAACATGTAAAATTAGGACGTACAAACCCGATAGCTTTGATTTAGGAGCTGGGATTAGACTGGTCCTAGCTTAAGAAGCTAACCGTTTCAAGGACTTTGGAAGACTCTTCAATCAATCAATCAATCAATCAATCAGAATACAGCTGGAAGGGACCTTGGAGGTCTTCTAGTTCAGCCCCCTGTTCAAGTAGGAGACTGTATACCATTTCAGACAAATGGCTGTCTAGCCCAGGGGTCGGCAACCTAAAAAAGGAAAAGAGCCACTGGGAACCGGTTCCATCACAAATTAAAAAAAGTGGGAGCCGCGTGCGTGTGTCCATGCACGCGCATGCGCAAAAAAAAGTTTTGTGCATGCGCAAAATGTTTTTTGCGCATGCGCGGACGCACGCGGTTGCCATTTTTTTTAAAAAGTGAAATGGAACCGGTTCCCGGTTGCCCGACGGCGATGGCCCCTCTGCACCGCTTTCAGTAGCTTTGCAGACGGGCCGCGGCAGCTTCCTCAAAGAGCAGCGCCCCTGCCCGTTCGCGTGGAGGTACGCGCGCACCTCTCCAAAGGTTTGGGGAGGTGCACGCACACCTCCGGTCGTTCGGAGAGGTGCGCGCGCACCTCTCAGAATGGGCAGGGGCGCGGCTCTTTGAGGAAGCTATAGCGGCCCCTCTGCAAAGCTGCCAAAAGCGGCAGCTTCGGAGACGGGCCGCTACAGCTTCCTCAAAGAGCGGCATCTCTGCCCGTTTGCGCGGAGGTATGCGCGCACCTCTCCAAAGGTTTGGGGAGGTGCGCGTGCACCGGTCGTTCGGGGAGGTGCGCGCGCACCTCTCCAAACGGGCAGGGCCACTCTCCATTTGGAGAGGTGCGCGCGCACCACTGCCCGTTCAAAGAGGTGCGCGCGCACCGGGCGGCTGGGAGCCGCGGGTTGCCGACCCGTGGCCTAGCCTCTTCTTAAAAACCTCCAGTGTTGGAGCAGTCACAACTTCTGGAGGCAGGTGGTTCCACTGGTTAATTGTCCTCCCTGTTAGGAAGTTTCTCCTTAACTCCAGGTTGCTTCTCTCCTTGATGAGTTTCCATCCCTTGCTTCTTCTCTTACTTTCTGGTGCCTTGGAGAATAGGTTGCCCACCCACCCCCTACCCCCTCCCCACTTCCTCTTTGTGGCAACCTCTCAAATATTGAAAGACTGCTATCATGTCACCACCCCCCTCCCCCCCAGTCCTTCTTTTCATTAAACTAGATTTATCCCAGGCTTTTGATCTGTACTGGATCTGGGGAGGTGGATAACATCAAATATCTGCCCCACGTCGGGGTGGGTGGGGTGGGGTGAGGTGGCTGTTTTGTTTTAAGTCACGTTAGAAAGCCGAGTCTCATTTCTTTCTTCCTTCAAATTATATAAAGATGGTTAAGACCCTCGAGGCTGTGAAACTCAGCCTCTGCTGACTGCAGGAATCCTGATTTAAGTATCACGGACAGATGGCTCTCCTGACTCCATTTGGACCCCTCTAATAAAGGGAAAGCCAGCACGGAGTCTGCTGGAGCCCCCCACACCCACACACCCACGGTCAATCTGCTGTTAAACGAGGATGCTTTGGACGGTAAAAGGCAACGGAGTCGGCCGAGGTGGTAAAATTGTCTCTTTTATTATTTATTTATTTATTTATTTATTTATTTATTTATTTATTTATTTATGGCACTTATATGTCGCCCTATCTCCCGAAGGACTCAGGGCGGCTAGCAACAATAAAAACAACAATACAAAAATTAAAAAAGAATTAAATAACAGCCCCAAAATAAATTAACTACACAGTTAAAAATTAAAACATTTAAAAACCCATCATCAATCCAGGTCAGCCTGATGGAAGAAAAAAGTTTTGAGGTCGTGGCGAAAGGACCGGAGGTCCGGGGCCATCCGAAGCTCAAGGGGAAGTTGGTTCCAAAGGGCTGGTGCTCCCACAGAGAAGGCCCTCCCCCTGGGGGTCGCCAGCCGACATCGTCTGGCCAACGGCACCCTGAGGAGGCCCTCCCTGTATGAGCGCACTGGGCAATGGAAAGTCGTTCCCGGCAGCAGGTGGTCCTGCAAATATCCCGGGCCTAAGCCATGTAGGGCTTTAAAGGTAAGAACCAGCACCTTAAATCTCGCCTGGAAGACAACTGGTAGCCAATGCAGCTCACGCAGGAGGGGTGTAATATGGGAGTATCGGGATGCTCCCATCACTACCCGCACGGCCGCATTCTGCACCGGCTGGAGCCTCCGGGTGGTCTTCAAGGGCAGCCCCATGTAGAGAGCATTGCAGTAATCTATCCGAGAGGTAACGAGTGCATGCGTGACCATACGTAGGGCATCTCAGTCCAGATAGGGGTGCAACTGGTGCACCAGGCGAACCTGGGCAAATGCCCCCCCTGGCCACAACTCCAATATGATCTTCAAAACTGAGTCGTGAATCCAGGAGGACGCCTAGATTGCGTGCTCTATCAACGGGAGGTAACATCTCTCCTCCTATAACCAAAGATGGAACCTCTTGGACAAGTCGAGATGACGGTATGTAAAGCCACTCAGTTTTGGCCAGGTTGAGCCAGAGCCTGTTCTTCCCCATCCAAATCCGTACCGCTTCCAGGCAACGGGACATTACATCGAGGGCATCACTGGGTTGGTTCGGGGTGAAGATAAAGAGCTGGATATCATCGGCATATTGATGATACCTCACCCCAAAACCACGGATGATCTCACCCAGCGGCTTCATATAGATGTTGAACAGGAGAGGCGAGAGTACCGACCACTGAGGCACCCCACAACTAAGGGGCCTAGGGGTTGACCTCTGCCCTCCTGTCAACACCGTCTGTGAGCGGCCCAAGAGGTAGGAGGAGAACCACCGTAAAACGGTGCCTCCCACTCCCAACCCCGCCAGACGTCACAGCAAGATACCATGGTCAATGGTATCAAAAGCTGCTGAGAGATCTAATAGGACCAGGACAGAGAAATAACCCCTATCTCGGGCCCGCCAGAGATCATCCACCAGCGCGACCAATGCCGTCTCCGTGCTGTACCCAGGCCTGAAACCCGATTGGTACGGATCCAGATACTCAGTTTCCTCCAGGACCAAAGGGAGCTGCCGTGCCACCACACTCTCAACAACCTTCACAAGAAAGCGAAGGTTGGAGACAGGACGAAAGTTATTTAAAACAGCTGGATCCAAGGCAGGTTTCTTGAGGAGGGGTCTCACCACTGCCTCCTTCAAGGCGGCAGGGAAGCACCCCTCACTCAAGGAAGCATTTATAACTGCCAGGAGCCAGCCTCGTGTGACCTCCCGGGCCGCATAAACCAGCCAGGAGGGACACGGGTCCAACAAACACGTGGCGGCACTTAATTTCCCCATGATCCTGTCCACTTCATCCGGAGTCACAGGATCAAACTCTTCCCAGACATTATCGGCCAAACCCATTGCTTCCCCTTCGTCAGACACTGCCCAGTCGGAGTCCAAGCCAGCCCGAATCTGAGCGATTTTATCCACTTTATTAACTGAAGAGAAGAACTTATTCCACTTTTGTTTCCACTTGGAAACCATTTCTGGATTTAGTACTTGAAACTGAGAAAAATGAAACTTAAACTTTAGGTTTGTTTGGCAAATAGAACGATTTTGTTGTTAACGAAATGGCCTGCAAGATTTGGAAATGGAAAACAAAAAGTTCAGGTTGTAACTTCTTTTTGTGTACCGCTACGCTAATCACTAGCAGGGACGCGGTGGCTCAGTGGGTTAGGATGCTGAGCTTGTCGATCAGAAGGTCGGCAGTTTGGCGGGTCGAATCGCCAGTGCCGCGTAGCAGAGTGAGCGCCTGTTACTCGTCCCAGCTTCTGCCAACCTAGCAGTTCAAAAGCATGTAAAAATGCAAGTAGAAAAATAGGGACCGCTCCAGTGGGAAGGTAACAGCGTTCCGTGCGCCTTTGGCGTCTAGTCATGCCGGCCACATGACCACGGAGATGTCCTCGGACAAGCGCTGGCTCTTTGGCTTTGAAACGGAGATGAGCACCGGCCCCTAGAGTCGGAGACGACTAGCACGTATGTGCGGGGGAACCTTTACCTTTACCTTACACTAAACACTGCTTTTTCCCCTTTTTATCTCTCTCTCTCTTTTCTTTCTTTCTCTTTCTTTCTTCTTTTCCTCCTCCCTCCCTTTCTCCTTCCTAGTCCTTCCTTTCTTACTCCCTTCCCTTTCGTTCCCTTTCTTTCCTTTCCTCTCTCTTTCATTCTTTTATTTTATCTGATAATAAACTCTAATAAAACTTTTTAAAAAGATTAGATTTTCCTGCAGTCAGTACAAATCAGCCCTTCTGTAATGTCCACTCTCCTCCTCTTTGAGCTAAGAGCATTAAGTAGAGCTTCTCTTTCTTCTTCTCAGCTTCTTGAGAAATGCCACCAGTGCTTCCCCTCCTCCAGCAATCTTTTCTCAAGCTTAAACTGTAATGTTTTATTTATTTTATTTATTTATTTTAATGTATCGGGCCTTTTACTTGAACTGTTTTCACCTGTCTTGGAATGCTGCTTGAGATTGCTTAATTAGGGTGTCTGTGTGGTCGCTGGCTGCCCAGACATGCAGTCTCCAGGACGATGATTGGTTGGCTCTGGGGTGGGAATAGGTTCCTATTGGCTGCCACCTAGTGGCCAACCGTGTAAGTAGCTGCGTAGAAGCCTCTGTTCTCAGTTCTGTTCCTGTTCCTACCACAAAGCAATGTTCCTGTTTGAAGACTCTCGCCTCCTGCTTCCAAGAAACCCACTACAACAACCCTTCCATCCTTCTGATTTAGGTGAAATGAGAACCCAGATTGTTGGGTTGGGGGGCAGGGGAAACAGGCTGATTCTGTAAACTTCTACTGTTAGAGTAGAGAGGGCTGTCAAGCACTGTGAAGCGGTATGTAAGTCCAGCTGCTCACGCTATTGCTCTTGATCTCCAGTTTGCTTTGAGAGAGAAAAAATACAGGAAGAGTCTCAATGGCGCCATCCTTGTTGCCATCTTGACTTTTTTGACAGTCTCTCCCTGCTCCGATGAAAGCACACACACACACACCCCTCCTTTTCATGTGCCAGTTCAACCTCCTCCTACCAGGGACTCGCTTGCCTTTAAGCGAGGAGCAGGCAAAAGCAGGAGGCATCTTCCTGTCCTTTTAATTGCCTTGTGTCTGTTTATCTTCAAGCCATCTGTTCTCAGCAAGGCCTCGGCCCTAAAGTTTAATTGAAGAAGGAGTCCTGCAGGCCGAGAAAGAAAAGTGCTGAACTCTGCCCAAGACGGAAAGCATCAATCAATCAGAATAGGAAGGGACCTTGGAGGTCTTCTAGTCCAACCCCCTGCTCAAGCAGGAGACTCTAGGCCAGGGGTAGACAACCTGGGGTCTTTTATGACTGGTGGACTTCAACTCCCAGAATTCCTGAGCCAGCATGGTTCAGCCTGGAAACCTCTCCCTTTCCCCTCAGCATGGCTGGCTCAGGAATTCTGGGAGTTGAAGTCCACGAGTCATAAAAGAGCCAAGGTTGCCTACCCCTGTTCTAGGCCAACATTGGCATGTCTATGACTCGTGGACTTCAACTCCCAGAATTCCTGAGCCAGCATGGAAACTTCTCCCTTTTCCCTCAGCATGGCTGGCTCAGGAATTCTGGAAGTTGAAGTCATGAGTCATAAAGTGGCCTAGGCCTAGGCCAGGCGTAGGCAACCTTGGCTCTTTTATGACTTGTGGACTTCAACTCCCAGAATTCCTGAGCCAACATGGCTCAGCTTGGAAACCTCTCCCTTTCCCCTCAGCGTGGCTGGCTCAGGAATTCTGGGAGTTGAAGTCCACGAGTCATAAAGCGGCCTAGGCCTAGGCCAGGCGTAGGCAACCTTGGCTCTTTTATGACTCGTGGACTTCAACTCCCAGAATTCCTGAGCCAACATGGCTCAGCTTGGAAACCTCTCCCTTTCCCCTCAGCGTGACTGGCTCAGGAATTCTGGGAGTTGAAGTCCACCAGTCATAAAAGAGCCACCAGTCCATCCCTGCACTAGACCATTTCAGACAAGTAGCTGTCCAGTCTCTTTTTGAAAGCCTCCAGTGATGGTCCAGATGTGTGTGGGGGTACTGAAAAAAATGGGGGGACAAGTTTTCCCCCCTGTTCTTTTTCCAAATGGCTTGGGGGGGAAAAAAACCCAATTTTTCTGTTTTTTTTTCCCCCAGGCCTTCCCATCTCTAGTGATGGAGTGTCCACAACCTCTGGAGGCAAAGCTGTTCCCCTGTTTAATTGTCCTCATTGTTAGGAGGTTTCTCCTTAATTCCAGGTTGCTTCTCTCCTTGGTTTATGTCTGTGTTCACCCAACTGAAGCATCTTCTTCCAAACAAAATGTGTGAACAAAACATGGGTAGATGTCCTGCCAGATTTTTCTGTCTTCAGAAGGAAAGTTGGTGCAGAGCTGGTTTGTGGCATGCAATTCTTCATCGTGAGTTTCTTGTCATCTATGCAACCATTCAGTCTAGTCAGGCACTGTTTCATAGAACGTAGGATCCTAGCGCTGGAAGGGACCCTGGAGGTCTTCTAGTCGAACCCACCACCCCAAGAGGCAGGTCAAAGTTCATGCCACAGAAACAGGAACAACTCCAAACACGAAAGCCCAAGAAGGTATAAAACCCACCGTTCCCAGCTCCATCTGGTCAGCTGCCCCAGAAACACATGCCATGTCAATGAAGTTTCTGGCAACTCAATAAACAAGAACTTTCTTTCCAAACAGCCTCCATTTTGTTTATTCCCAGCTTGGACTGGACCCCGATGAAGATTTTTCTTTCAACAAGCGTGTGTGGTATGAACACAGCTAGTGGCACTGGGCAATCTGGACTGCAAAATTCAGCAGGCTGTACATTGCAGACCAATGTACCCTTAAATGCTACAGTGGAGAAATCGGCTAATAAATTTGATTTGTCCCCTCTTCCGAGGGAGTAGAAAGAAGTCACCATTTCGTGGGCAATTATACAGCATGAGCATAAAGGCTCTTGAAGATCAAAGAGGAAGCCTAATGAGAAACAGCCAAGAATTAAAGCAAGAAGATCAAGTGATGGTCATGGCCGATGACATCATGGACCAGTGTTGTCCCGCAGTCTTCTCCCATATTTCAAATAACCTTCGGAATGTGATCTGAAAACTTTGAATTTCTAACCCGGGGCCCTGTCTCCATTTACGTCAAGACAGAGACATCTGCCCAGAGACGTTGTAGGAGGAAGCAAAATGACTAGAAGCTACAACAGATTGCAGGAATCGGGTATTCCTAGTCTAGTGAAAAGAAGGACCAGGGATGACACGGTAGCAGTCTCCCAATAGTTGAGGTCATGGTTTTCTTGTCCCCAGAAGTGCTTTTTTCAGGAGCTTGTTTTTTTTTTAAGACGTTTCGCTTCTCCTCCAAGAAACGTCTTCAGCTCTGACTGGATGGTGGGGAATGGAAGGATTTATATTTGCAGACAGCTGGTCCTTTGCCTTCTTTTATTATTAATTTAATTATTATTATTAATTTAATTTGTATACCGCCCTTCTCCCAAAGGACTCAGGGCGGTGAACAGGGCAATACATAATAAAAACAAGATACAAAAATTAAAAATTATTAAAAAGTAATTAAACAGCAATGCCCGTAATAAATTAGTACAGATTAAAGTTAAGACCAATTTATAAAACCCAACCCCATCCCATCAGGCCAGGCCAGCTTGTTCAAAAAGGTAGGTTTTAAGATCGCGCCGGAAGGAGCGGAGGTCGGGCGCCATCCGGAGCTCTACCGGAAGATGGTTCCATAAATCCGGTGCACCCACAGAGAAGGCCCTCCCCCTGGGGGCCACCAGTCGGCATTCTTTGACCGGTGGCACCCTGAGGAGGCCCTCTCTGTGGGAGCGTACTGGGCGGAGGGAAGTTGACGCCGGCCGCAGGTGCTCCCCAAGGTATTCTGGACCCATGCCACGTCTAGTCCAACCCCCGCCTAAGCAGGAGATCCTACGCCAGTTGTGTCGGCACACGCGTGCCAGAGGCGGCACTCAGAGCCCTCTCTGTTGGCACATGTGCCACCACAGCCAGCAGCCGGTCCACCAGGCTGCCACCGCTACCCAGAGCAGGAGCCCCGTCCAGCACAAAGGAGGCGAAACGGCCAACTAACAAGCTCAAGTAGAGGTGGTAGAGCAGAGGTCACCAACCATTGTCGATTGGTGGACTGGAAGAAAAGGGAGAGGGAAGCATTGTGCATGGGTGCAAGGGGCCGCGAGCATGCACACGCTGCAAATGGGGCGGGGCTAGTGCCCTGCCCCATTCTTGTGTGGTGCAGCGCCTTGTATCTGCACACCGTGGTGCGGTGGCAGCTGTTTTTGCGTCTTGCACCGTGGTGGCATTTTGCACCCCTGGATTTTGCATGCTAGAGGGGGCACTCAGAGGTGCCTCCCTGTCCCCCCCCCCGAGGGCATCACAATGCTGACGCGGCCCTGGCACTTTGCGATAAATAAGTGGGTTTTGGTTTGCGGTTTGGGCACTCGGTCGCTAAAAGGTTCGCCATCACTGTCCTACGCCATTTCTGACAAACGGCAGTCCACTCTCTTCTTGAAAGCCTCCAGTGATGAAGCTCCCCCAACATCTGAAGGCAACTTCTGTTCCCATGGTTGATTGTTCTCCCTGTCGGGAAATTTCTCCTCATTTCTAAGTCGAATCTCTCAATGTTTTCTGGAAATCCGTTCACCCTTTGAAGGGTGTCCATCCCAAAGTGCTTTGCTAAGTGTCTACTGCAGGAGTCTCCAAACTTGGCCACTTTAAGACTTGTGGACTTCAACTCCCAAAATTCCTCAGCCAGCAAGGGCTCTTCTGAGGAATTCTGGGAGTTGAAGTCCATACGTCTTAAAGTTGCCAAGTTTGAAGACCCCTGGCCTACGGAGATTCTCAGTCATCCAGGTCCTGATTGTCCAAAGGCGCTTCTTTGCAAGTGGCTTTTCCAAGATCCTCTGAAAGAAGGCAAATGAACAGATGACTGCAAAGGAGTATAAATCCTCCCATTCCCCACCAACCAGTCAGAGCTGAAGAAGCTCCTTGGTCAAGGAGGAAAATGTCTTCAGAGAAAAAAAAAACACGAAAGTCCAGTTGCAGCTTTGCAAAAGGGATCATTTTCCTCGGCCGTAAGCCGTGGAGAGACAAGATTTCTAATTAGATCCCCCTGTTGGGCACAAAACTCAAAACTGGCCTTGGGCAGACCTGGCGTTTCCTTTGGCTGTTGCAGTTTCGAGAATTCAGGCTGACAATTGCATTTTGAACAAAGCTGGCTTGATCAACCCGCCGGTCTCTAGCGAAAGCCTCTACATTGGATTTTTTTTTCAGCTTCGTAAAAACTGCTGCCCCACCATTGAGAGTGTTTCTTACTTGCACTGAGTCGGATTTGGGTAAAAGAGAACAAAGAAAAACGGTCAAATTTAGGAGGTCGTTGAAGCCCAGCGTGAAAAGGGCGAGAGACTCTTTGGAGAACAAAATAAGTTTTCTGATCAAGCTGCATTAGTGTTGGTTAATATGCGGGAAGAAAATTAGTTATGTATCCAGTGTTTCTCAACCTGGACAGCTTTAAGACACGGGGACTTCAACTCCCAGAATTCCACAGACAGCATGGGTAAAAAAAAACGTGTGAACAACGGTCATAAGTCTTTTTTCATTGCTGTTGTAACTTTGAACGGTCACTAAATGAGTGCTTGTAAAACAACGGCTACCTGTGCTGAAAGCAATTTTGTGGAGTGCAAGGAAGGTGCCATCCTGGGATCTAAGGAGTACTGAGGCTCAGAAATATAGGTAACCCTCGACTTACAATCACTCGGTTAGTGATCGTTCAAAGTTACAACGGCACTGAAAAGGGGACTTATGACCGTTTTTCACACGTATGACCGTTGCAGCCTCCCCGTGGTCGCGTGATCAAAATTCAGACACTTGGCACCACGATGTAAAAAAGATGTTGCGACTCTAGAAAGAATGTAGAGAAGTGCAACAAAGAAGATTTAGGGGACCGAAGGCTAAAACATATTAAGGAACGGCGGCTGGAATTGGGTATGTCCAGTTTCATGAAGAGAAGGTCGAGGGTGACATGATAGCAGCCTTCCAGTATCTCAGGGGCTGCCCCAAAGAAGAGGGAGTCAAGCTATTCTCCAAAGCACCTGAAGGCAGGACAAGAAGCAACGGATGGAAACTAGTCAAGGAGAGAAGCAACCTGGAATTAAGGAGAAACTTCCTGACAGTTAGAACTATTAACCAGTGGAACCACCTGCCTCCAGAAGCGGTGAACGCTCCAACACTGGAGGTTTTTAAGAAGAGACTGGACAGCCATTTGTCTGAAATGGTATAGGGTTTCCTGCCTGAGCAGGGGGTTGGACTAGATGACCTCCAAGGTCCCTTCCAACTTATTATTATTATTATTATTATTATTATTATTATTATTATTATTATTATTATTATTATTATTATTATTATTATTATTATATTCATATTTATGACAGTCGCCGTGTCCTGGGGTCACTTGATCCCCTTTTGCAACCTTCTGACAAGCAAAGTCAATGGGGGACACCTGATTTATTAACGACCGTATTACCAACTTAATAACCGCACCGGTTCACTTAACGACGGGCAAGAAAGGTCGTAAAGTGGGACAAAACTCACTTAACCACCGTCTCACTCAGCAACAGAAGCGTTGGGCTCCGTTGTGCCTTTTAAGTCAAGGATTACCGATTGTTGCGCTGGGCATTTATGCTGTGACGTTCAAATGCTGCCTGTTATTTCTGCAGCGTCCACAGAATGGAGGGCTGGCTGCACACTGTGACCGGAGGTCACAGGTCTGAGGATCCTTTTCACCCTGAAGTGTGAAAAAGCTTGTCCATTCGAGGGAGGGTCAATAACCAAATTAGTAAACCGTGAACCAGCTTTATGGGGCCTGTCAAGCTCAGATGGACTGTTTCAGCCTCTGTGGCTTCTCCTTCTTCCTCTGCTCTGAATTATACACGCTGTGGTTTGAAAGACAGCTGTCTTTCTTCCCCGGGATGGAGGCCGACATCTATTTGCTGAAGGCAAGAAAAAGCAACTCGGTGTCAGCTGAGAGCTGAAGTGAGGTGCAAAGTTTTCATATCAGATGTCAGTCAGTTTGGTCTAGTGGTAAAGGCGCCTGGCTAGAAAGTGAGAGAGAGTTCTAGTCCCATGGAAGCCGGCTGGGTGACTTTGGGCCAATCACCAGGAGGTGGAGAATTCTAGTCCTGCCTTTGGCATGAAAGCCAGTTGGGTGACTTTGAGCCAATCACCAGGAGACAGTGAGTTCTAATCCCGCCTTAGGCATGAAAGCCACTGGGTGACTTTGAGCCAATCACCAGGAGACGGTGAGTTCTAGTACCGCCTTAGGCATGAAAGCCAGCTGGGTGACTTTGAGCCAATCCCCAGGAGATGGTGAGTTCTAGTACCGCCTTAGGCATGAAAGCCAGCTGGGTGACTTTGAGCCAATCACCAGGAGATGGTGAGTTCTAGTACCGCCTTAGGCATGAAAGCCACTGCGTGACTTTGAGCCAATCACCAGGAGATGGTGAGTTCTAGTCCCGCCTTAGGCATGAAAGCCAGCTGGGTGGCTTTGAGCCAATCACCAGGAGATGGTGAGTTCTAGTCCCGTCTTAGGCATAAAAGCCAGCTGGGTGAGTTTGGGCCAATTACCAGGAGACAGTGAGTTCTAGTACCGCCTTAGGCATGAAAGCCAGCTGGGTGACCTTGAGCCAGTCACCAGGAGACAGTGAGTTCAGGTCCCTCCTTAGGCATGAAAGCCACTGGGTGACTTTGAGCCAATCACCAGGAGACGGTGAGTTCTAGTCCTGCTTTAGGCATGAAAACTCGCTCTGAGAGAACCACTCTCTTTCATCCCAAGCCACTCTGGAGGGTTATTGTTGGCGGGGAAAACGTGCGTGTGTCTGTTTATGTGTGTAGGTTCACATATACCTGAACATTTCCAAGAAGGTCAGTCAATATAATGAATTTATAAAGAGAAAAAAAGTCCTTGCAGTTATCCTGGTTTCCAAGCCTCTCTAGCCGAGACGATTCCAATCTAGCAATCTTTCTCTGTGCACTCAAAAATACCCTTTTAATGGGTTGCTTTTGCTCAGGGCCTGTTATCTGCTGGTGTGATCGCAAGCCCTGAATGAGTTACACAGCAGTTGCCTCTTTAGTTTCCCCCCGCTCTGAATAATCCTAAATCTCCTGCAGGACACAGAGCTGTTTAGTTCACCTGCCCACTCAGTCACAGCTTCTCTCCTCCAGATAAAAATTATCTCTTATTCTCAAGGGCACCGCGCCACATTTGCATCAGTCTCCCCAAAGCCTGTGGCCAAATAAAAAATCCCTTTCCAATTTCTCAAAAAAAAAACAACAAAGAGAGAGATTTTTCTCCCTTTTGACAAAAAAGCTTTTCTCTCTCTTTTTTTTTTGTCTATACAGGTAGTCCTCGAATTAAGACCACGGCTGAGCCTAATTTTTCTGTTGCTAAGCGGCTTGGTTGTTCCGTGAGTTTCGCCCCGTGTTTTACGACCTTTGGGGCCCACGTCGTAAAGCGAATCTCTGACTCACAGGGTGGTGAAGCGAATCTGACCACAGCTGAGCCCCAAATTCCCGTTGCTAAGCAAGACATGTGTTAAGTGAGTTTTTTCCCCCCATTTCACGGCCTTTCTTGACCCCATTCTCAAGTGAATCGCTGCATTTGTTATGTCAGTAATACGGTTGTTAAGTGAATCTGACTTCCCCCATTGACTTTGTGGGTCAGAAGTTCGCAAAAGGGGACACGGCAACCGTCGTAAGTACATGCCAGTTGCCAAAGAACCGAATTTTGATGGTGTGAGCACGGGGATGCTGCAATGGTCTTGTGTGTGAAAAATAGTTGTAAGTCCATTTTCAATACTGTTGTAATTTCAAGTGGTCCCTAAACGAGGACTTCCTGTACTTGAACTTCTGAGATTCCTGGAGAATCCCCCTTCCGGTTTTTCTTGAAGGGATCTCTTCCCTGACTGGATTATCAGAGCTGGTGAAAACTGTTATTCGCTGAGGAATTCTGGGAGTTGAAGTCCACAAGTCTTCACAGGGTCAAGTTTGAAGACCCCCTGCTTGGGGACTTCAACTCCCAGAATTCCTCAGCTAGCGTGCCTGGCTGAGGAATTCTGGGAGTTGAAGTCCACAAGTCATCGAAGGGCCAGGTTTGTGTGGGAAGTCGGGATTTTCCAGGCATTTTACAAGGGTGAGAGTGATGTGGGCACGGCTCCTGAGGGGAAAAAAAAAATACAGATAGTCCTCGACTTACATCCACATTGGGACTTGAACTTCTGTTGCTAAGTGAGGTCATTAAATGAGTCGCACCAGATTTGATGATCATTATGACTTGCGACTGTAATAGGCAGGCTCCATTATGGGCAGGCATGAAAGCCGGCTGGGTGACTTTGGGCCAATCACCAGGAGACTGGGAATTCTAGTCCCACCTTAGGGATGAAAGTTAGCTGGGTGACTTTGGGCTAATCACCAGGAGATGAGGACTTCTAGTCCCGCCTTAGGCATGAAGGCCGGCTGGGTGAATTTGGGCCAGTCACCAGGAGACGGTGAGTTCTAGTCCCGCCTTAGGCATGAAAATCGGTTGGGTGACCTTGAGTAAGTTATTCTCTCTCTCAGCTTAATCCAACTCACAGTGTTGCTACTGTGGGTGGAAAGCAAGAGGAGGAAGCCATATTCACTGCCTTGAGTTACTTATAAGTAGAGGCAGGATTAAAAATAAATAAATCTAATTGCTTTTTTTAAAAAAATAGCCCAAGGTTTAGCAAATAATGGATTCATTTATTCTGGGCATCAGAGACTTCTTCTGGACTTTCAGGCCATTTGCCTACCCACTCTGATTTTTTTTTTAACTTTTACAATACTAATAACTTCCCTCCCCCCCCCCACTTGCCCCAGCTCAGGATAGCAGCCACACACACACACACACACACACACACACACACACAAACACACACTGCCCTAGCTGCTACCTAGATGAAGGATTTAACTCAAGAAAAATATTTTTCCAAAAGACCTGTTCTTCGTTTCAAATGAGGTCCTGATTTTTCATGAGCCACGCAACATCTTTGCATCCAAACACACATTCCCCCCCCCCCGTGGGGTTAGAGCCACAGATTTTTTTTTTCTCCTGTGGCCCTCCAACTTTCTCTTTCTTTCTTTCTTTCTTTCTTTCTTTCTTTCTTTCTTTCTTTCTTTCTTTCTTTCTTTCTTTCTTTCCTTTTCTTCCTTCCTTCCTTCCTTCCTTCCTTCCTTCCTTCCTTCCTTCCTTCCTTCCTTCCTTCCTTCCTTCCTTCCTTTCTTTCTTTCTTTCTTTCTTTCTTTCTTTCTTTCTTTCTTTCTTTCTTTCTCATTTGTCTTCTTTGGTTCACCAATCCTTCCTTCTGTTTAAGCTGCTGGGAGGACGGAGGGGGAGATAGAGAACCCTAAGACGGCAAAATGCAATTAAATGGAATAAAAATAAAAATAAAACATAAAAGAGAGGAGAAAGCTACAGCCTCTTAGTTAATCGCTCCCAGAAAACCAATATGCTGTAGATTATACCCCTCCAAGACTTGAGCAACACCATATGTTTTTTTTTCTTTCCCCTCTGCTCATTCCTGCTCAAATCCTGACATTTTGCAGCTGTGGAGATAAAGCTGTTTAGCCAAGCAACATTGTCGCTTGTTTATAGGGAAATAATTAACCAAGGTGAGTTGAAACACACACACACCCGCGCGGTAGGGTTGGGAAAGAAAGTGGTTGGCAACCTGGAATTTTGTCTCTGGAAATACAAAATTCTTTCTTTTTCTTTTTCTTTCTTTTTCCCCCACACTCCAGTTAGGGTGTAAGAGACACACATACACACACCCTCACCTACTCTGGGTCTCTTTCGTTCAACAAGCCCAGGCGAGCAAGTGTCTTTCGCTGCGGCAGATGGAAAACATGGCAAGCTTGGAGGGCCAACAATTTTGTGGCAGCGTGACGCACAATAAACAGCGAGCAAAAGTGTGCTTGGCTGGCTGCTGGCATGGCATGGTTAGGAAAATGCAATGAGGAAAAAGATGAAGGGGTAGAGATGGGACCCTTTGCCTACCTCGCCAATTCTTTTTTTTTTCTACCTGCTGAGTGGTGGACAGTTTCTCTGCTTTTCTCTTGAGTCTTCTCGTTTGAAAATCGTAATGAAAACAAAACATTTAAAGAGGGAGTTGGGCCGAGTTAGGAACTTCTAAAGGTAAAGGTAAAGGTTCCCCCGCACATGCGTGCTAGTCGTTTCCGACTCTAGGGGCTGGTGCTCATCTCCGTTTCAAAGCCGAAGAGCCAGCGCTTGTCCGAGGATGTCTCCGTGGTCATGTGGCCGGCATGACTAGATGCCAAAGGCGCACGGAACGCTGTTACCTTCCCACCAGAGTGGTCCCTATTTTTCTACTTGCATTTTTACGTGCTTTCGAACTGCTAGGTTGGCAGAAGCTGGGACGAGTAACAGGTGCTCACTCTGCTATGCGGCACTTGGGATTCGACCTGCCAAACTGCCGACCTTCTGATCGACAAGGGGAATTCTGGGAGTTGAAGTCCACAAGCAGAGGTCTTCAAACTTGGCCCTTTGATGGCTTGTGGACTTCAACTCCCAGAATTCTACAGCCCGGCATGCTGATATATACTGTAGTAATACAATTTTGAAAGTTTGGTGACACAATACTGATAGTCCTCAATTTACAATCATAGCTCAGCCTGAAATTTCCATTGCTAACCAAGAAAGTTGTTAAGTGATTGGCGTTACATTTTATGTCCTTTTCGGCCACAGTTCTTAAGCGAGCGACTGCAGCTGTTGACTGACTCATACAGTCATTAAACGAACCCAGCTTCCTCCATTGGCTTTGCTTGCCGGAAGCCACTGTCAACTGTCCAGTTGTCATTCCCAGAGAAAGAAACTCCCGGGATGTGATTTTACCAATAGTATCATACTTTACTAAAAATTTGGATTGGTACAGAAAAAGCAAAACCAGCTCTGGTTTTCCCGCGCGAAAGCTTGCTTAATGAAACAATAAATTCCCTGGCCTCCACCCACCGAGTGTTTCACCTTGTCCAATGATAACACTTCTTCTTGTTATGGGAAAAGTCCACTTCGCCATCGAGCACCTGCGTTAGCGGTCTTGGAGTTCTTGCAGGCTCTCAAAGATGCCTCGGTTGCCTAGATAGCACTCCTTTGCTTTCCATTCCACAATCTCTACTCTGTTTTTTGTCAAGCTATGAGGAAGGGAGAAATTGTCAGTGAAAGGGTGAATCGGTCTCGACAGCCAGCTGGGAAGTTACAAAAAAGGGATCAGGGACTATCCTAAATATATGCCAGTTGCCAAATCCCCAAATTTTGATCACGTCACCGTAGGGGCTGTGTGTGCTGCAAACGGTCGTAAGTGTGAAAAGCGATCATAAAAGTCCCTTTTTCCGTGCTGTTGTAACTTTGAACGGTCACTTAATGAATAGGCTGTAAGTCGAGGACTGCCTGTATTGGGGGCAATCCTAAACCCCCAAAGTTATCCGTACATTCAGCACATGAAAGCTACGGCTTCCTTCTATTTTTTTTTCCTACAATCTTTTAACAGGAGTTTACAGAATTTGCTAACTGTTCCTGTTCCTCTGCTTTTTTTTGGGGGGGGGGGGAAATCAGACACAGCCCCCCTCCCCCATTCAAAGACTCTTTCCCTATATATTAATTCATAAAAATTGCCAAGCTGCCGGGTAAAACCTGGTACGGTACTCAAAATTGGGTTCCTAAATTGGATCTGTCTAAACAAACGGCCAATTTTTGACCTGCCAAACACGGTCTCTTCCAATCGAGACCGTAATGGGTAACGTCCATCACGGCTCCGTAAATGTTTTCAGCAGAACAATAATTGATATTAAAAAATGTCACCGGTGCTGACGGGTTTCGACACAGAGATACGTGGGAGAGAGCAAAAATGAGACAGTTCAAAGTTCTTTCAGGAGGCTATGTTTTCTCAATTATATTTCTTAAAATTTCATCTTTTTCCCCCCCAAGAGTCCCAAAGGTGCTTTTTCTTTTCCCAAAAGGCAGCTGGACTTTAATGTAGTGTAATGTACACTAAACTAATTCAGCGTAGTTTAATGAAGGGAAGGACTAAGGTTGACTTAATTGCAGTGTTCCAATATCTCAGGGGCTGCCCCCAAAGAAGAGGGAGCCAAGCTATTCTCCAAAGCGCCCGAAGGCAGGACAAGAAGCAATGGATGGAAACTCACCAAGAAGAGAAGCAACTTAGAACTAAGGAGAAACTTCCTGACAGTCAGAACAATTAACCGGTGGAACTACCTGCCTCCAGAAGCTGTGAATGCTCCAACACTGGAAGTTTCTCAGAAGAGATTGGACCGCCATTTGTCTGAAATGGTATAGGGTTTCCTGCCTGAGCAGGGGGTTCGAGTAGATGACCTCCAAGGTCCCTTCCAACTGTTTATTATTATTATTATTATTATTATTATTATTATTATTATTATTATTATTATCGTTGTTGTTGTTGTTGTTGTTATTGTTATTATTATTATTATTATTATTATTATTATTATTATTATTATTATTATTATTTATCGCACAGTCAGCCAGATGTTCAGACTGGATTTGGCATTTTTGTCTACCTATTGAGTCCTTACCAAGGACCTGGAATAGGCAGATATGGATATTTGATGGTATTACAGATATCGTCGCAGATGATGATGATGATGATGACGACAATGACGACGATGATTACTACTACTACTACTACTACTATTATTATTATTATTATTATTATTATTATTATTATTATTATTATTATTATTATTATTATTGGGGTTTCCCCCTTGAAAACATTTCACTTCTCCTCCTAGAAGCTTCTTCAGTTCTAACTGAATATAAATCCTTCCATACCCATCTAGTCAGTTAGAACTGAAGAAGCTTCTTGGAGGAGAAGTGAAATGTTTTCAATGGGGGGGGGAAACAAGGCAGTCCATTTGCCTTTTGGGGGAAAAAAACTCCTTTTGGGTCAACTGTGAGTTGGAAGATTGAGAATCTCCATCTTCATTCTTCCCCAAGGATTGGATTCTCTGCATTTTATTCTTACATCAACCCTGCAGGGTAGGCAAAGTGGGAAGAACAAGGCCATGCAGGGAGTCCTTACCATACAACCATTCACTGAGCAACTGTTCAAAGTTACAATGGCATTGAAAAAAATGACTTACAACTGGTCGTCGCGTTTATGACCGTGGCAGCATTCCCCAAAGCCACATGATCAACATTTGAAGGCTTGGCAACCGGCGTGTATTTACAATCCTGGGGTCATGTGATCCCTTTTGCGACCTTCCCAACCGACAAAGTCAATGGGGGAAGCCAGATTCACTTAACAACCACGTTATTCAATTAACAACAGCGGTGATTTGCTTAGCAGCTGTGACAAAGAGCATCAAAAAAGCAGGTGCAAGACACTTAACAACCACCTTGTTTACTGACAAAAATTCTGGTCCCAACTGTGGATGTAAGTTGAGGATTACATATCACAGAGTGTTTCTCTAAGCAGGGGTTGGACTAGAAGACCTCCAAGATCCCTTCCAACTTCTATTCTATTCTATTCTATTCTATTTTTATTCTATTCTATTCTGTATCCTATCCTATCCTATTCTATTCTATTCTATTCTTATCGTTATACTATTCTATTCTATTCTATTCTATTCTATTCTATTCTATTCTATTCTATTCTATTCTATTCTATTCTATTCTATTCTATTCTATTCTATTCTATTCTATTCTATTCTATTCTATTCTATTCTGTATCCTATCCTAACCTATCCTATCCTATCCTATCCTATCCTATCCTATTCTATTCTATTCTATTCTATTCTATTCTATTCTATTCTATTCTATTCTATTCTATTCTATTCTATTCTATTCTATTCTATTCTATTCTATTCTATTCTATTCTATTCTATTCTATTCTGTATCCTATCCTATCCTATCCTATTCTATCCTATCCTATCCTATCCTATCCTATCCTATCCTATCCTATCCTATCCTATCCTATCCTATCCTATCCTATCCTATTCTATTCTATTCTATTCTATTCTATTCTATTCTTACCTGGGAGATTTGTGGACTTCAACCCCCAGAATTCCCCAGCCAGCTTGTGTGAACTTCAACTCTCAGGGAATTCTGGGTTGAAATCCATGCATCTTAAAGTTGCTGAGATTAAGAAATTTTGATCTAACCCAATTTAGGAATTTTGTGGCTAGATCTTCAGAGGGCAATTGTTTGATTTTTCTCCCCCACCATTAAAACTTCTCTCTCTTCCTTTCTTAAAAATCTCTATTAGACCCCTCTTTTCATTTTTTTTTTACCAAGCTGAGTGCGGAAGTCAGCTTTTCTTATGAAGAGACACATTTCTCATCCAGATAGGGAGCTGCATCTGAAACTGTGGCAAGTCTCTGTCGATCTAAATAACAGTTAAAATATTAATCTCTTGGTCCAAATTTTTATTTTAAAAAATGCAACTGCCTCTCCACATCGGTTGTCATTCTTGACCTTGGATTACACAGAGAGATATGCATATAAAATGGGTGGGAACATGGCGTTGACGTAACGTCTACATCTATGTATGTATGTATGTATGTATGTATGTATGTATGTATCTATCTATCTATCTATCTATCTATCTATCTATCTATCTATCTATCTATGAAATCAGTAAAAATAAAAATAAAAACGATGCACTTCGGGATATAAGAAAAAATTCTTCTTTATTTCTGAGCTTTCGTCAACAAGCTGTTAACATCATCAGAGCAAGGGCTGAATGATAAGGGAGTCAGTACATACACTTGTATGGCAGTTATAAATTGTGGAATGTGGGTGTGGCCTGTTCGTGACAAGCTACACCTGGGATTCCAGTTTTTAAATTGTGTGTGTGTGTGTGTGTGTGTGTGTGTAGAGTCCTCAATTTACAACCACAATTTGGACAGGCAAATGGTATAAGTATTCCTGCCTGAGCAGGGGGTTGGACTAGAAGACCTCCAAGGTCACTTCCAATTCTATTATTCTACTCTACTCTACTCTACTCTACTCTACTCTACTCTACTCTACTCTACTCCATTCCATTCTATTCCATTCTATTTAAAAATCTGACTCCATTCTGAATAAAGATTCCATTCCATTCCATTCCATTCCATTCCATTCCATTCCATTCTATTCTATTCTATTCTATTCTATTCTATTCTATTCTATTCTATTCTATTCTATTCTATTCTATTCTATTCTATTCTATTCTATTCTTATCCCATCCCATCCCATCCCATCCCATCCCATCCCATCCCATCCCATCCCATCCCATTCTATTCTATTCTATTCTATTCTATTCTATTCTATTCTATTCTATTCTATTCTATTCTATTCTATTCTATTCTATTCCATTCCATTCCATTCCATTCCATTCCATTCTATTCTATTATCCCATCCCATCCCATCCCATCCCATCCCATCCCATCCCATCCCATCCCATTCCATTCCATTCCATTCCATTCCATTCCATTCCATTCCATTCCATTCCATTCCATTCCATTCCATTCCATTCCATTCTATTCTATTCTATTCTATTCTATTCTATTCTATTCTATTCTATTCTATTCTATTCTATTCTATTCTATTCTATTCCATTCCATTCCATTCCATTCTATTCTATTATCCCATCCCATCCCATCCCATCCCATCCCATCCCATCCCATCCCATCCCATCCCATCCCATTCCATTCCATTCCATTCCATTCCATTCCATTCCATTCCATTCCATTCCATTCCATTCCATTCCATTCCATTCCATTCTATTCTATTCTATTCTATTCTATTCTATTCTATTCTATTCTATTCTATTCTATTCTATTCTATTCTATTCTTCCAGCCTATTTACTGGCACCCCCTATTCTTATCATGTTGCAGTTCCTTCCTCTGTCCAAAGGATGGATTATGGCTGCCAATTGGCAGATTAGCAAGGGAATTCTGCTATGAAAATCCTGTCTGCGCGACTAAGAAACGAGGGAAGAATTGTTACATGCGATAGCAAAACGGAGGGCAGCAGCCCTTTATTTTACATGCAGGTCTTTCTCACAGGTCACAGCTAGCCACAGTCACCTGCCGTGCTGTTTTGTTTGTTTGTTTGTTTGTTTTTCCCCCTTGGCAGGAAAGACAGATGGAAAAAGAAATTGTAGCTGAGCTTGATGGGTGCAAACGCTGAGCAGAGTCTCTCTCTTCCCCCCAGTTGTGTGCAGCGACACACGTCTCCATTCATCTTCTCTGGCAAGGTCAGGGGCTAAACAAACTAGCTGAACCTTTTCTTCCTAAGTAAACCGAAGTGATGGCCGATAGTATTTAGAAGTTTACAGTTCCACAAAGACAATAATAATAATAATAATAATAATAATAATAATAATAATAATAATAATAATAATAATAATAATAATAATGAAGAAGAAGAAGAAGAAGAAGAAGAAGAAGAAGAAGAAGAAGAAGAAGAAGAAGAAGAAGAAGAAGAAGAAGAAGAAGAAGTTGGAAGGGACCTTGGAGGTCATCTAGTCCAACCCCCTGCTCAGGCAGGAAACCCTATACCATTTCAGACAAATGGCTGTCCAGTCTCTTCTTAAAAACTTCCAGTGTAGGAGCATTCACAGCTTCTGGAGGCAGGTTGTTCCACTGGTTAATTGTTCTAACTGTCAGGAAGTTTCTCCTCAGTTCTAGGTTGCTTCTCTCCTTGATGAGTTTCCATCCGTTAGGATTCTTGTCCTGCTTTCAGGTGCTTTGGAGAATAGCTTGACTCCCTCTTCTTTGGGGCAGCCCCTGAGATATTGGAACACTGCTATCATGTCACCCCTCACCGTTCTCTTTATTAAACTACACATAACTTGTACAGATAGTCCTCGACTTACAATCGTTCACTTAGTGACTGTTCAACGGCAGTGAAAAAAGTGACTTAGGACCATTTTCCATATTTACGACTTGTCAAGCACGAAACTTCGGCAGCTACGTGCCTCTGCATTTCAACTCGCCTTAACGTGAGAGTGGGAGGAGGTGTTATGCTCAAATGGGTAGATGGAGAAACGAAACTTCTTCAATTCAGCTGAGGACAGCGAGAGCCTGAAGCCTTGTCAAGGACATCAGAAGAGGTGTGGATTTGAAGCAGACGGTTCCCATAACGAAGCGGACTTGTTGATATGGGTTACATAAAACATCGGGGGTTTAGCTGGGAAAACTATTGGTTAAGTCTATGAAATTGGTGTTGGAAACCTCAGAATTAGTTTTGCCTTGACATAAACAAGCAGTGTATTCAATAAACCGTAAGATTTTCGGAACCAGAATTAATCTGGAGTTTTATTTGGATTCTAGAGCTGGATGTTGACATGAGCATTGTACCATCCCCATGGTCATGTCATCAAAATCCAGACTCTGGCCAACTGACTCATATTTATGACGGTCGCAGTGTCCTGGAGTCACGTGATCCCCTTTTGCAACCTTCTGACAAGCACAGTCAATGGGGGAAGCCCGATTCGCTTAACAACCGTGTTACTAATTTAATAACTGCAGTGATTCACTTAGCAGTGAAGGTCATAAAATGGGGCAAAACTCACTTTAAAAATGTCTCGCTTAGCAACAGAAATTTGGGACTCCATTTTGGCCATAAGTCGAGGACTGTCTGTAGATCTGTCTTGGCAAGACAGGTTGAGGAACAGGTTCCAGGATGTTGGGAATCCTACAATACCCGGAAATAAATGTGGTTTAGGACTGGTGTTGCTGGGTTTGGGCAGAGAAGCCTAGGATTTGGAGAGAAAGAGTGACATCTTCACACTAGCTAGTCCTCAGCTTACGACCACAATGGGGATCTGAATTTCCACTGCTAAACAAGGTGGCCATTAATTGAGTCATACGTGATTTTTTTCAAACTTTTTTTTTGCCATTTCGTTAAACAAATCACTGCAGTTGTTAGGGGAATCACATGGTTGTTAAGTGGATCACACGGTTGTTAAGTGAATTGCATGGTTGTTAAGCGAATAACATGGTTTCTGCTGCTCAGTGAGAAATTTGTGAAGTGGGTTTTTGTCCCATTTTATGACCTTTCTCGCCACAGGCATTCAGCGAATCACTGCAACCGTTATAACTTAGTAACGGTTGCAGTGAAGTGCAACGGTTGCACGGTCGTTAAGTGAAGCCGGATTCCCCCCATGGACTTTGCTTGTCAGAAGGTTGCAAAAGGGGATCACGTGACACACCCCCACCCAGGATGCTGCCACCATCACAAATACGAGTCGGTTGCCAAGCGTCTGAATGTTGATCACGTGACTGCGGGGATGCTGCCACGGTCACGTGTGGAAAAACGGCCCTGGGTCAGTATTTGCAGTGGCATTGCAAATTTAAGCAGTCACTAAATAGTCATTAAATGAAATCCAGGCCTACCTGTTGACTGAATTTTGGACGGTTCAAACTGTGGAGCAAAATTTAGCTGGGAAGTGAGGTAAATTACACAAATCGCTTTTGCTACACCGGTAGTCAAATGGTACATGTTGAGAGCAGGAGAAAAGAAAAATACAGATTATTATTATTATTGTTGTTGTTGTTGTTGATGTTGTTGTTGTTGTTGATCTTCGCACAGTCAACCAGATGTTCAGACTGGATTTGGCATTTTTGTCTACCTATTGAGTCCTTACCAAGGACCTGGGATAGGCAGATGTGGATGTTGGATGGTATTACAGATCTCGTCGCAGGATGGAAGCAGTTCCCAGTAAGGCTGCCTTTTGCAATTGACTGATGGTGAATTTGTCAATGCCGATGATGGTGTTCAAGGGGTGCTCCAGTTGTTTTGGGATTGCACCCAAGGCGCCTATTACTATTGGTACTCCCCTTGCTTGCCTTTGCCACAGTCTTTCTATTTCTATTTGTAGGTCTTTGTATCTTGTTACCTACAAATAGAAATAATAATAATAATAATAATAATAATAATAATAATAATAATAATAATAATAATAATAATAATTGTTATTTTGAAGTTCCACTTTGGCTGGCACCACCCATTCAGCATCTCCAGAAGGCCTCATTTTGAGATAAAATTGGGATTCCCAACTGAAGCGATATTCTAAGGAAATGGCGCCTCCAGGTAATTGGAGCTGATCCATTTTTTTTGCCCACTGCTGGTTATTTTTTTTCATCTTTCCAATCTCAGAATGATGTACATTTTCAATAAGTTGGCATCTAGACATTTCATTCAGATTTTTTTTTCTCTCCCCAAGGCTTCTAGTCAGAATATACACACAGATTCACGTCTGCAGTGATCAGATGTGAATATCAGCAGCGGTGTAACATAGGGATCTAAAATCATTTCACCATCTTAAGGCGAGGGATGAAATAGCAGTACTCAGACTAACAACATCCATCTAACATTTACTTTCCGTGACAGGAACATGCTGTGGAGTTAACTGGTGATTCCTCAAGAAATAAATAGACCAGCATTTATCCACAAAGGGAAAGAACTTCAGACATTGTGATGGGTCTATACTAGGGGTCTTCAAACTGGGCCCTTTTATGACTTGTGGACTTCAACTCCCAGAATCCCTCAGACAGGCACGCTGGCTGAGGAATTTTGGGAGTTGAAGTCCACAAGTCAAAGGGTCTTCAAACTTGGCCCTTTTATGACTTGTGGACTTCAACTCCCAGAATCCCTCAGACAGGCACGCTGGCTGAGGAATTCTGGGAGTTGAAGTCCACAAGTCATAAAAGGGCCAAGTTTGAAGGCCCCTGGTCTATAACTACAAAGATGCAGAATATAGACTAGCAGAGTTGGAAGGGACCTTGGAGGTCTTCTAATCCAACCCTCTGCTCAAACAGGAGACCCTATACCATTCTATCCAATCTCAGTATTTGAGGGGCTGCCATGCAGAAGGGGGTGTGGGGTATCAACCTCTTCTCCAAAGCACCAGAAGGCAAGACAAGAAACAATGGATGGAAATTGACCAAAGAGAGAAGCAACCTGGAATTAAGGAGAAACTTCCTAACAGTGAGGACAATTAACCAGTGGAACAGCTTGCCACCAGAAATCGTGGGTGCTCCATCGCTGTAGGTTTTTAAGAAGAGACTAGACAGTCACTTGTCTGAGATGATATTGGGTCTCCTGCCTGAGCAGGGGGTTGGACTAGAAGACCTCCAAGGTCCCTTCCAAGTCTGTTATTTTGTTAAATTTTGATCACCTGACTATGGAGATGCTGAGACGGTGGTAAGTGCAAGAACTTGTTGCAGATCCCTTTTTCCGGTGCTGTTGTATCTTTGAACGGTCGCTAAATGAATATGTCAACGCTGCTAACATTGGATGTTCTTGCTTTGCAACAGATGTAGCCATCTTTTCCCTTTCACTTTTAGAGTTAGATGATGCTGGGAGGGGGGGGAGAATGTGAATGAGAGTCCAGTTAGTCATAACAACAATAACTCAGCTGTGGGAATCCAAGGTCATTGGGCCAAGAACTGGTAAAGATTTGGCGAGCTGGGGAGAAAGCCCTCGCTTCAAGCTAATTGGGGAATGTGATTTATGACAGTTAATTGGAGGAGGGAATTGTGTTTTACTACTTTGTGTGTGGGGGGAATTCAGTTTTTGGCTTTAACTATGTCAGTGATGGCGAAACTTTTAGAGAGCGAGTGTTCAAACTGCAATCCAAACCCCACTGACGTATCGTCGCATACCGGGTGGGTGTGGCCCATTGGGTGAGTGTGGCCAATTGGGTCGGCATGGCCCACTGGGTGGGCGTGGCTGCGGTGATAATGGTAGACTGGGTGGGACTAAAAACTTCAATCAATCGATTCCAACTTTGCGAGATCTTTTTTTTTTTCCCGCGAGAAGTTGAAATTGATTGAACTTTTTTTTTTGGGCACGGCGGCGAAGGCCTAAAGTGAAAAAGTTTTATAAAACCCAGCTGAAGGCCTGGGACTGGGGCAACAGCGTGCGTGCCCACAGAGAGGGCTCTGCGTGCCACCTGTGGCACGCGTGCCATAGGTTCGCCACCACGGAACTATGTAGTGCCGATACTTTGTTTCTCTAATAAAAGATTCTTGAAGGTAAACCACGCCTCGAAGTTCTGTTGAAGAGTTTCACAGAATGATTGTTAAGTCGAGGACCACCCGTGTCCATTTTAGCTTATCCACGAATGCGGTGCAAACCTGGCTTATGCCTATTTCATGGGCGTAGATGGAAATGAAATACATAAAAAGCATCTTCTAGCTGGCATTTGGCAATTGGTTAGCTGTTGGCTTTTCTCCCGGACCCTGGAAGTGGACATCTAACTGTATGTAATCTAAAATGTCAAAGGTTCCTATTTAGGAACCAATTTTAAAAAAAGGGCCGTGGAGCGTGGGCTGTTTGTGGCTCAGGGGGAAAGAAGCCGAGGGATGGAAACAAACCGTTTGCCTTTACTTCTCCGTCTGTTTCAGCCAGTCTGGCCCCATCAGATGGAGCCTCAGATTCAACACACCATCATGGTGAAAGGCTGGTTGTTTGTTCCAAAGCTTCCTGCCGGCTGCTTCACACGACACCCTCAAAACCGAACAGATTAAAACCCTAGCAGATCAAAATCTCACAGATGCAGGCAGTAAAAAGAAGTGAGCGTAACCTGGCTTCGTTATGGCTGGTTTAATTTTATTTTTATCTTTTTTTTTACTGGGTGACAGGACTCGGTCTTTGGCGGATGTGCCCGTTTTTGGTCTAGTGGTTAAGGTAAAGTAAAGGTAAAGGTTCCCCCGCACATGCGTGCTAGTCGTTTCTGACTCTAGGGGCCGGTGCTCATCTCCGTTTCAAAGCCGAAGAGCCAGCGCTTGTCCGAGGACGTCTCCGTGGTCATGTGGCCGGCATGACTAGACGCCAAAGGCGCACGGAACGCTGTTACCTTCCCACCGGAGTGGTCCCTATTTTTCTACTTGCATTTTTACGTGCTTTCAAACTGCTAGGTTGGCAGAAGCTGGGACGAGTAACAGGTGCTCACTCTGTTACGCGGCACTCGGGATTCGACCCGCCAAACTGCCGACCTTCTGATCAACAAGCTCAGTGTCCTAACCCACTGAGCCACCGTGTCCCTTAGTGGTTAAGGTACTAGGCTAGAAACCAGGTGCCTGGGCCTTCTAGTTCCGTTTTAGGCATGAAAGCCGGTTGGGTGACTTTTGGGTCAACCACCAGGAGACAGTGGATTCTAGTTCCGCTTTCCTGCCTTAAGCAGGACTAGAACTCACTGTCTCCTGGCGATTGGCCCAAAGTCACCCAGTGAGCTTTCTTGCTTGAGATGGGACTAAGAGTCTCCTGGAGATTGGCCGAAAGTCCCCCAGCCAGCTTTCATGACTAAGGAGGACTAGAACTCACCGTCTCCTGGTGATTGGTCCAAAGTCACTGTCGGCTTTCATATCTAAGGTAGTACTAGAACTCACCATCTCCTGCTGATTGGCCCCAAGTCACCCAGCTGGCTTTCATGCCTATGGTGAAACTAGAACGCACTGTCTCCTGCTGATTGGCCCAAAGTCACGCAGTTGGTTTTTATGCCTAAGGTGGGGCTAGAACTCACCGTCTCCTGGTGACTGACCTAAAGTCACCCAGCTGGCTTTCATGCCTATGGTGAAACTAGAACTCACCGTCTCCTGCTGATTGGCCCAAAGTTGGTAGACTAAGCCCGTAGACCAAACTGGGTCTCAATAATTCAGTGATACAATAGGAGAGATATGAAAACCGTCTACGGGTAAACTAAAATTTCATGGATATCTTTACGGAGAAATGGGTTGGTCTAGATGAGCTCAGGGCGCCCCACTCATGCAATCCCTGATTCTGTGTTCTTAAGGCAGGGCATGCATCCTGGTGTTTTAGAAGAGCGAGTGGCTAACTAGCTACCACTAGCCATCACGATGCCCGAGGGCCCCGTGAAGACAGGTTCATAAAAGGGGGCTTGTGAATTCAGGAGGCCTTGAATCCAGTGATGAGTTGATAAATGAACTGCTGACATTTGGAAAATAAATATGTTTACCTAGGAAACCTGTCAGAATCTCAGGGAAAAAGGATTGGCAACCCCTTCCATTCTGTGCCGAGATTAATTAACGCTTCCCAGCTGCTCTGCCTTCCTGGACAATTTTTTTTCCCTCCCCAAGAGGAGAGTGTATATTCCAAATTCTGCTCCTACCTTTCCAATGCAGCAAATTTGCAGGAATATATATACCAGATCTTTCTCTTTTTTTCTTTCTTTCTTTTTTTCTTTCTTTTTTTCTTTCTCTCTTTCTTTGCTTCCTCCCCTCCCTCCCTTCTTTTCTTTCTTTCTTTCTTTCTTTCTTTCTTTCTTTCTTTCTTTCTTTCTTTCTTTCTTTCTTTCTTTCTTTCTTTCTTTCTCTTTCTTTCTTTCTTTCTTTCTTTCTTTCTTTCTATCTTTCTTTCTTTCTATCGTTCTTTGCTTCCTCCCCTCCCTCCCTTCTTCTTTCTTTCTTTCTTTCTTTCTTTCTTTCTTTCTTTCTTTCTTTCTCTTTTTCTTTCTTTCTTTCTTTCTTTCTTTCTTTCTTTCTTTCTTTCTTTCTTCTTTCTTTGTATTTATTTCTTGCTCTCTTTCTTTGCTTCCCCTCCCTTCCTCTTTCTTTCTTTCTTTCTTTCTTTCTTTCTTTCTTTCTTTCTTTCTTTGTCTGCCTTTATTTCTTTCTTGCTCTTTCTTTCTCTTTCTTTCTATGCTTCCTCCCTTCCCTACCTTCCTCTTTTTTTCTTTCTTTCTTCTTTCTTTTTCTGTGTCTTTCTTTCTTTTTCTTTCTTTCTTCCTTCCTTCCTTCCTTCCTTCCTTCCTTCCTTCCTTCCTTCCTTCCTTCCTTCCTTCCTTCTTCTTTTTCTTTCTTGGAAACTGATTCTCCAAAGGAGATAAATGACAATTTGATTACAATGAAAAGGGTTCCCCACTTTTGGCCTTGACGTTCCTGCAAAAGAAAATCATGTGAAATATTCCATATTAGAAGGATGATATAATTGGCAGTATAAAGTTGAATAGCGGATTGGGACTCAGTTTGTGACAAGACCAGGAACAAGAAGATGATTTATGGAGCAGCCAGAACTCTTGAAATATATTGAGTAATAATAAAAAATAAAGTCACCTCTGAGGATATGCCTACAATTTCCGCCTTTTTCTCTGAGAAAGAGCCATTCTAATTAGGTTTGTATTTCCTGCCCTCCTTCTGAACTGGATTTATTTTGTCATTATTTCCATGCAGAAAAAGATCTGTATGTCCTACCCTCATTCTGAATGGATTACAGGTGGTGCTCAACGACCACAATGGGGGCCAAAATTTCTGTCGCTACGTGAGACATTTGTTAAAGTGAGTTAACCACTTTTCTTGCCACATTAAGTGAGTCGCTGGAGTTGTTAAGCCAACAACCCGGTTGTGACTCGAGTGACCCTCCGGGACACTGCAAACTGTCATAAATACGAGTCAGTTGTCAAGCGTCTGAATTATGATCACGTGATCCTCAGGATGTTGCAAGGGTCGTAAGTGTGAAAAATAATCATAAGTCGCTTCATTCAGTGCTGTTGCAAATGAAGTGTTGTTAAGCTGAGGACCACCTACTGTATATATTATCTTTTCTGTTCGGAACAGGAATCCTGCATCCAGTTTTGGTCACCAGGATGTAAAAAAGATGTTGAGACTCTAGAAAGAGTACAGAGAAGAGCAACAAAGATGATTAGGGGAGTAAAACATATAAGGAACGGTTGCTGGAATTGGGTAGGTCTAGTTTAATGAAGAGAAGGAAGAGGGGTGACATGATAGCAGTCTTACAATACCTCAGGGGATGCCCCAAAGAAGAGGCAGTCAAGCTATTCTCCAAAGCACCTGAAGGCAGGACAAGAAGCAACGGATGGAAACTAGTCAAGGAGAGAAGCAACCTGGAACTAAGGAGAAACTTCCTGACTTTTAGAACAATTAACCAGTGGAACAACCTGCCTCCAGAAGCGGTGAATGCTCCAACACTGGAAGTTTTTAAGAAGAGACTGGCCAGCCATTTGTCTGAAATGGTATAGGGTTTCCTGCCTTAGCAGGGGGTTGGACTAGATGACCTCCAAGGTCCCTTCCAACTTTATTGTTGTTGTTGTTGTTGTTGTTATTTCCATTTCAATTCAAGATCCTCCTTTCCTGTTTCCATTCTGAATTGGATTCCTCATTTGGGTCCAAGGAGAACTTATAAAATGGTAAGGCTGGTGGGGACAACCCAAGCTTTGAATCTGGTCGCTCGTTCGGTGCAGAAATTGAGATTCCAGCTTTCGCGATAAACATCCACGCTGTTTTTGAGCCCCCGCCGTCAAGGGGAACTTGCTGTTACCATGGTATTTGATTCCATTCTTAAATTGCTTTTACCATTATAAAGTGGTTTTTTTGTACCCCTAATATCCAAGCTGACTGTCTCTGCTAGTTAGTTCCTAAACCTCTGATCAGCCCCTTTCAAACGAACGTGTTCCAGTTTGCCAGAAAAAAAAAAATCTGAATGTGGCGCTTAGGTCCGCGCAGGATAGATAGAGTGAGCCATTATCTCAGAGTTGAAAATCAGATTTCGGTTACCATGACATTAGCCGTGAGATTCCCAGAATCTTGTGATCAGGGAGAAATTGCCATCCTTCCGCCTTCAAAGAGAGGCAGAGAAAGTGAAAAACACAATTGGCACAAAGGATGTTTCAGCTTTCTTGGAAAGTTCTTGCTATTCCCCTCGTTCTGCATTTGGCTAGTGACGGAGCTATAGGAAAGGTAGAAGTAAAGGAAGCTCCAGGGCAAGGGTGTGTCTGTGTATGTGTGAGGAAGAGGAGGAGGAGGAAGAAGAGGGGGGGAGGAGGAAGAGGAGGAGAGGAGGAAAAAGGGGAAGAGGAAGGGGAGGGGGTGGAGGAGGGGGAGGAGGAGGAAGAGGGGGAAGGAGGAGGAGGAGGAGGAGGATGGGAGTGTGTTGTCATCACACAAATGCTGCAACTTAGGTTGCATGAACCTAAGGGATGAAACGGGGGGGGGGGGAGGAATAATTATATATTTTTTTATATTTAGTGGTGACAACCAGTCTGCCTTCCATGGAGGGCCCGTACACTGCAGGAGCCAGAAAGAGGGCTGTGAAAATATCTACGGACCCCTCACATCCTGGACATCAGCTATTTCAGCTTCTTCCCTCAAGACAACGCTATATAGGGCATGCACACCAAAACAACTAGACACAAAGACATTTTCTCCCCATACCATCACTCTGCGAAACGACTAATTCCCACAACCCTGTCAGACTACCTAGCAGGGCTGCATTGCTGTTATCCTTCTCATCATTTCTGTTACCTGGTCCTTATCTTCTTAAGATTATAACTTCCTTGATTGTATCTTACGATTTGTATTGTTTTGTTTAGTATCCTAGTTTGACTTATGTTGGTTGCTTTAGTATCCTATGACTACCACTGAGGGTTATATCTTATTTATTTTTTATTTATTTTTATTTATTTTATTGGATTTGTATACCGCCCTGTTCCCTTAGGACTCAGGGCGGTTTACAGGGCAGTTAAAACCATGAATACAAAAAATTAAAAACAAATAAAACAATTAAATTAAATTCAAGCCCCAAGAGTAAATCTAAAACCCAGTTAAATTAACAAATTAACAAACCTTATGATTTATGATGAATGAATTTTATGATTGTAGTCATGATTTATCACCTGTTGCTTGGATGTTCTATTCTATTCTATTCTATTCTATTCTATTCTATTCTATTCTATTCTATTCTATTCTATTCTATTCTATTCTATTCTTCTCCATTGCATCTATTCTATTCTATTCTATTCTATTCTATTCTATTCTATTCTATTCTATTCTATTCTATTCTATTCTATTCTATTCTATTCTATTCTATTCCATATTTTCTATTCTATTCTATTCTATTCTATTCTATTCTATTCTATTCTATTCTATTCTATTCTATTCTATTCTATTCTATTCTATTCTATTCCCTATTTTCTATTCTATATTCTTGAATGAATGAACCTTTATTGTCAAAGTACAACCATGTATACATTGAGATTGGCTGAGCCTCCCTTCGTGCTCCCACCCCCAACTTACAGTGACACAAACCCTCCATCTTATTACACCATGTGAGCTAATTGCACAACGCACCGGCCTCGCAAGTCAATTATGCATAAAGTTTATAAAATTATTTCCCATTCAAAAGCCTAACAGCCCATGGATAAAAGCTGTTCTTCAGCCTGTTGGTACGGCTGGCTATACTCCTATATCTCCTACCCGATGGTAGGCGAGTAAAGAGATACCGTCCAGGGTGTGAGTAGTCCCTGAGAATTTTCCTCACACTTCCAAGGCAGCGAGCCCTGGCGAGGTCATCCAGTGGTGTCAGGGGACAGCCCACGATGTCTTGTGCTGTGCTCACCACCCTCTGTAATGCTTTCCTATCCGCGGCTGTCAGACCAGCATAGCAAACCACAATAGCATACGAGAGGACACTCTCTATAGTAGACCGGTAAAAGAGGGTCATTAGCCATTGTTCTACCCTGTTCTTCCGCAAGGCCCTGAGAAAGTGAAGTCTCTGTTGGGCCTTTCTGGCCACCTGGGTTGTATTAACTTTCCAGGTCAGATGTTTGCAGAGGTAGACTCCCAGAAATTTAAAGGATATATTCTATATTCTATATTCTATATTCTATATTCTATATTCTATATTCTATATTCTATATTCTATATTCTATATTCTATATTCTATATTCTATATTCTATATTCTATATTCTATATTCTATATTCTATTCCATTCTAGTATGACATGACATACACGGACTTACAATTTATGTTAACATTTTAGCTAAATGTTACACACCAGTACAATATGAATGCATACGGATTGCTCTCCTCTTCTTCCTCCACCCCCCCCCCAAACCCCGCTCCCTTCTAATACCGATGTTGTTACCAAGTTTGGTAGTGAAACGTCTGCAAGAAAATGAGCAGGCTCAGAGAGCGCCAGGGACCCCTGAATTCGCCCAACCTGCCCTTTCCAGCATGACACCATCCACGAGCTTCCCCAGCCTTCTTGGGGGCAAGCCAAGCCAAGTGGTGGGCCCCTGGCACGGGAGAAGATCTAAGCAATGCCAGGCTAGGGGAACATCCCGGGGAATGGATGGCAGATGCTCGAAGCCCGTGGCCCTGCCGACTTGGCAGCGGGAGAGGCGAGAGCAACTTTTGATGCTTTTGTTTTCGTCTACATGTGGCTGTCTCTCGAAGCTCAAATTAGATTTGGGTGCCTGTCGACTGAAGAGCCTTGATTGAAAACATACAAGCACCATCGGGGTCGGCCGCCAGAAAAGCCGTGAACGAAACCAAAGACTTGGCTGCCAGAGCCGGGAAGGCGGATTAAATAGATCATTGTGACAATTGCTGAAGGAGCCTCAATGCTCAGCTCCAAGAAACATCAAGCAGAAGAAGAGACTCAGAGGGGAACAGGCTCAACATCCAGGAAAGATAACCAGGCTGCTTCAGTGGGAAAAATAAGATGACGATTATCTTTCTTTTTTTTTTTTTGCACAGCAGGCGGCGCAGAGCAGAGCCTTAGCGCCACCTGGTGGCATGGTGGGACAAGACGTGTGAAACAGCACCAAATGCAGCTAGTCAAATAGAACAGAATAGAGCTGGAAGGGACCATGGAGGTCTTCTAGTCCAGCCCCCTGCTCAAGCAGGAGAACCTATACTGTCACAGACAGGTGAATGTCTAGCCTCTTCTTAAAAATCTCCAGTGATGGAGCGCCCACGATTTCTGGGGTTAAGTTCTTCCACTGATTGATTGTCCTCACTGTTAGGAAGTTTCTCCTTAATTCCAGATTGCTTCTCTCTTTGATCAGCTTCCCACCATTGTTTCTCGCCCTTCCCTCTGGTGCAGTCCCCTCTGCCTTGTGGCAGCCCCTGATGTCATGTCTCCCCTATTTCTTCTTTTCTTTAGACTAGCCAAACTCAAGTCCCGCAGCCGTTCTTCATATGTTTTAGTCTCCAGGCCTGGAATGATTTATACTCCTGTACACAGCTGGTCATTTGCCTTCTTTTAGAGAGCTGTTGAGGCCACCTGGAGGTTTTATCTGTTCCAAGAAGGCTCCACACCCATTTGCACCACCCAGGTGATCCTGATAAACCTCCAAGTGGCCTCAAAGACTCTCTAAAGGAATGCAAATGACCAGCTGTCTGCAAAGAGTATAAATCCTTCCATTTCCCCACCATCCAGTGAGAGCTGAAGAAGCTTCTCGGATGAGAAGCGAAATGCCTTCAAAGAAAAACAAGAACGTCCAGTTGCCTAATGGAAAAACACCATTGGGACCTTGGTTGCACTGGTTGCAGTTGATTTTGTAGATGACATTGTTTCTTCTGTATCTTGTCTTTGGTTCTGGATAATTCCTGGTGGAGTCTGGCTGTGGGCTTGTGGGCAATTGCTATTCCTAGGGGTGGGAGAATTCTGACTGTCCTTGTGCCTAGTTCTCTTGGCATACAATGCCCTATAGCACCATTGTTATGTGCTCCTGGCTACTTTCCTTCTTGACCAGAAGCAAGCTCGCCTGACCAATAACCAGCCAAGACACAGTGAAGGCCTTTTCTTTCGTTTATTGCAATCAGCGGGGAGAGAAGCTATCAAAGCTTGGTTCTCTCCAAAGTTTCAACCCAAAATATTCCCTTCTTTATACAGCCCTGTCCTGGCCGCCACATCCCTCCTCTTTCCCCATTGACTGAGGTACTACGAGGTTACACTCTTTCCAACCGCCTCCTGCCTATTTCCTGCTACATATTAAATCACACATCACATGTACATGAATAATGTAAAATAGTAGACATATTCAATTGTTGGTTTTGAGTTCTGGGCCCCTTAGAACAAGAGGTTCTTTCCTGTTTCTCAGTTTAGTTAAGTTTGCCTGGCTAGTCATTTCCTTTTAACAGACGTTTCTATAGCTTGTCTTCTTCCTTTCCCACTCTGAGACCCAGCTAATTTTTGCCTACGTATTTATCTTACAATAGGGACGCGGTGGCTCAGTGGGCTAGGATGCTGAGCTTGTCGATCAGAAGGTCGGCAGTTTGGCAGGTCGAATCCCGAGTGCTGCGTAACAGAGTGAGCGCCTGTTACTTGTCCCAGCTTCTGCCAACCTAGCAGTTCGGAAGCACGTAAAAATGCAAGTAGAAAAATAGGGACCACTACGGTGGGAAGGTAACAGTGTTCCATGCGCCTTTGGCGTCTAGTCATGCCGGCCACATGACCACGGAGACGTCCTCGGACAAGTGCTGGCTCTTCGGCTTTGAAACGGAGATGAGCACCGGCTCCTAGAGTCGGAAATGACTAGCACGCATGTGTGGGGGAACCTTTACCTTTACTTTTATTTATCTTACATCCTGCCTTTATGCTATCCTGTTTCCCAGCCATTATAGTGTTGTTGTTTTTTGGCAAGCTTGATTGTCCAGGCAGTAGGTTTCCACTGCAGCAAATCCAATTTTAAATTTCTCTTTCAATATTAAATTTTGAAGACCTTTCCTTTACTTCTGTCACTGTTTTGAGGGAAGGAGTTGAAACAGTTTAGATCCAGGGCACAGCAGATAACGTCTTCCCCTTCCTTCCCTTTGCAAAAGGTTTTTTTTTTCTTTTTAAAGCAACCCACAGTGGATTCCCTGCCAAAGGCCACTTTGCTTTCCCTTTTGGAAAAAATGAAAATTTGTGTCCTCTCCTGGAGCAGATCACTGGCACGGATTTTCCGTGCTTTGCTGAGTCAGCAGCCAAGCAGGATGCGAGCGTGCCGGAGAGGGGATTTTTTTGCAAAGCATTCGCCAAGCAAGCTGAGTCAAGGTGACCGGGCCAAGCTTGGCAAGCCATAATTGCAGAAGTCGGCCGAGCTTGAACGATATTATAGCCGTGAAAAGCTGGAAGACACGGGGACCTGAATTAAAATGTATGTGACAAAGCCTCGGGAAGCATTCTTGCTTTAAAGGGGAAGAATATAGGTTTGGGGAAAACGCCCCCATGACCATTTCTTGGAGAGCAAGTCTATCCTTCCTCTCTTACAGGGGTCTTCAGACTTGGCCCTTTGATGACTAGTGGACTTCAACTCCCAGAATTCCTGGCTGAGTGCCTGGCTGAGGAATTCTGCAAAGGAACTTTTTTTTCACCTTAAAGATAACTGGACTTTCTAGGGGTTGTTTTTTAAAATTTCTTTGAAAAGGTCTCGCTTTCCATCCAAGAAGCCATTGAAACTTTTAGAGCTGAAGAAGCTTCTTGGATGAGAAGCGAAACATTTTCAAAGGCACTGAACAAGAACAGAATAGAGCTGGAAGGGACCTTGGAGGTCTTCTAGTCCAGCCCCCTGCTCCAACAGGAGGACCTCTACCATCTCAGACAAGGGACTGTCTAGTCTCTTCTTAAAAATCTCCAGTGCTGGAGCACCCATGATTTCTGGTGGCAAGCTGTTCCGCTGGTTAACTGTCCTCACTGCTAGGAAGTTTCCCCTTAATTCCAGGTTGCTTCCCTCTTTGATCAGTTTCTAACACACAGGATGGGAAGACAAGAACAATTCTGTTCCGCTTTAGCTGGTACGTGCAAACATCTCCAAATAAAATCATTTTGTTGAAGGAAAAGTCTTCGTCGTGGTTCAGTCCAAGCCAGGAATAAACAACATGGCGACTGCTTTAGAAAGAAGGTTGCAGTTTATTGAAGAGGAGAGCCAGACAAGAAGATGGCTCTGGAAGAAAAAAAGAGAGAGCACATGTAGGGAGTGGGTTTTTATACCCTCTGGAGCCTATTGTTTGGAGTTGTTTCCAGTTCCTGTTTGAGGCTTTGCATTTCCTGTGTCATGTATTCTGACTTGTGTCACTTTGGTATCTCTGTGTTAATCCGATTATGTCCTGTCTTAGAGTTTGGGAGGGGTATGTAGATTTTTAGGTGTCTTTGTCTTCTTAATTTTCCAGCTTCAACTTTCCTGAATGGATTATCACATCTGCATTTCTACAGAATTGGTGTTGTGATTCAGGGTCAGCCTGTGGGTTCGGCAGTTGGGTCGGACGATTCAGAGGAGGAGGAGGGGGGTGTTGGAGAGGTTGCTGAGGGGGTTGGAGAGCTTGCTGATGAGAGCCCTCAGCCAGGCCCCTCCCACCTGGTTACGACGCAGACCCAGCTGTGTGAGCCTGACAGCGTGGGTGAAGATGACCCACGGCTGGCCCTGTTCAAGGACGCCCGACGCAGGAGGCAGTCAATCAGGAGTAAACAGAGGAAGGCAATGGGGCACCTCGGAAGGAGGCAGAGAGATGCCACGCCCTGAACTGTTTAAAAGGGGAATGCGTGGGAGGGCTGGTTTGCTGAAGGCAACTGTTTGAATAGCTCCTGTTTCATGGTTCGTGTCTTGTTTTTGCTCTGTTTGCTTTTGTGTCCATAAATTTGGCAGGCTTAGTTCCAGCCTCTTGCCTTCTTGTAAAGGGGTTGTCCCTGCCTTATGCCAGTAGTAGGCTGGTACAGAACAATTGGTTTCTGCTTTAGGGAGGGAGACTTGGAGCTTTTAAGAAAAACCGGGCATGTTTTTCTGCCTATTTTCTGCTCTTTTAATATTTCCTGCTCTGGGGGGCTGACTTCCCCCATTTTTTTAAAAAAGAAAATAACCACAATATAATAGGATTCCCCAATCTCGCAAGATTAGAATTTTTTCTCACTTGTGGTGAGAGTGGAGATGAGAACATGCAGGCAGTCCTTGACTTATGACAAATCGTTTACTGACTGTTCGAAGTTACAACAGAACTGAAAAAAGTGACTTACAATTGTTTCTTTGCATTTACGAGCGTTGCAGCTTCCCCAGGGTCACATGATCAAAATTCAGAGGCCTGGCAACTGACTCACATTTAGCACAGGTGGCGGTGTCCATGTGATCCCCTTTGGCGACCTTCCAACAAGCAAAGTCAATGGGCGAAGTGCGATTCGCTTAACGTCCACGTTACTAATGATAACAACTGCAGTGATTCGCTTCACAAGCATAGGAAGAAAAATCACGGAATGGGGCAAAGCTCAACAACTGTCTTGCTCAGCAGTGGAAGTTTTGGATTCAGTTGTGGTCGTAAGTTCGAGGACTCCCTGTACTGGGTTCCCACCCCTCAGCAGACGTTGTTGAATTTTTGGCCTCTCTTTCAACATTTAGGAACTTTGACCTGGGGTCCTTAGGACAACCGAGATCTCAAGAGGTGAAATTGTCGGTAACAACATTCTCAAGCTCAACAACATTATGAGGTGTGGACTTCAACTCCCAGAATTCCTCAGCCAGCATTCTGGGAGTTGAAGTCCACCCATCATAACCTTGCAGAGGTTGAGAAACACTGTTCCACAATGCTATTTGGTTCACCTGCCATTTTGTAAATAGTTCTATTTGTAATGACCACTAGGAGGCACTGTACAACTAATTTCTTCCTTACATTGGGAGATAGACAGATACAGGGAGTCTTGACTTACAACCGTTCCTTTTTGTGACCAAAGTTAAAAAACACTGGGAAAAAATGGCTTACAATCAGTCCCCACACTTACCATTGTCACAGTGTCCCCACAGTCAGGTGATCAAAACTCAGGCACTTGGCAACTGGCATGTTTTTATGATGGTTGCAGCATCCCGAAGTCCACTGGTTGTGATTTGTAACCTTCCCAGAAATCTCTTGGCATGCAATGGGGGGAGCTGGATTCACTTAACAGCTTGATTGTGGTAAAAAAAGGTCATAGAATTGGGTGTAACTCAACAATCACCTTGCTCGGTTCTGCTCCCAATCATAGTTGTAAGTCCAGGATGATGGATGGATGGATGGATGGATGGATGGATGGATGGATGGATGGATGGATAGATAGATAGATAGATAGATAGATAGATAGATAGATAGATAGATAGATAGATAGATAGATTGGATGGATGGATGGATGGATGGATGGATGGATGGATGGATGGATAGATAGATAGATAGATAGAGAGAGAGAGAGAGAGATAGAGAGATAGATAGATAGATGATAGATAGATAGATAGACAGATATAGATAGATAGATAGATAGATAGATAGATAGATAGATAGATAGATAGATAGATAGACAGACAGATACAGATAGAGATCATAGATGGCTGATAAATAGGTGACAGATAGACATACAGACACATAGATAGATATAGATGGTAGACAGGTAGATGATAAATAAATATTAGAGAGTTAGATGAGAGATG
The DNA here is from genome assembly GCF_947247035.1 of Vipera ursinii. NCBI lineage: Eukaryota > Metazoa > Chordata > Lepidosauria > Squamata > Viperidae > Vipera > Vipera ursinii. Next base: position 86,140,941 of record NC_139515.1, on the reverse strand, counting down.
GAGAGAGAGAAAGAGAGAGAGAGAGGAAGACAAACAGATAGAGAAATAGATGAGAAAAGAGAGACAGACAGACATTCAATCCTTAATCAGTATTTGCATTCACCCAGTGCATGGCCATAAATAGTTTATAGGAAAGGAAGTCTGTAGAGGTTATGCAGAAACATCCTGGTTTTTTGCTAACACAATTGTTCTTCCCAAAAAAAAAAGTGTTGGAGTATTTTATTTACAAATGCGCTCAGCAGGAGTGCTAGGGATATTGTTGGGCGTAGAAGGGAGTTTAGAGCAAGAATTAAAGGAAAAGAAGATTTTCTTTTCTTTTTTTTAAAGTTTGCTTGAGTTCTTTTCAGCTTTTACCAACTGACCAGGAAAAAAATAAAATCGACCGTCTCAACTTTTCACAGCTTGTTCCAGAGAAATGCACTTCATCAGCGAGAACAGGAACAAAAAAGTAAGAGGAGACAGGATGAAATAAGCAACACGCTCGGAAGGCTATTAATCTTCCTCCCTGAAGGAGCTTCTTCCGTAAAAGATTCACACGCACACACAAAAAAAAGTTGAATATTTCCCACCTTGTTCCCTCAGCAGCTTTTTGTGCTTTGGTCTCCTGCCTCACCTTTGTTGCTGGCAAACTGTTCTGGGAACCCATCTTAAAGTCCCCGACTTGCCACTGCGATTGAGCCCAACGGCCCAAGTGAGGCCACACTTGGAATACTGCAGCCATTTTTGGTCCCCATATCACAAAAAAGAATGTTGAGAGTTTGGAGGGAAAAAAATCAGAGAAGCGCAACTAAAATGATCCAAGGCCTGGAGAGTAAAACGTAGGAAGAACGGCTGTGGGTGTTCTGTACCAGCCTGCTACCGGCCCTGCAGAAAAGGCAGGGACAACCCCTTTTACAAGAAGGCAAGAGGCTGGAATTACACCTGCCAAATTTATTACCACAAAAACAAACGGAACAAGACAAACCAAGAAACAGGAGCTTTAAGAAACAGGAACTATCCAAGCGGTTGCCTTCAGCAAACCAGCCCTCCCACACATTCCCCTTATATAGAGTTCAGGGCATGGCTTCTCTCTGCCTCCTTCCAAGGAGCCCCATTGCCTTCCTCTGTTTACTCCTAATTGACTGCCTCCTGCGTCGGGCGTCCTTGAACAGGGCCAGCTGTGGGTCATCTTCATCCACGCTGTCAGGCTCACACAGCTGGGTCTCCGTGGTGACCAAGTGGGAGGGGCCTGGCTGAGGGCTCTCATCAGCAAGATCTTCAACCCCCTCAGCAAGCTCTCCAACACCCCCCTCCTCCTCCTCTGAATCGTCCGACCCAACTGCCGAACCCACAGGCTGACCCTGAATCACAACAGCGGGATTTGGGTTTGGCTAGTCTAAAGAAAAGAAGAAGTAGGGGAGACGTGATAGCAGCGTTCCAGTATTTGAGGGGCTGCCACAAAGAAGAGGGGGTCACGTTATTTTCCAAAGCACCAGAGGGCAGGACCAGAAACAACGGTTGGAAACTAACCAAAGAGAGAAGCAAGCTGGAATTAAGGAGAAACTTCCTGACAGTGAGGACAATCAACCGGTGGAACAGCTTGCCACCAGAAATTGTGGGTGCTCCATCACTGGAGGTTTTTAAGAAGAAATTAGACAATCACCTGCCTGAGGCGGTACAGATTCTCCTGCTTGAGCAGGGGGCTGGACTGGAAGACCTCCAGGGTCCCTTTCAGCTCTATTCTATTCAATATTTTAGCTCACTCAGACCATTTTAAGTTACAACAGCCCTGGAAAAAAAAGCGACTTTGGACCGTTTTTCACACTTACGACCGTTGCAGCATCCCCAGGGCCATGTGACCAAAATTTGGGCACTCGGCCACTGGCATGGATTTACTGCCGTGTTTTTTTTTTACATCAGTGGTTCTCAACGTTGGCAATTTGAAGATGTGTGGACTTCAACTCCCAGAATTCCCAGAAGTCCGCAAGTCTTAAAGTTGCCATGGCTGGCTGGGGAATTCTGGGAATTGAAATCCATGTATCTTAAAGTCGCCATTGTTGAGAAACTCGTCTGGACTACAGGCCTTTCAGGAAAAGGGAGAAGGCCTGGGCCTAGATTCCTCTCCTCCCATCCTCTCTATTGATTTGACCTCTCCCATGCCGGCTGAGGAATTCTGGGAGTTGAAGTCCATACGTCTTCAAGTGGCTGAGCTTGAGAAACTCTGCTCTGGAAGAAATATTCTGCTGCTTTCTTTTTTTTCCTTTTCTTTTCTTTTCTTTCTTTTCTTTTCTTTCTTTCTTTTTTTTTTTTTGGACTATCTGAGCTGAGTGTATTAACTGGAATTGATTGCAGCAGCTCCGGAGGGAGCAAAGTCACATTGGAAGAAAATGCTTGGGATTCTAGGCACAGCCTGGGCTGTTTCAAGCAGGGAACGGTCTGAAGGGATGTGTGTCTCTCTCTGTGTGTGTGTGTGTTGTGAAGCAAGCTTGCTGAAGCTGAGCAGAGCCCGGATCCAAAGGATGTCTGGATGATGGATTGCTTGGTGCCTGGATGTCCTATGTTGCCCTCCCCACCGATATTCCCAGGCATCTAACTAAATATCACTGGGGCTTCTTCTCAGCTGTCGTCGAGCTGAATTCAGGCATCGTATTAGCGCTTCCAACTGATTTCAAAGCCAGAGGTTTGGGCCTTTCCAGGATGTACAAGGAATGGATCCACGAAAGGTGGAGAATTCACCCGTGTAGAGAAGAGCGACAAAGATGATTAGGGGACTGGAGGCCAAACCATACAACTGAAAGAAAACAGCCAAGCTCAGAGAGCACGGAGGACACCATATTCCCCAGAATATCGCATCCAGTTTTGGTCACCATGATATGAAAAACGATGCTGAGAAAGAATGCAGAAAAGAGCAACAAAAATGCTGAGAGTGGTGGAGGCTAAAACACACAAAGAATGGTTGCAGGAATTGGGTACATCTAGTGTAGGGGTAGGCAACCTTGGCTCTTTTATGACTCGTGGACTTCAACTCCCAGAATTCCTGAGCCAGCCATGCTGAGGGGAAAGGGAGAGGTTTCCAAGCTGAGCCATGCTGGCTCAGGAATTCTGCGAATTGAAATCCCCGAGTGATAAAAGAGCCAAGGTTGCCTCCTCCTGGCCTAGGCCTAGGCCATTTTATGACTCGTGGACTTCAACTCCCAGAATTCTTGAGCCAGCCATGCTGAGGGGAAAGGGAGAGGTTTCCAAGCTGAGCCACGCTGGCTCAGGAATTCTGGGAGTTAAAGTCCACCAGTCATGAAGGGGCCATAGTTCCCCCATGCTGGCTCAGGAATTCTGGGAGTTGAAGTCCACGAGTCATGAGGGGGCCATAGTTCCCCTATGCTGACTGAGGAATTCTGGGAGCTGAAGTCCACGAGTCATGAGGGGGCCATAGTTCCCCCACGCTGGCTCAGGAATTTTGGGAGTTGAAGTCCACGAGTCATGAAAGGGCCATAGTTCCCCCATGCTGGCTCAGGAATTCTGGGAGTTGAAGTCCACGAGTCACAAAAGAGCCAAGGTTGCCTACTCCTGGTCTAGGCCTAGGCCGCTTTATGACTCATGGATTTCAACTCCCAAAATTCCTGAGCCAGCCATGCTGAGGGGAAAGGGAGAGGTTTCCATGCTGAGCTATGCTGGCTCAGGAATTCTGGGAGTTGAAGTCCATGAATCATAAAAGAGCCAAGGTTGCCTACGCCTGGTCTATTTAAATGAAGAGAAGCATGAGGGGTGACATGAAAGCAGTCTTCCTGTATCTCAGGGGCTGCCACAAAGAAAAGGGGGCCGATTTATTCCCCAAAACACCTGAAGGCAGGACAAGAAGCAACGGGTGGAAACTCATCAAGGAGAGAAGCAACCTAGAAATAGGAAGGAATTTCCTAACAGCAAGAACAATTAAATCAGTGGAACTGCTTGCCTCTGGAAGTTGTGGGTGCTCCATCCCTGGAGGCTTTTAATAAGAGATTGGACAGTCATTTGTCTGAAATGGTTTAGGGCAGGGGTCTTCAAACTTGGCCCTTTTATGACTTGTGGACTTCAACTCCCAGAATTCCTCAGCCAGGCTTGCCTGGCTGAGGAATTCTGGGAGTTGAAGTCCACAAGTCATAAAAGGGCCAAGTTTGAAGACCCCTGGTTTAGGGTTTCCTGCTTGAGCAGGGGGTTGGACTAGAAGACCTCCAAGGTCCCTTCCAACTCTGGCATTCTACTCTGTTACTTTGTCACCGGACAGAAGGGGTGTCTATAAAATTAAAATGGTGGCTTGGGAAAGGCCCAATCAAGGCCCAGCTCGATTGAATGCACAGTCCAAGCTGCCTTGACGTCGGTCTTGATGCCCCTGGGTTGGGGTGATTTATGGGCTGCCCCTTGGTGAGGAGCAGTGCCTAAATCATTGGTGAAGGAGACTTGATTTAAAAGACGGGCACCTCTCCCCCTATTCCACCTCTGCTCATTTATCTTTCCCTGTGCCAGATTCACATAATGTGCCTAATTAGGTCAGTTGAACATGAATGTCTACATTCTTAACTTTGGGTAGGGTGAACCATGGTATGTGTGCCTTTGAGTGACTTTTTCCCTCCTAGCAACTGCCTGGATCAGTTAGCCCCTGCAAGATACTAGAATTCACCATCTCCTGGTGATTGGCCCAAAGTCACCCAGCCAGCTTTCACAATTAAGATGGGACTAGAAATCACTGTCTCCTGGATATTGGCCCAAAGTCACCCAGCTGGCTTTCATGCCTAAGGCGGGACTAGAACTCACCATCTCCTGGTGAGATGCTAGAACCACACCATTTCCTGCTGATTGGCCCAAAGTCACCAGGCCGGCTTTCATGGCTAAGGAGATACTAGAGTTCACCGTCTCCTGTTGATTGGCCCAAAGTTACACAGCCAGTTTTCACAACTAAGGTGGGACTCGAACTCACCATCTCCTGGATATTGTCCCAAAGTCACGCAGCCAGCTTTCAGGCCTAAGGCAGAACTAGAACTCTCAGTTTCCTGGTTTCTAGCCTGACGTTTTAACCACTACGCCAAACTGGCTTTCTCGTGGAGCTTAGCATGTTACGTGGATCCAGAAAAGGAGTTACTCCAGTAACTTAAGTAATGCTTTGCTTCTGTGACCCTTATTCCCTTTTCCCTCTTCTTTGCAATCCAACGATCTTTTTTTTTTTTAGAAGCAATGTTTGATGTAGATGCTTTTTCTTGGCTGAGCTTGGTGATGCTGTGTGTTTTATCAATGCATTTTAATTTAGCTGGGTGAAGCTTTGAATGGCTGATTTGATTCAAAAGAGATTAGATTGAATCGTCCCTTCTCGTTGATTCTGGGCATTAAATCAAATTAAACCTGGCACTTTCTAATTGCTTCAGAGAGATGGAAAGATGATTCAGAGAGTCTGAAAAGAAGGACCAGGCCTGGCAGGATAGCAGCCTTCCAATATTTTGAGGGGCTGCCTCAAAGAAGTGGGGGGTCCACCTATTCTCCAAAGCCCCTGAAGGCAGGACAAGAAGCAACGGATGAAAACTCATCAGAGAGAGAAGCAACCTGGAACTAAGGAGAAATGTCTTGACAATTAGAACGATTAACCAGTGGAACAGCTTGCCACCAGAAGTTGAGGTTAGTCCAACATTGGAAGTTTTTTTTTAAAGAAGAGTCTGGACAGCCATTTGCCTGAAATGGTGTAGGGCCTCCTGCCTGAGCAGGGGGTTGGGCCAGATGACCTCCAAGGTCCCTTCCAACTCTGTCCTTCGATGCTCAACAACGCTGTGCGTAGTCTTCAGCTTTGCTTTAAAACCTTCTCACTCAGATCTTGCCAATTAACTGAGAGGGGCAGGTGGTTCTTAAAATCTTCCATGCTGATATTTCTACCACCTCCTGCAGGTCCCAGAAATTAGGAAGGACTTGAAAGGTTTTTGGGTTGTTGTTTTTTTTGTCACTGAGTGAGAATCAAACATTTTATTTTGTTCCAGCTTCCTGATGTCTGAGGGAAGCGTTGGCATCCTTCATTCAGATGTTTTGGGATTTTTTTTAAAGGGTTTTGGTTAACTGCCAAGCAGTCTCATCCCTGCTGTTGAGTTCATTGACTTCTTCAGTTCTGCTTTGGATCTGTTGAAGATCCTTCAAACTATACTCAGTGTATTCTGCAAGTAGTGTGTATGTGTGTGTGTGTATGTGTGTGTGTGTGTGTGTATCTGTCTCTCTGTGTGTGTGTGTGTGTGTGTGTGTGTGTGTGTGAGAGAGAGAGAGAGAGAGAGAGAGAGAGATGATAGACATATGAGAGAGAGAGAGATGAGATAGACGGATAGATGATAGAGATAGAATTAGATAATTAGAGAATAAGAGGAAAGAAAGAGAGTGGGGAACTGAAAGAGAGAGAATGAGTGAAAAAGTAAAAAAGAATGATAGAGAATGAGGAAATGAGAGAAATGGAGAGAGAATGAGAAAGAGAACAAGTGAAAAAGAATGAGAATTAGGGACAGAGAGAGAGAATGAGAAAGAGAAAATTAGTGGGGAAAAGAGAGAAAAAGAATGATAGAGAATGAGAAAAAGGGAATGAATGAGAGAATGAAAGAAGAGAGAAAGGACGAAAGGAAAGAAAAAAAGGAGAGAAGAGAAGATGAGAATGAGAGAGAGAATGAGAGAATTAATGAGAGAACGAGAGAGAATTAAAGAACGAGAGGAAAGAACGAGAGAAAGAACGAGGGACTGAGAGAATGAGAGAACGAGAGAACGGGAGAGGAAAAAATGAGAGAAGAAGAGACTGAGGGAGTAAATGAGAGAAAATTAAAGAATGAGAGGAAAGAACGAGAGAAAGAACGAGGGAGTGAGAGAATGGGAGAGAGAAAAATGAGAAGGAGAGGAGAAGAAGAGAATGAGAGAGAGAGAAAAGGAGGGGAGAGGAGAGAATGGGAAAAAATGAGAGCATGGGGAAAAGAAAGAATGAGAGAGAATGAGAAGGAGAGAGAAAGAAGAATGAGAAAGGAGAGAAAGAGAGAAATAGTGAGACCCAGACACAGAGACGATGTGCCCTGCAATCTGAAATCTAGCATCTCAGGCATCCAACTATCTTCTGTTGTATCCACTTTGGACCTGGATCCAAATATTCTCCCGGGGGTGGTCTGGAGCTGCCTCGACTTCTCCGGACGAAGCTGCAGCACCCTCGACAGAAGTCAGGGAAAGGTCCTTAAAATTTAATATTGAAAGAGAAGTTTAAAATTGAATTTGCTGCAGTGGAAACTGACTGCCTGGACAAACAAGCTTACCAAAAAACTTACCAAAAAAGTATATGGACGGCTGGGAAACAGGAAAGGATAGCATGAAGGCAGGATGTAAGATAAATACGTAGGCAAAAATTAACTGGGTCTTAAGAGTGGGAAAGGAAGAAGACAAGCTCTAAAAAACATCTGCTAAGAGGAAATGACTAGCTGTTGTGATTCAGGGTCAGCCTGTGGGTTCGGCAGTTGGGTCGGACGACTCAGAGGAGGAGGGGGGTGTTGAAGAGCTTGCTGAGGGGGTTGGAGAGCTTGCTGATGACAGCCCTCAGCCAGGCCCCTCCCACCTGGTCACCACGGAGACCCAGCTGTGTGAACCTGACAGAGTGGATGAAGATGACCCACGGCTGGCCCTGTTCAAGGACGCCCAATGCAGGAGGCAGTCAATCAGGAGTAAACAGAGGAAGGCAATGGGGCACCTCGGAAGGAGGCAGAGAGAAGCCACGCCTTGAACTGTTTAAAAGGGGAATGCGTGGGAGGGCTGGTTTGCTGAAGGCAACCGCTTGAATAGTTCCTGTTTCATAGCTCCTATTTCATGGTTGGTTTCTTGTTTTGCTCTGTTTTATGTTAATAAATTTGGCAGGCTTAATTCCAGCCTCTTGCCGTTTGTAAAGGGGTTGTCCCTGCCTTTTCTGCAGGGCCAGTAGCAGGCTGGTACAGAACACTAGCCAGGAAAACTTAACTAAATTGAGAAACAGGAAAGAACCTCTTGTTCTAAGGGGCCCAGAACTCAAAACCAACAATTGAACATGTCTAACATTTTATATTATTCATCTACATGTGATGTATGATTTAATATGTAGCAGGAAATAGGTAGGAGGCGTTTGGAAAGAGTGTATAACCTCATAGTACCTCAGCCAATGGGGAAAGAGGAGGGATGTGGCGGCCGGGACAGGGCTGTATAAAGAAGGGAATATTTTGGGTTGAAACTTTGGAGAGAACCAAGCTTTGATAGCTTCTCTCCCCGCTGATTGCAATAAACGAAAGAAAAGGCCTTCACTGTGTCTTGGCTGGTTATTGGTCAGGTGAGCTTATCTCTGGTCACGAAGGAAAGCGGCCAGGGGCACATAACACCCTCGACAGGACTTTGTGGACATTCTCCATGTTGTCAGAAAGTCCGCTGGCCTGCCTGTCATTTCCCTGCCAAATCCCCTCAGGAAAGCCGGTCCAAACGGTGGCGGTCATGGTGGCTTCTCCTAAGAAGCTGGCTACTTTCCCCCAGTTCAGTCTCTCATTAACAGCTTCTGGTGAAGATCGCGTGGACAATAATTGCCTCAGTTCTGCTCAGCTCTTCCTCAGATCCTTTTATCTTGTCCCTGTCCACGGAGCTGGGAGGAAAAAATTCAGCCATGCCAGGAAAACAGGAGGATCAAAGCTTGGTTTGAGGCCCAGTGTGCAGTTGTGACAGAAGGAAGCTCAGGGACTGATTAAAAGGAATCGGGTCTGGCTCAGTCATCGGACAGCTGGGAGAGGTTCCTGGGTACCAGCCTTAGGGGCAGCCCACCCCAGCCTGTCCAACAGGCTAGCAACAGCTGGGCTGGTTCATTTCCATGGTCTGGTTTTTTTTTAGTTTTGAGTTCGTAAAACCAACGCTGTGTTTAGAATTAGAATAGAATAGAAAAACAGAGGTGGAAGGGACCTTGCAGGTGTTCTAATCCAACACCCTGCTCAGGCAGGAAACTGTACTATTTCAGAGAAATGGTTGTCCAATCTTTGTTTGAAAACCTCCAGTGATGGAGCAATCACAACTTCTGAAGGCAGGTTTTTCCACTGGTTAACTGGTCTCACTTTCAGGAAATTTCTCCTAAGTTCTAGGTTGCTTCTGTCCTTGATTGGGTTCCATCCATTGTTCCTTGTCTTGCCTTTAGAATAGAATAGAATAGAATAGAATAGAATAGAATAGAATAGAATAGAATAGAATAGAATAGAGTAGAGTAGAGTAGAGTAGAGTAGAGTAGAGTAGAGTAGAGTAGAGTAGAACAGAACAGAACAGAACAGAACAGAACAGAACAGAACAGAACAGAACAGAACAGAACAGAATAGAATAGAATAGAATAGAATAGAATAGAATAGAATAGAATAGAATAGAAAATATGGAATGGAATGGAATGGAATGGAATAGAATAGAATAGAATAGAATAGAATAGAATAGAATAGAATAGAATAGAATAGAATAGAATAGAATAGAATAGAATAGAATAGAATAGAATAGAATAGAATAGAATAGAATAGAATAGAATAGAATAGAATAGAATAGAAAATATGGAATGGAATGGAATGGAATAGAATAGAATAGAATAGAATAGAATAGAATAGAATAGAATAGAATAGAATAGAATAGAATAGAATAGAATAGAATAGAATAGAATAGAATGGAATGGAATGGAATAGAATAGAATAGAATAGAATAGAATAATAGAATAGAACAGAAGAATAGAATAGAATAGAATAGAATAGAATAGAATAGAATAGAATAGAATAGAATGGAATGGAATGGAATGGAATGGAATGGAATGGAATGGAATGGAATCGAATGGAATGGAATGGAATGGAATGGAATAGAATAGAATAGAATAGAATAGAATAGAATAGAATAGAATAGAATAGAATAGAATAATAGAATAGAAGAGAATAATAGAATAGAATAGAATAGAATAGAATAGAATAGAATAGAATAGAATGGAATGGAATGGAATGGAATGGAATGGAATGGAATGGAATGGAATGGAATGGAATAGAATAGAATAGAATAGAATAGAATAGAATAGAATAGAATAGAATAGAATAGAATAGAATAGAATAGAATAGAATAGAATAGAATAGAATAGAATAACAGAGTTAGAAGGGACCTTGGAGGTCTTCTAGTCTAACCCCCTGCTCAAGCAAGAGACCCTAATGGCTGTGCAGTCTCTTCTTAAACACTTCCAGTGTTGGAGCATTCATAACTCCTGGAGGCAGCTTATTCCACTGATTAATTGTGCTCACTCTCAAGAATTTTCTCCTTAGTTCTAGGTTGCTTCTCTCCTTGATGAGTTTCCATCCGTTGCTTCTTGTTCTGCTTTCAGGCGCTTTGGAGAATAGCTTGACTGCCTCTTCTTTGGGGCAGCCCCTCAAATACTGGAAGATGGCTCTCATGTCACTGCTAATCCTTTTTTTCACTGAACGTTGAAACATGACAACCTCAGACTACACAAAGGGGTGCGAAACTCCTATATGCATATTTGAGAGAGAAGTGGGGTTCCTTCCCCCCCACCCCCATAAATGTGTAGCAAATATATCTTCATGGAGTCCTTGACTTACAACCCTTCATTTAAACCAATTGAATCATCTGTTCAAAGTTACAGTGGCACTGAAAAAGAGCCTGATGACCATTTTTCCACAATTATGACCGTTGCACCATCCGCAGGGTCAGGTGATCAAAATTCTGAGGCTTGGCAACTGACACGTACTTATGACATGTGGGAAGTCAGCCCCCCCCAGAAGAAAATATTAAAAGGGCAGGAAAATATATTTCCTCAAAGAAAGAGGCAGAAAAGCGTGCCCAGTTTTCTTAATAGCCCCTCCCCCAAGCAGAAACCAGCTCTGTAGAAATGCAGATGTAATAATCCATTCAGGAAGGTTGAGAAGACAAAGACACCTAAACTCTACATACCCTATCCAAACTCTTAAGACAGGACATAATAGGATTAACCCACGGATGCCAAAGGGGCACACTCAGACTCAGGTCAGAATACATGACACAGGAAATGCAAAGCCTCAAACAGGAACAGGAAACAACTCCAAACAAAAGGCTCCAGAGGGTATAAAAACCCACTCCCTACATGTGCTCTCTCTTTTTTTCTTCCAGAGCCATCTTCCTGTCTGGCTCTCCTCTTCAATAAACTGCAACCTTCTTTCTAAAGCAGACACCATGTTGTTTATTCCCGGCTTGGACTGAACCATGATAAAGACTTTTCCCTCAACAGACGGTTGCAGCATCCCTGGGGGGGTCACGTGATCCCCTATTGAGACCTTTCGACAAGCACAGTCACTGGGGGGGATCCAGATTCACTTAGCGACCGTGTGACTAACTTCGCAACTGTAAGGATTCACTTAACAATGGGGACAAGGGAGGTGGCAGACTGGGGCAAAATTCATTTAACAACTGTCTCGCTTAGAGACCTTAACCAACGTGTTAAGCTGGGTTGTTTAAATCTTGAGGCTTAGCGTGTTCTGCAACCTGGTCTGTTTCATTCGCTCGGGGTTGAGGATACACTGCAAAGTGACCACCCAGCGAATTAAGCATGTCGATTTATCAATTCCTTCCACATGTACACGGCGCCAACTCTCACACAATAGCTGTTGTGTGAAGCCACCCTTTATGTGTGCAAAATCTGATGCAGCTCATGTCATTTCTGAACCGCCACGACGGAACTTGGGAATGTTAGAACTTTGTATTTCTTTGTACAGACTGCAATCTGCACCCTTCGCTGAAAACATGGCTTACCTTTCTCCAGCTTGTATTGCCCTCCTGTGCTTTAAACCTCCTGTGGAAGGAAGGAAGGAAGGAAGGAAGGAAGGAAGGAAGGAAGGAAGGAAGGAAGGAAGGAAGGAAGGAGCTGAAATAATCGAGGAGCGAGAGAAAGAAGAGAAAAGAGAGATGAGGGAAGTAAAGAAGGAAGGGAGAAACGGAAGTGGGAGAAAAAAGGGAAGGAGGAAGGAAAGATAAAAGGGCAGAAAGGGATGGAAAGAGGAAGGAAGGAGAAAGAGGAGAGAAGGAAAAAAGGAAGAAGGGGAAATAGCAAGGGAGGGAGGAAGGGAGGGAGAAGAAAAAGGAGGGGAGGGGAGGAAAGGAAAGGAAAGGAAAGGAAAGGAAAGGAAAGGAAAGGAAAGGAAAGGAAAGGAAAGGAAGGAAAGGAAAGGAAAGGAAAGGAAAGGAAGGGAAGGAAAGGAAAGGAAAGGAAAGGAAAGGAAAGGAAAGGAAAGGAAAGGAAAGGAAAGGAAAGGAAAGGAAAGGAAGGGAAGGGAAGGGAAGGGAAGGAAAGGAAAGGAGAGCAAAGGAAAGGAAAGGAAAGGAAAGGAAAGGAAAGGAAAGGAAAGGAAAGGAAAGGAAAGGAAAGGAAAGGAAAGGAAAGGAAAGGAGAGGAAAGGAAAGGAAAGGAAAGGAAAGGAAAGGAAGGAAGGGAAGGGAAGGGAAGGAAAGGAAAGGAAAGGAGAGCAAAGGAAAGGAAAGGAGAGGAAAGGAGAGGAAAGGAAAGGAAAGGAAAGGAAAGGAAAGGAAAGGAAAGGAAAGGAAAGGAAAGGAAAGGAAAGGAAAGGAGAGCAAAGGAAAGGAAAGGAAAGGAAAGGGAAGGAGAGCAAAGGAAAGGAAAGGAAAGGAAAGGAAAGGAAAGGAAAGGAAAGGAAAGGAGAGCAAAGGAAAGGAAAGGAAAGGAAAGGAAAGGAAAGGAAAGGAAAGGAAAGGAAAGGAAAGGAAAGGAAAGGAAAGGAAAGGAAAGGGAAGGAAAGGAAAGGAAAGGAAAGGAAAGGAGAGCAAAGGAAAGGAAAGGAAAGGAAAGGAAAGGAAAGGAAAGGAAAGGAAAGGAAAGGAAGGAAAGGAAAGGAAAGGAAAGGAAAGGAAAGGAAAGGAAAGGAAAGGAAAGGAGAGGAGAGGAGAGGAGAGGCAGAGATCAGGGTGTCAGAGACAACTACAGCTGTTGATCCCCAACTTTCCACCCCCCCACCCCTTTTCATCTCCTGATGACCTTTTCTGCAGGTGCAATCACCTGTTTGAGTTCATCTCCCCACAACAGACAATTTATTTTGATTACTGAAGCACCTTTTATTAGAGAGGGGAAATTTGCAGAGAGGCGGGTGGAGCGGGTGAGCAGAATGCAGAGAAAAGCAGGGAAGGGAAATTATGATTGTGACTTAATGCCACGCACGTTTTGTGTTGGTTTTTTTTTTAAAAAAAACAAAAACCAAGGAAGAAACAAAGCAAGCAAGCAAGCAAGCCAGCAGGCCCTGGGCTTTGGCTTCTCCCTGCTTCTGCTTAATTTGGGGGCTTCTCCGCACGTCCCCAAAATAACTTCCTGCTCCCCATTTCAGCCTGCCGTATTCATTACATCCCAGCTGGCTGCCAAGCGTTGCTTTATTGCAAGCTATCTGTTTGGTTCCACTTGTGATTAAAACTGATTGCTACTTTTGAGGCAGGCGGCTGGGGCTCTGTGGGACTGGGGGAAAGTCTTTATGACTCCGGAGAACAGATCAAAGAGCCCTTGATTAAAACCGCAGCCCTGGGAAGCAGGTAGCGGAGTTGGAAGCCAGCCCGTGCGTGCGTGCCTGGGCAAGGGGCTTCGGTGCCAGGTAAGAGACAGGAGCGCGCTCAGAAAGAGCGTCGTGGAAGCAAAGAGAAATTTACCACTTGTGTGTGTGTGGGTGGGTGGGTGGGGTGGATTGCTAAAAGGTTGGGGGTACAGATCAGGGTCCTAAGTCCCTTTAGGCCAATCGACAGGAGACGGTGAGTTCCAGTCCGGCTTGAGCACAAAAGCCGGCTGGGTGAATCTGGGCCGATCACCAGGAGACAGTGAGTTCTAGTCCCACCTTAGGCACAAAAGCCGGCTGGGTGACTTTGGGCCAATCACCAGGAGGTGGTGAGTTATAGTCCTGCATTAGGCATAAAAGTCGGCTGGGAGACTTTGGGCCATTCACCAGGCGATGGTGAGTTCTAGCCCCACATTAGGCACGAAAGCCAGCTGGGTGACTTTGGGCCAATCACCAGGAGGTGGTGAGTTATAGTCCTGCATTAGGCATAAAAGTCGGCTGGGAGACTTTGGGCCATTCACCAGGCGATGGTGAGTTCTAGCCCCACATTAGGCACGAAAGCCAGCTGGGTGACTTTGAGCCAATCATCAGGAGGTAGGGAGTTATAGTCCTGTGTTAGGCATGAAAGCCGGCTGGGAGACTTTGGGCCAATCACCAGGAGACAGTAAGTTCTAGTCCTGCGTTAGGCATAAAAGCCAGCTGGGTGACTTTGGGTCAATCACCAGGAGACGGTGAGTTCTAGTCCTGCATTAGGCATGAAAGCCAGCTGGGTGACTTTGGGCCAATCACCAGGAGACGGTGAGTTCTAGTCCTGTGTTAGGCATGAAAGCTGGCTGGGTGACCCTGGGCCAGTCATGAGAAGATAGAGACTTCTAGTTCCGCCTCAGGCATGAAAGACAGCTGTGTGACTGTGGGCCAGTCCTCCTTTCTCAGCCCAGCCTACCTCACAGGGTTGTTGTTGTGGGACAAAATGGGAAGAGGAATATATTCGCCGCCTTGGGTTTTTTTGTAGAAACAATAAAGGTGGGATATAAATAATAAATAAGTTTTGCTACTTTCTCTCTGTTTCCTTCTTTCCAATTAAAAAACAACAACCATACAAGCAATTTTGACAAACGACTTAGCTGAAACTCAGCGTCATGGTATCTGGAATTCACAGAAAGAAGGTTTAAGTGTTTGCAAAAAACAAAATGTTTTCTGTGACGTAGGTTGTTTCCTTCACTAATGAGAATCATATCCCCATTTTTCTCATTAATTTGCAGGACTTTCCTTCCCCCCAAGTATCATTGTTTGATCTTTGCAGCCACTGGGCATATCTGACTTGTGTTAAAAGAAGTCAAAGCTGTTTTTCTCCTGAGCTTGGGAAGCTGTTCTTATCTTAATTCCTATGACATATTTGTGGGTTTCGCTTTGATGGTTTATTGTCTTGCGGTTTAATCGTGTCGACTTTGTCCTCTTGTTTTGTTCTTTTAAGGTTGGCTTTGCAAGATCTCTCGGCTGGCAGGGAAGCGTCACCTGTTCCTGCCTCTTGGAAACTTGATAGAATTTCTGGCGTAAGGGGAGAGGAGGCAAAAAAGTCAAGATGGCTGCCACAAGCAATTGACATCAAAGGAAAGAGTGCAGAGAAGAGCAACAAAGATGATTAGGGGCACGGAGGCTAAAACATACAAAGAACGGCTGCAGGAATTGGGTACGGCCAGTCCCGAGAAAAGAGGGACTAGGGGTGACATCATAGCAGTGTTCCAATATTTGAGGGTCTGCCACAAAGAAGAGGGAGTCAAGCTATTCTCCAAAGCACCTGAAGCAGGACAAGAAGCAACGGATGGAAACTACTGTTTCCCCGAAAATAAGGCCTACACCAACAATAAGCCCTAGCTTTCCAGAAGGCCTCTGCAGCCGAGACCCGAGCTATGGATTCAATCTGTAACTCCGTTCTGCAAGTCCTCTGCAGCCGAGGACCAAGCTATGGATTGAATCCCTAGCGCAGTACTCGGCTGATTAGGTTTTTTTTAATTTTTATTGGTTTTTAGTAGGGCTTTGTAAAATTTAATCTCTTTTAATATTTGTATTCATTGTTTTTATTGTTGTTTTATTGTTGTTAGCCACCCTGAGTCCTTCGGGAGAGAGGGCGGCATACAAGTCCCATAATTAAATTAAATTAAACTGTTTTGGCGGGAAGCAATTTCGGCGGGAAAAATCCAATTGGTTGGTTGTGTGCCTGGCCAGGTACTGGCCAGGTATATATGAGAGTGCAGGTAACCCCTATTCCCCAGTACAGTCACTTCCACCTAATAAAGAGCTGTTATGTTGTACTCATCGTCTCAGCGTTCTTCCTGCTCTCCAGAACCCACTACACAACAGCCTGCATCCCAAGGATGGGGCTTTGCTTGTTTGTGCGAACCGGTTGCTGGCATGCCACAGCCCGTTACCGGTCCATGGACCGGGGGTTGGGGACCCCTGGAATAGAGGGTGCAGGGCTGCACAGTGGCAACTGTGAGAGGGATCTTGGTGTCCTGGTGGAACGCCACTTAAGCATGAGCCAGCAGTGTGTGCAGCTGCCAGAAAAGCCAATATAGTCCTGGGCTGCATCAAGAAAGGAAGAGCATCAAGATCATGTGAAGTGATGGTACTTCTTTATAGTGCACTGGTGAGTCTGCACTTGGAATACTGCCTCCAGTTCTGGTCACCGCCATACAAAAAAGATGCCGAATCTCCTGGTGATTGGCCCAAAGTCATCCAGTTGACTTTCATGCCTAAGGCTGGACTAGAACTCACATTCTCCTAGTGATTGACTCAAAGTCACCCAGCTGGCTTTTATGCCTAAGGCTGGACTAGAATTCACCGTCTCCTGGTGATTGGCCTAAAGTCACCCAGTTGACTTTCACGCCCAAAGCGGGGCTAGAACTCACCGTCTCCTGGTGATTGGCTCAAAGTCACCCAGCTGGCTTTCATGCCTAAGGCGGGACTAGAACTCACCATCTCCTGGTGATTGGGCCAAAGTCACCCAGCTGGCTTTCATGCCTAAGGTGGGACTAGAACTCACATTCTCCTAGTGATTGACTCAAAGTCACCCAGCTGGCTTTTATGCCTAAGGCTGGATTAGAATTCACCGTTTCCTGGTGATTGGGCCAAAGTCACCCAGCTGGCTTTCATGCCTAAGGTGGGACTAGAATTCACATTCTCCTAGTGATTGACTCAAAGTCACCCAGCTGGCTTTTATGCCTAAGGCTGGATTAGAATTCACCGTCTCCTGGTGATTGGCCTAAAGTCACTCAGTTGACTTTCACGCCCAAAGCAGGGCTAGAACTCACCGTCTCCTGGTGATTGGCTCAAAGTCACCCAGCTGGCTTTCACGCCTAAGGCCGGACTAGAATTCACCATCTCCTGGTTTCTTAGCTGGCGCCTTCACCCCTAGATCAAACTGACTCTCAGTTTGGTCTGATTTTGACAGTTCAGGGCAGATCTTAAAAAAAAAAAGTAAGCCACGTCCTTCATCTCGGATCTGGCCTCCTGCCTCCCAACAAAATATTTCCTGGGGTTTTATTTTACTAATTTATTTAAAGTAAATAAATCATCAACAAAGTAAGCCATGTTGGACCCGGCCTCCAGCTGACAACAAATCATTTTCTGGGGTGCGTAGCAAACACAGCCTTCCGGAGCGAGTTTATTTTACTTGCCTTTTCTCTCCCTTGCAAGACCTTAGAGCATGGGTTATCTTTATGCAAAGGTACAGATTTTTCCTTAAGAGCAGAGTCACGTCAGATTCTCACACAGCTCCTGAGGGCATACATTTTATTTCAGTACACTGCTCATCTGAATAGCGATACTGATATTTATTCAGACGGCATTTGCTGGCTCACGACTGAACACCTCGCTCTAATTACCGCTCTGCCTGTGAAACAGACCTGGGAAAAATATATATATACACCTTCACAGCTGCTTGTATTTTGGGGGGGGGGGGATATGAAAATGTATTGTCTAGAGACCCGTCAGCTCCTATGGAAAGCGGTGTCCCAGTTTTCTAAATTGAGTTGAAAAAAAATCCAAGGCTTGGCGGTGTGTCTCAGCCTTGGCTGCTTCAAGGCGAGTGGACTTCAACTCCCAGAATGCCCCAGCCGACTTGCCGGTCTAACTTCCCCCCCATCCATCCTGCCCCACTGAGACCCACCTCCTTAGCCCTCCTCCCTCCCGCCCCACCGTCACACCTCGATTCACTTACCCTTTCTTGAAGCCTCTCCTTGGAAGGCAAAGCGGTGGATCCGCCAGGCCACTTTTGTGCACAGCTGTGCCCCGACATAACAACAGCTCACTTAGTGACCGTGGAAAGTTACAACAGCCCTGGAAAAAAACGTGACTTATGAGCCTTTTTTTCAAACCGATGGCTTTGTAGCCAGCCCACGATCAGGTGCATGTTGGCAACTGAGCTAAGTTCCAGCGTCTTGGAATATAATGGGACCCGTTTTGGCCACCTTTGTACTAGCAAAATCAACCAGGAGACCAGGTTCCCTTAAACCAGCATGTGACTAACGTATCCGCTGCAGTGATTCGCTTAAGAACTGGGGGGAAAATGGCGCCCTCTTCCGGGACAGCACCTTGCAGCATCCATACAGGTAGTCCTCGACTTGCAACCCAAATTGAGCCCAAAATTTCTGTTGGTAAGTGAAACATTTGTTAAGTGAGATAGATAGATAGATAGATAGATAGATAGATAGATAGATAGATAGATAGATAGATAGATAGATAGATAGATAGATAGGCAGGCAGGCAGGCAGACAGACAGACACAGACAGAGACAGAGAAAGAGATAGAGAAAGATAGAGGATAGATAGATAGATAGATAGATAGATAGATAGATAGATAGATAGATAGATAGATAGATAGATAGATAGGCAGGCAGGCAGGCAGGCAGGCAGGCAGGCAGGCAGGCAGGCAGACATAGACAGACAGAAAGAGATATAGAAAGATAGAAAAAGAGGATAGATAGATAGATTGATAGATAGACAGACAGACAGACAGACAGACAGATAGATAGATAGATGATAGATAGATAGATGATAGAGAAAGAAAGAAAGAAAGAAAGAAAGAAAGAAAGAAAGAAAGAGAAAGAAAGAAAAAAAGAAAGAAAGAAAGAAAGAAAGAAAGAAAGAAAGAAAGAAAGAAAGAAAGAAAGAAAGAAAGAAAAGAAAATGGATGGATGGATAGGTAGGTAGGTAGGTAGGTAGATAGATAGATAGATCTCTCTACCTACTTATCTATCTATCCATCCCTATCTGTCTGTCTGTCTGTCTGTCTGTCTGTCTATCTATCTATCTATCTATCTATCTATCTATCTATCTATCTATCTATCTATCTGATTTTGTTTAAAAACCCCTCGTTCTCTTTTGCATCCTTGTGTCTTCAGTAGTTATTTATGAGACAGAACCAGTGATACAACCAAATCACATTCGTAGTCCAGAGGCAGCTGACCAAATAAATCACCGGACACAAGAAATCTCTTTCAAGTGGCTATCATTATTGTTGCACAACAGCAAAGAGGTTGCCACTCTCCGAAGAGGAACCTCCAATAAAGCACCAACACACACTCATGTCTACTTTTACAACACAGGCACTAATCAATTCCACCTGGAGGGAGAAATAAAACTAATTAATTACATTCTGACTTAGAGAGGGGAGCTTGTGCTCATCCCATTCTCACTGCTCCACAAATCTCACCATACTTTATCTGGCACGTACCGACTCATGCCTATGCAGCAAAGACACACAATTTTTCTCTGCCTAATTGCTTTATTACAAACATCCTCCTGTTTGTGTGCCGTTACAGGTAGTCCTCGATTTATAACAGTTCACTTACTGACTATTCGAAGTGACAACGCCAGGGGAAAAAAAAGTGACTGACCAGTGACCAGTTTTCACACCTAGGACCGTTCCAGCACCTCCACAGTCAAAAGAGATCAAAATTCAGAGGCTTGGCAACTGACATGTACTTATCACGGTTGCAGTGTCCCTGGGTCATGTGATCACTTCGGGAGGCTTTCTGACAAGCAAAGCCCACGGGGGAAGCCGGTGTGGGAAGTCAGCCCCCCCGGTCCCGAGAAGGAAATATTAAAAGAGCAGAAAAATATATTTTCTCAAAGGATGTTAAAAGAGGCAGAAAAGCATGCCCAGTTTTTTTAATAGCCCCAAGTCTCCCTCAAAGCAGAGACATCACCCTGCCAACAAAAGTGCATATAGTCAAGGCTATGGTCTTCCCAGTTGCAATGTATGGCAGTGAAAGTTGGAGCATAAAAAAGGCCGAGCGCCAAAGAATTGAGGCCTTTGAACTATGGTGCTGGAGAAGACTCTTGCGAGTCCCTTCGACTGCAAGGCGATCAAACCGGTCAGTCCTAGAGGAGATCAACCCTGACTGCTCTTTAGAAGGCCAGATCCTGAAGTGGAAACTCAAATACTTTGGCCACCTAATGAGAAGGAAGGACTCACTGGAGAAAAGCCTAATGCTGGGAAAGGTTGAGGGCAAGAGAAGAAGGGGACGACAGAGAATGAGATGGCTGGATGGAGCCACTGAAGCAGTAGGTGTGAGCCTAAATGGACTCCAGAAGATGGTAGAGGACAGGAAGGCCTGGAGGAATGTTGTCCATGGAGTTGCGATGGGTCGGACACGACTTCGCAGCTAACAACAACAACAACAACAAAGTCTCCCTCCCCCAAACAGAAACCAGCTCTGTAGAAATGCAGATGTGATAATCCATTCAGGAAGGTTGGAGGCCTCCAGCTAGAAGCTTAGGAAGACAAAGACACCTAAAATCTACATACCCCACCCAAACTCTAAGACGGGACATAATAGGATTAACCCACAGATGCTAAAGGGGCACAATTGGACTCAGGTCAAAATACCTGACACAGGAAATACAAAGCCTCAAACAGGAACAGGAAACAGCTCCAAACAAAAGGCTCCAAAGGGTATAAAAACCCGCTCCCTACATGTGCTCTCTCTCTCTCTTTTCTTCCACAGCCATCTTTTGGTCTGGCTCTCCTCTTCAATAAACTGCAACCTTCTTTCTAAAGCAGTCGCCATGTTGTTTATTCCCGGCTTGGGCTGAACCACGATGAACACCGGATTCCCTTAACAACTGCAACTGGGAGTTAACGTTAGCGTTGCTAACTTAACAACTGCAGCCGTTCACCTCACAATGGTGGGAAGGGAGGCGATAAAAGGGGGCAGCATTCAATTAACAACCGACTCGCTTAGCAACGGAAATCCTGGACTCCCTTGTGGCCGTACGTTGAGGACTTACTTGTACTCACGTTTTGCAAATACAATACTCTTCCATTTCTTGTATCTCACCAGAGTTAATGATAACCTGGCGTGGCTTGAAAACAATTTGGGTAATCCCTAGCAAAAAAAAAAAAGATATAGAAATTTTAAGCTCTAACCCCTAGAAAGAAGGAGGCAAATTATAACCTTTATGGATTTATTAATGCACACATCGACGTAGGAAGCAGAGAGGGAGCAAACTACCTATGCCTCATTACCAGAATTAATTTTACAAATTGTCTTCCTTTGAAGAGAATTCTGAATGCCGAGCACAACGAATGAGAGAAATGGGAGGCGGGGTGGGGGGGGGAAGGGGGGGAATTTTCCTTTTGTGATGTAGCTATGGTAAACATTTCATGTGAGATATTTATGTTCCAAGCACAGAGACTTCAGTTCTACTGTGGATAGAGAAACTCATGGATTGATAATGCTTTGGTAAGGCCTTGGTAAGGCCACACCTGGAATCCTGCATCCAGTTTTGGTCGCCACAATATAAAAACAAAGTTGAGATTCTGGAAAAAGGGCAGAGAGGAGCAACAAAGATGATTAGGGGACTGGAGGCTAAAAACATACAAAGAACGGTGGCTGGAATTGGGTATGTCTAGTTTAATGAAGAGAAGGACGAGGGGAGACATGACAGCAGTCTTACAGTATCTCAGGGGCTGCCCCAAAGAAGAGGCAGTCAAGCTATTCTCCAAAGCACTCGAAGGCAGGACAAAAAGAAACGGATGGAAACTCATCAAGGAGAGAAGCAACCTGGAACTAAGGAGAAACTTCCTGACAGTGAGGACAATTAACCAGTGGAACAACCTGCCTCCAGAAGTGGTGGATGCTCCAACACTGGAAGTTTTTATTTATTTATTTATTTATTTATTTATTTTATTTTATTGCATTTATATACCGCCCTTTCCCTGAGGACTCAGGGCGGTTTACAGGGAGAAGAGAAGAGACTGGACAGCCGTTTGTCTGAAATGGTATAGGGTTTCCTGCCCGAGCAGGGGGTTGGACTAGATGACCTCCAAGGTCCCTTCCAACCTTTTTATTATTGTTGTTGTTTGTTTGTTTCTTTGTTGTTGTTGTTATGGTTATTATTATTATTACCTCATTGTGAGGAGGAATGCCTAGGGATGTTCTTTAACCTTCAGGTCTTTGGCTCTTTGTTCCTGAGTTAGGATGTCCAGTTAGGGAGGATGCTTTTACGCTCACTTACAACATAAAGTGGGGAAAAGGTAACGAAGTCTTCCTGACTTCCGGTCTGTTTCCATATCCTTACGCTGAATATTTCTGGACTTGTTCCTCATGGCTGATACATGAAACCCCTTTTGGTCTAGTTTTTCAAGCTCCAGGTTAGAAAGTGGGAGACTCTGAGTTCAAGTCCCACCTCAGCCACGAAGGCCAGCTGTGTGATCTTGGCCCAGTCCCTGTCTCTCACCTCACCGGGTTGTTGTTGTAGGGAAAATAGGAGGAGAAAGGTGTGAGGGATTTATTTGGCACCTTTAGTTATTTGTCAAAGTAATAAAGGCGAGATACGAATAAGTCACTGGTGATTGGCCCAAAGTCACCCAACTGGCTGTCATGGCGAGGGCGGAACTAGAACTCACTGTCTCCTGGTTATTGGCTGAAAGTGACCCAGCCAGCTTCCAGGCGGGAGTAGAACTCATCCAGTCAGTTTTCACGGTTAAGGTAGGACTAGAACTCACCGTCTCCTGCTGATTGGCCCAAAGTCAGCCAGTCAACTTTCATGGCTAGGGCAGGACTAGAACTCACCGTCTCCTGCTGATTGGCCCAAATCACACAGCTGGCTTTCATGCCTAAGTTTGGAATAGAACTCACTGTCTCCTGCTGATTGGCCCAAAGTCAGCCAGTCAACTTTCATGGCTAAGGCAGGACTTGAACTCACTGTCTCCTGCTGATTGGCCCAAAGTCAGCCAGTCAACTTTCATGGCTAGGGCAGGACTAGAACTCACCGTCTCCTGCTGATTGGCCCAAATCATACAGCTGGCTTTCATGCCTAAGTTTGGAATAGAACTCACTGTCTCCTGCTGATTGGCCCAAAGTCAGCCAGTCAACTTTCATGGCTAAGGCAGGACTTGAACTCACTGTCTCCTGCTGATTGGCCCAAAGTCAGCCAGTCAACTTTCATGGCTAGGGCAGGACTAGTACTCACCGTCTCCTGCGGATTGGCCCAAAGTCATCCAGTCAGTTTTCATGCCAAAGATGGGACTAGAACTCACCGTCTCCTGGTTTTCTAGCCTGGTGCCTTAACCGCTACAGCTACTCCATCTTAAAATAATTTTGCAATGATGACAGTCGCCACTTTGCAAATGCAAAAACACTCATTACTAATTTAGAAACAGTTCAGAATGCCAGCTCATAATTTCGTTTCCAAGGTAGGTGTGTATATGTTTCTTACACCTCTCCCTCCCCCTTATTATTATTTTTTTCCTGAAAATGCACACTGTATGGGAAACCCTCTTGCTCCCCCTGATTATTCTAGGGAGAAAAAAAATTACAGGAGTGACATAAATTACTAATTACCTTATTATACAGTGATTACGGGGGGCGGGGGGAGTTTGTAAAAGAAACAGGCTGGAAGTTGTTTCAGAAAATTCTATATTTAAAAAGGAATAATTGTTGGGTTGCAAATGTACTAAATTAAGTTAGCTCCTGCCAGATATTTCTCCCATCTCATTTGTTGTCTAGGTGGCAAGAGAGGAAGTATATATATATATATATATAAATATTAATGTAAAAATCTACTCTGGAAATAGAAAAACAAAGGGGATTTGAACACACATACACACAGAGTATATAGGTAGCCCTCAACTCGCAACCAGAATTGAGCCCAAATTTTCCGTCGTTAAGTGAGACCTTTGTTAAGTGAGTTTTGCCCCATTTTATGACCTTTCTTGCCACCGTTGTTAAGTGGATCGTTGCAGTTGACAGGCCTGTAGCCTGGTTGTTAAGTGAATCTGGCTTCCCCCGTTGACTTTCCTTGTTGGAAAGTCACAAAAGGGGGATCACGTGACACCCCCACGTGACATGGCAACCCTCATAAATACAAGCCAGTTGCCCAGCGTCTGAATTTTGATGACGTGACCCTGGGGATGCCACAATGGTCGTTAAGTGCGAAAAACATGATGACGGGGATATTGCAAAGGTCGTTACTAGGAAAAACAGCCCTAAGTCACGTTTTTCAGTGCCACTGAAACTCTGAACAGTCACTAAACGGACCGTTGTAAGTCAAGACTCCCTATGTTCACTCCCCAATTTAGAGCCCTTTTATTTCCTTAATACCATACTAGTCCTCAATTAATGACCACAATTGGAAGCAGGATTTCCATTTAATCGAGTCGGACTCAGTTTTAGGACCTTCTTCTACCTAACCAGACAGTTACGGAACTACAAATGGCAGCCTCAGTAATTCCTCTAATAAAACTATTCAGACTATATGAGGGGTAGGCCACCTGGGCTCTTTTATGACTCGTGGACTTCAACTCCCAGAATTCCTGAGCCAGCCATGCTGAGGGGAAAGGGAAAGGTTTCCATGCTGAGCCAGGCTGGCTCAGGAATTCTGGGAGTTGAAGTCCACGAGTCATGAAGGGGCCATCATTCCCCCATGCTGGCTCAGGAATTCTGGGAGTTGAAGTCCACGAGTCATGAAGGGGTCATAGTTCCCTCATGCTGGCTCAGGAATTCTGGGAGTTGAAGTCCACGAGTCATAAAAGAGCCAAGGTTGCCTACCCTGGCCTGGACTATATCAATCTTCTTCGGAGTAAGATCGGGAAGTCCCACGGCTTTCCTTGTGCGATGTGGAGATCTTCTCCAATGGGGCAGCACCTCGACCTGATCTAATTTAGAGCACAAGCAAAAAAGATAAACAAGGGTTTATATCACCCTCAGCAACTTGAAGATGTGCGGACTTCAACTCCCAGAATTCCCCAGCCAGCATAGAATTTTGGGACTTGAAGTCCACCTATCTTCAGGCTTGCCAAGGTTGAAAAGCACCATAGAAGAGTTTGAATAACAGAATAACAGGGTGGGAAGGGGTCTTGGAGGTCATCTAGTCCAACCCCCCTGCTCAAGCAGGAGACCCTATATATCATTCCAGACAAATGGCTGTCCAGTCTCTTCTTAAAATCTTCCAGTGTTGGAGCACCCACAACTTCTGGTGGCAAGGAGTTCCACTAGTTAATTGTTCTCAATGTCAGGAAATTTCTCCTTAGTTCCAGGTTGGATCTCTCGAAAGCTATTAATTAACTGAAGTTAAACTGAATTGGATTTGGTTTTATTTCTGGGTTTTTTTTCCCTGCTGATATTTTCTCTGCTCTCCAAGAGGTTGGATTTTGCTTTCTTGGAAGTGCAGCATCAAAGCACTTTTGTTCTAATCAGAAGTTCGAGAGAAGAGCAATCCGCCAACCGTGATTTAGCCAAAAAAACAGAATGGAAAACAACACCAAACTTTGACTTAGAACTCTGATAGGACCTGTGAAAACTTCTTCTGGCCCAGAGTTGGCTTAAAACTTTTTCTTTCTTTCTTTCTTTCTTTCTTTCTTTCTTTCTTTCTTTCTTTCTTTCTTTCTTTCTTTCTTTCTTTCTTTTTTTCTTTCTTTCTTTCTTTCTTTCTTTCTTTCTTTCTTTCTTTCTTCTTTCTTTCTTTCTTTCTTTCTTTCTTTCTTTCTTTCTTTCTTTCTTTCTTTCTTTCTTTCTTTCTTTTTCTGTCTCTCCCTCCTTCCCTCCCTCCCTCTTTCTTTCTTCCTCTTTATTTTTCTTTCTTTCTTTTTCCCCTCGTTCTCTTTCTCTCTCTCCCTCTCCCTTCTTCCCTCCCTCCCTCCCTTTCTTTTTCCCTCCCTCCCTCCCTCCTGCTTGCTTGCTTGCTTGCCATTAAAAAAATCAAGCAGCATTTTGGGGATGAGGGCAATAGAAAATATTTTTGGAACATTCTGCTGGATTGCTGAAGTTTGCGGGAAGAAGCGTCTAATGTAGATCAGGTTTTGCAAGCAGAGACTTACAAGACATCGTATCAGCTTCACAGGCCCGGAAGAACAGAAGCATGTGAACTGTTAAACTAGAAGCAGATTGCTAAAAGAAGCAGAAATATTACAAATGCCTTGGGAATTTTAAGCCCCCCGGTGTGGAGTACATTAAATTATAATTCCTTTATTGTAAAGAAATCCCTTTTTTAATTAAGCATCCATGTCTGATGTTAATCATTCCAATATTTGAGGGGCTTCTGCAAATACAAGGGGGTCAAACTATTTTCCAAAGCACCAAAAGGCAAGACAAGAAACAATGGATGGAAACTAATCAAGGAGAGAAACAACCTAGAACTAAGGAGACATTTCCTGGCAGTGAGAACAATTAACTGGTGGAACCGCTTGCCTTCAGAAATTATGGTTGTTCCATCACTGAAGGCTTTCAAAAAGAGACTGGACAACCATTAGTCTGAAATAATAATATAGGGTCTCCTGCCTGAGCTGGGGGTTGGACTAGAAGACCTCCAAGGTCCCTTCCAACTCTTATTACTCAGGAGAAGACTCCTGAAAATCCATGGCCAGCCAGCAAAACAAACAAATGGGTCATTGATCATATCAACCTTTTCGTGGCACAAAGGACCAGACTCAAATTAACCTACATTGGACACATAACATGAAGACCCAGCTCAGCAGTTAATCCGCTATTCTGCTATTGGTTGTCCAGTCTCTTCTTAAAAGCCTCCAGAGATGAAGCACCCACCGCTTCTTGATTGTCTGTCTGTCTGTCTGTCTGTCTGTCTGTCTGTCTGTCTGTCTGTCTGTCTATCTATCTATCTATCTATCTATCTATCTATCTATCTATCTATCTATCTATCTATCTATCTATCTCTTTATAATCTTTGTGTCTCTCTGCCTTTTTCCGTCTTTCATGTCTGTCTGTTTCTCTCTGTCTTTCTATCTATCTGTCTATCTATCTATCTATCTATCTATCTATCTATCTATCTATCTATCTATCTATAATCTTTGTGTCTCTGCCTTTCTCCATCTTTCATGTCTGTCTGTCTGTTTGTCTGTCTGTCTGTGATCACACCCACCCGATGGGCCATGCCCACCTGGCACCCAATGATGGGTTTTGGGTTTTGGGTTGCAGTTTGGGCACCCGGTCCCTAAAAGGTTCACCATCACTACCCTATACTATGGGGCTGTTGGTTTGAGCTACTAATCCCGAGCTCCTAAGATTCAAACACATTTCAATCGCCCTTATAATATTCCAGACAAATGACTGTCCGGTATCTTGCTAAAAAAATCTCCAGTGATGGAGCACCGAGAACAGAATAGCGCAATAACAGAATAACAACAGAGTTGGAAGAGGCTTTGAGGTCTTCTAGTCCAACCCCCTGCTCAGGCAGGAAACCCTATACCAGTGTGGTGATCCTTTTGGAGACTGAGTGCCCAAACTGCAACCCAAAACCCACTTATGTATCATCGGGTTTTGAGTGGGCGTGGCCCATTGGATGGGCGTGGCCCATTGGATGGGCATGGCCCATTGGATGGGCATGGCTGCGGTGATAACAACAGACTAGGTGGGGCTAAAAAGTTCAATCAATTCCAACTTTGCGAGATCTTATTTTTTCCCCACGAGGAATTGAAATTGATTGATGGATTGAACCTTTTTTTGTTTTTGGGACACGGCGCCGGAGGCCTAAAGCGAAAAGCTTTTATAAAACCCAGCGGAAGGCCTAGGACTGGGGCGACGGCGCGCGTGCCCGCAGAGAGGGCTCTGCCTGCCACCTGTGTCACGCGTGCCCTAGGTTCGCCACCACGGCCCTAGACCATTCCAGACGAGTGGCTGTCTGCACTAAACCAAGCCACGCAACGCCGACTTGTGTCACAACGCCGAGCTGTCGTTTCTCAGTGCCACACGTATCCCGACAACTATGAATGCAGGAGAACCTATACCGCCTCAGGCAGGTGATTGTTTAGTCTCTTCTTGAAAACGTCCAGTGATGGAGCGCCCACAATTTCTGAAGGCAAGCTGTTCCACTGGTTAATTTTCCTCACTGATAGGAAATTTCTCCTTAGTTCCAGGTTGCTTCTCTCCTTGGTGAGTTTCCATCTGTTCGTTCTTGTTCTGCCTTCGGGGGCTGTGGAGAAGCGGCCAGCCCTCTTTTCTCTGGGACTGCCTCTCAAGTACCGGAAGTAGTCCTTCTCTTCATTAGACATCCCCAGGCCCCCTCAATCCTTCATCGTACAATCTGGCCTCCAGACTCCGAATCGTCTTTCTTGAAAGCAAGCAACCTAGAATCACCTTGCTTTCGATTTTGTTGAGCAGAAGTTGAGAAAGAGACAGAAACCTGAAGCGCCCTTCAAGATCCTCTTGTTCTGCTTTACTACCCTAAAGCAGAATTCCCGGATATTCCTGCATGGAACTGGCCTACCTCGCAGGGCTGACATCGTCACCTTTCCACGCAGAAGTTCCCCCAATTCGGAGGAACATTTTTCAGGAGAAGTCGACAAAGTCAAGATGGCCAGCCCAACTGCAGGATCGCCGTTGACTGTAGAATAGAATAGAAGCTGGATGGGACCTTGGAGGTCTTCTAGTCCAGCCCACTGTTCAAGCAGGAGAACCTATACTGTCTCAGACAAGTGACTGTCCAGTCTCTTCTTAAAAACCTCCAGTGTTGGAGCGCCCACGATTTCTGGTGGCAGGCTGTTCCAGTGGTCAATTGTCCTCACTGTCAGGAAGTTTCTCCTGAATTCCAGGTTGCTTCTCTCTTTGATCAGTTTCCAACCATTGTTTCTCGTCCTGCCCTCTGGTGCTTTGGAGAACAATTTGACCCCCCTCTTCTTTGCGGCAGCCCCTCAAATACTGGAAGAGGTGCCTGGCCCAACATCTCCCAATGGGATTGCAAAGGCCCTGCAATCTTAAGGTTCTGCTGCCTAAGCCAGCACTGCAGGAAAGTTTTACAGAACGCTGAAAGGAAAATTCACGGAAAGGGCCATTGTGAAGGGTGGATTAGATTTGTTCAGATCGACAAGCAAGTTGACAGTCTTCCCTTCAACTCAAAAGAACACAAAACAGGAGCCTGTATCGAAATCCGCTCAAGCATTGACTCCAGGTGGAGAGGCTCAGATCGGCATATTGCACGCCATCCGGAATTCAATTCAACGGAGAGCTTTGGTCACCGTAAAACTTAAGACCTAAAAGGGAGACGGGCGAGCATTTAGCATCTGCAGAGATCAAAGAGATTGTCTCTAGAAGCTAGTTACTTAGCAACCCACAAGGCCAACTGCTGTTTCCCACCTGGCGCAAAGAAGCTTATTGCAGTCAACTCATCAGCTACCCAATCTCAGTTTGTAGCGCCTGACCCAGTTTGTGTCTCTAAGGAAAGTGGTCCCCCGTTGGAGCAGTGTGTTTCAACCTCGGCAACTTTTAAGATGGGCAGACTTCCAGAATTCCTTCGTTTCCTAAGTTGGCTTGGAAACTGTGGAGTTTTGATGGTGTTAAAAGGTTTTGTCGCAGGAGGAAGGAAGGAAGGAAGGAAGGAAGGAAGGAAGGAAGGAAGGAGGGAGGGAGGGAGAGAGGGAGGAAGGAAATGGGGAGGGAGGGAGAGAGGAAGGAAAGAAATAGAGGAGGGAGGGAAGAAGGAAGGAAGGAAGGAAGAGGAAGGAGAGAGGAAGGAAAGAAATAGAGGATGGAGGGAGGAAGAAAATAGAGAAGGGAGGGAGAGAGGGAGGGAGGGAGGGAGGAAGGAAATGGGGAGGGAAGGAGAGCGGAAGGAAGGAAGAAAAGGGGAGGGAGGGAGAGAGAAGGAAAGAAATAGAGGAGAGGGAAGGAAGAAGGAAGGGGGGAGGAAGGGAAAGAAAAGGGAGAGAAGGAGAGAGGGAGGGAGAGGGGAAGAAAAGAAGGAAGGAATGGGGAAGGAGGGAGAGAAGAAGGAAAGAAATAGAGGAGGGAGGGAAGAAGAAAATAGAGGAGGGAGGGAGGGAGGAAGGAAGGAAGGAAGGAAGGAAGGAAGGAAGGAAAGGAAGGAAGGAAGGAAGGAAGGAAGGAAGGAAGGAAGAAAGAAAGAAAGAAAGGGAAGGAAGGAAGGAAGGAAGGAAGAAAGAAAGAAAGAAAGAAAGAAAGAAAGAAAGAAAGAAAGGGAAGGAAGGAAGGAAGGAAGGAAGGAAGGAAGGAAAAGAGGGAGGGAGGGAAGGAAGGAAGGAAGGAAGAAAGAAAGAAAGAAAGAAAGAAAGAAAGAAAGAAAGAAAGAAAGGGAAGGAAGGAAGGAAGGAAGGAAGGAAGGAAGGAAGGAAGGAAGGAAGGAAGGAAGGAAGGAAGGAAGGGGACCTGTGGGAAGAACCAGAAGATCCGGAAAGGAGAGGCCACGTTCTACCAGCGAGAGACGTAGCCAAGATCAGCCGAGATCCTTTTTCCTCACTCTTCATGGACGGAATGAGAGTCTTTAGACAGAGACCAGGGCGAACAACACATGTCAAACCCACATTATGGAGTGCAGACAGATGTTCCGAGAGAACATTCAACCCACATAATGTTCAGCAGAGGGGAAATTTCAATCTCCGGCCACAGCTTCGTGCCTTCCCTGATGGTTTTCAGGAGAAATGGGGGAGGGGAGGGGGGAGAGCCCCCACGTGGCTTCCCCAGCTGTCAAGAACCTGGTCAAGGCATGTGGCTGAAAGCAAAAACGGAGGGCGATTGTGTGAAGAAGAGGACCGAAAACACACAAGGACGGTGCTGCACTCGGGTTTTCACCGAGAGGCCCCGGGACACAGGTAGTCCTTGACTTACAACCGTTCCTTTACTGACCATTCAGAGTTACAACGGCACTGGGAAAAAATGACCGATGAGCATTTTTCACACTTACGACCTTTACAGTTTCTGTCTCTCTCTCTCTGTCTCTGATTCTGATTTTTTTTCTCTTTTTCTCTTTCTTTCTGTTTCTCTCTCTGATTTTCTTTCTTTCTGTCTCTCTTTTTCTCTCTGATTTTTTCTTTCTTTCTCTGTCTCTCTTTCTTTCTCTCTCTCTCTCTCTCTGTCTCTCTCCCTGAATCTTTTTCTCTCTTTCTGTCTCTCTGATTTTTTCTGTCTCTTTTTCTCTTTCTTTCTGTCTCTCTCTCTCTCTGATTTTCTTTCTGTCTCTCTCTCTCTTTTTCTCTCTGATTTTTCCTTTCTTTCTCTGTCTCTGTCTCTCTCTCTTTCTTTCTCTCTCTCTCTCTTTCTTTCTCTCTCTCTCTCTGACTCTTTTTCTCTCTTTCTCTGTCTCTGTCTGTCTCTCTTTTTCTTTCTTTCTCTGTCTCTCTCTCTTTCTTTCTTTCTTTCTCTCCCTGAATTTTTTTCTCTCTTTGTCTGTCTCTCTGATTTTTTCTGTCTCTCTTTTTCTCTTTCTTTCTGTCTCTCTCTCTCTGATTTTCTGTCTCTCTCTCTCTTTTTCTCTCTCTGATTTTTCATTTCTTTCTGTCTGTCTCTCTCTCTTTCTTTCTCTCTCTCTCTTTCTCTCTTTCTGTCTGTCTCTCTCTTTCTCTCTTTCTTTCTCTGTCTCTCTCTCTCTTTCTTTCTTTCTTTCTCTCCCTCCCTCTCTCTCTTTCTTTCTGTCTCTCTCCCTGAATTTTTTCTCTTTCTCTGTCTCTCTGATTTTTTCTGTCTCTCTTTTTCTTTCTTTCTGTCTCTCTCTCTGATTTTCTTTCTTTCTGTCTCTCTCTCTCTCTCTTTCTCTCTCTGATTTTTCCTTTCTTTGTCTCTCTCTCTCTCTTTCTCTCTCTCTCTCTCTGACTCTTTTTCTCTCTTTCTCTGTCTCTGTCTGTCTCTCTTTTTCTCTCTTTCTTTCTTTCTCTGTCTCTGTCTCTCTCTCATACACACAGAGAGAGAGAGAGATACAGACAGACAGACAGACACAGAGAGACAGAGAAAGACTGAGACTTTGGCCTTTGGCTACCTCCCAGTCTCGCTCTCTCTTTCCTCATCTCCCCATTTTAAGTACCCCCACCCCACCCCAAGAAAACGGATGGAGCGTCCGGGGGCGTTTGGATATCCACCCTTTCCCTCTCTGGAAATCTTTTTTATTTTATTTTTTTTAATTTCCTCCTCCCGGCCCTTTGCTCTCCCTCGCCTTTCTCGTCCCCCCACCCCACCCCACCCCACCCCACCCCATCCCACCCTCTCTTCCAGCCGCCCCACCGCCTCTCGAGCGAACAGCTTGGCTGCTTCTGCCTGTCAGGGAATTTAAATTGCAAATGGAAGAGCGGAACGCGGCGTGCCAAGGGGTCCGCCTGGCAGTCTCCGGAGAGCGTGCCAATTGCTTAGCAACTAAAGGCAGAGAAAGTCGGGTGGGTTTTGTGTGTGTGTGTGTTTTGTGTGTGTGTGTGTGTGTGTGTGTGTGTTTTGCAGCGGGAACCTCTTCCGTTTCATGCCACGTACCCCCTCCCCCTTCCCCACGCGCCCTTTTTCCAACCTCCCTTGCAAACTGGGGAAAGGGAGGTGCAGGTTTTGGTTTTTAAAAAAATAAAATAAAATAAAATAATAAATAAAATAATAAAATAATAAAATAAAATAAAATAAAAAATAAAATAATAAAATAAAATAAATAAAATAAATAAAATAAAATAAAATAAAATAAAATAAAAATAAAAAATTGGAGGTCAGTGAAACAGGTAAGGAGCTGACACGTGTTGCTTTTCAGGAAAAGGCACCGCAGAGGCGCGCGCGCGCACCACTCACTCACACACACACACACACACACACACACACACACACAGAGAGAGAGAGAGAGAGAGAGAGAGAGAGAGAGAGACCACCGCCCCCAACAGACACGAGCAAGCAAGCTGCCGGTTGCCACAGTTGTCGGGATGCGTGTGTGGCACTGAGAAACGACAGCTCGGCGTTGGGACACGAGTCGGCGTCGCGTGGCTCGGTTCAGTGCAGAGCCGTCTCCCGCGTCGCCCGGGTTTTTCCTCGCCCTGGGGGTGCCAAAAGTGGGACACCCCCCCCGACACACACACACACACACACACACACACACACACACACCTGCCAATCTGTCTTTCGTGGCCTCCAGGAGGCTGGAGGTGGTGGTAGGGGGCTGTGCGCAAAGGGAGACCCCAATTTGGATACGCTTGGGTTTGAAGTCCCCAAAGACAAAGAAAGGAAAGGATGAAAGGAAGGGAAAGAGAAAGAAAGAAAGAGAAAGAAAGAAAAGAAAGAGAGAGAGAGAGAAAGGAAGGGAAAGGGAGAAAGGAAGGGAAAGAGAGAAAGAAAAGGAAGGAAGGAAGGAAGGAAGGAAGGAAGGAATGACGGAGAGAAAAGGGAAAGAGAGAAAGAGAAAAAGAAAAAAGGAAAGAGGGAGAGAAAGGGAAAGAAAGAAAGAAAGAAAGAAAGAAAGAAAGAAAGAAAGAAAGAAAGAAAGATAATTTGGGCGAGATATTAGGGGAAATTTCCTAGGTATAAAACAAGGGAGCAGCCTGCATAATATAT
Organism: Vipera ursinii; assembly: GCF_947247035.1. NCBI lineage: Eukaryota > Metazoa > Chordata > Lepidosauria > Squamata > Viperidae > Vipera > Vipera ursinii. The sequence goes on along the minus strand of NC_139515.1, from coordinate 86,107,626 downwards.
GATGGACTTCCATCCCTGCGTAGTATTCTTCTGCCAAGGAGGGGGTTGGGGAGCGGGTTGTGGTTACATCTGGGGCTCTTGAGCGGGTCGTGGGACTGCCAATTCCCACGACGGGGAAAGGCAGCAGGCGGATAGACAGGGGGCCATATCGTTACCGGGAGGGCCGTCTCCGCTGTCTACAAGCGGTGAGGCGCTCCGACCCTCTGGTTCTTCCCCGAGGTCCCGGGAGCGGGGATGTGCAGCCTCCTGAGCTCCGGCTGGTGTACCTGAATGCCAGGTCCGTGGTTAATAAAGCTCCCCTCGTTAGGGATTTAGTTGAGGGTGAGCATGCGGACCTGGCTTGCATCACGGAGACTTGGTTGGGCCCAGAGGGTGGGGTCCCTTTGGTTGACCTCTGCCCACCAGGTTTCCGGGTGCTACACCGGCCACGAGCTCAAGGTAGGGGTGGGGGAGTGGCGGTTACCATTAGGGAGACCTTATGTCCGCGGGAGGCCACCGTTTCTCAGATAGTCGGGTGTGAGTCTCTCTTCATGAGATTTGGTCCTGGGGCGCAGTTGGGCTTGCTGCTGGTGTACATTTCGCCTAGTCTCACAGCGGCAGCCCTGCCCGAGCTGCTCGATATCCTCTCGGGTTTGGTGGTTGAGTTTCCCAAACTTATAGTTTTGGGAGACTTCAATCTACCATCCCTGGGAGGTTCATCTGAGCTAGCGCGGGAGTTCATGGCTTCCATGGCGGCCATGGACCTGACGCAAGTAATTTCAGAGCCAACTCATGAGGGAGGCCACACCCTTGACCTGATTTTTTTATCTAGACGGTGGTTGGATGATCTAGGTGGGGGCTCTCCATTTATTATGCCCCTGTCATGGACCGATCATCATCTCCTGCGGCTGGTCTTCCGCTTTGCCACCCCCCGCCGTGGGGGTACGGAGCCAATTAGATGGTACCGCCCCAGACGCTTAATGGATCCTGATAGATTCCAAGCGGCGCTGGGGTCCCCACCTGCCTCTACTGCTCACAGCTCGGCTGATGCCTTAGTGGAAGCTTGGGGAAGGGCAGCCACTGAGGCACTTGACCGGGTTGTACCCTTGCGGCCCCTGACCCGGCGCAGATCCCAGCGAGCTCCATGGTTTTCCGCGGAGCTCCGGGAGATGAAGCGCCGGAAACGGGGCCTAGAGAGCTGCTGGAGGTCTAGCCGATCCGAACCCGACCGGTTGCGGTTAAGAACCTATATTAGGTCTTATCTCGCAGCGATGAGGGTGGCGAGGTGTAATTACTTCTCCACCCTCATCGCGTCCGCAGATAATCGCCCGGCCGCCTTGTTTAGGGTGACTCGCTCACTTCTCAATCAGGAGGTGAGGGAGGATCCCTTGCAAGGTCGTGCCGAGGAATTTAGTCATCATCTGTCGGATAAAATCGCTCGGATTCGGACCGGTTTGGACTCCAGCTGGGCAGAGTCAGGCGATCAGGACACGGGCGGTCTTGTCAATGTTATCTGGGAAGAGTTTGATTCTGTGACCCCTGATGAAGTGGACAGGATTATGGGGAGGCTGAGCTCCTCCACATGTTTGTTGGATCCGTGCCCTTCCTGGCTGGTTTATGCAGCTAGGGAGAGGACACGAGGCTGGCTCCAGGCGGTTATATCTGCTTCTTTGAGTGAGGGTTATTTCCCCACCGTCTTGAAGGAGGCGGTGGTGAGACCTCTCCTCAAGAAGCCTGCCCTGGACCCAGCCGTTTTGAACAACTTTCGTCCAGTCTCCAACCTTCGCTTTCTCGCGAAGGTTGTTGAGAGTGTGGTGGCGCATCAGCTCCCTCTGGTCCTGGATGAAGCGGATTATCTGGACCCCTACCAATCGGGTTTCAGGCCCGGGTACAGCACGGAGACGGCATTGGTCGCTCTGGTGAATGATCTCTGGAGGGCGCGGGATAGGGGACATTCCTCTGTCCTAGTCCTATTAGACCTCTCAGCGGCTTTCGATACCATCGACCATGGTATCTTGCTGCGGCGTCTCAGGGGATTGGGAGTGGGAGGCACAGTTCTGCAGTGGTTCTCCTCCTATCTCCTGGGACGCTCGGAGTCGGTGTTGGCAGGGGGGCAGAGATCGGCCCCTAGGTCTCTCGTTTGTGGAGTTCCTCAGGGGTCGGTTCTCTCGCCTCTCCTGTTCAACATCTATATGAAACCGCTGGGTGAGATCATTCGTGGTTTTGGAGTTGGGTATCATCAGTATGCCGATGATACCCAACTTTTCTTTTCGACCCCAAACCACCCCAGTGATGCCCTCGCCGTGATGTCCCGTTGCCTGGAGGCGGTTCGGGTCTGGATGGGGAGGAACAGACTTCAACTCAACCCTGACAAGACTGAGTGGCTGTGCATTCCGGCATCCCGGGACATTCCAAATGTTCCATTTCTTTCTATGGGGGGTGAGCTCTTACCCCCCGTGGATAGGGCTCGCAACTTGGGAGTCCTTCTAGATTCACGGCTTACTTTGGAAGAGCATATAGTGGCCGTGACTAGGGGGGCTTTCGCCCAGGTTCGCCTGGTGCGCCAGTTGCGGCCCTATCTGAACCGGGATGCCCTGTGTACGGTCACTCATGCGCTCGTGACCTCTCGCCTTGACTACTGTAATGCTCTCTACATGGGGCTTCCCTTGAAGACCACTCGGAGGCTCCAACTGGTACAGAATGCGGCCGCGAGAGTTGTCTTGGGAGTTTCCCGGTACTCCCATGTTACACCTTTGCTCCGCGAGCTGCATTGGTTACCAGTTGTCTTTCGGGTGAGGTTCAAGGTGTTGGTTACGATCTTTAAGGCCCTACATGGCATGGGTCCGGGTTACCTCAGGGACCACCTGCTGCCGGCATCGACTCCCCTCCGCCCTGTGCGTTCCCACAGAGAGGGCCTCCTCAGGGTGCCGCCAGTCAGGGAATGCCGACTGGTGGCCCCCAGGGGGAGGGCCTTCTCTGTGGGGGCTCCGGCTTTATGGAATCAACTGCCGGTGGAGCTCCGGATGGCACCAGACCTCCGAACTTTCCGTCGGGGCCTGAAGACCCACTTGTTCGAATTAGCTGGTCTGGCCTGATGGGGGATTAAGGGTTTTTAATTGTTTTTAATTTGTACTACTGTTTTAATCGGGCATGGGTTTAATTCTTTTTTAATTTTTGTATTGTCCTTTTTTATATATGCCCTGTGAACCGCCCTGAGTCCCTACCAAGGAGAAGGGCGGTATATAAATCAAATAAACTATAACTATAACTATAAAACCTCTTCCCTTTTATGACTGGAGCAGGCAGATGGCAATGCAATAACCAGCGGAATGTGGAAATCCAGATGAGCTGTAACGGTGACAAGAAAGGGGATCTTTGTCTCTTACTTATTTCCACGCCCGGCTGCAGCCATTCCTCTTCTCTACACACACACACACACACACACACACACACACACACACACGGAGCTGTGGCTAAGCAAAGACAGCATTGCTTCACTTCACTTAAGCCATGATTGCCTGTCACGGAGAATGACCTGACTGGCAAGATGCTGGGATCTGCACCACCTTCTCTGCCGTCCTCCTCACTTTGGCTCCGGGGATTGGAAAAGGTGGATCGGCGATGCCCGTTCGTTTAACGAAGAATGGAGTCTTGAAAAGAGCTGGACGTTTGAAACGCGGGCTCAGAAGATTAAAAATTTAATGCTGTAGCTGCCCGGAGTCACTCCGAAGATGGCAGTTAGTTGGTCAGACAGACAGGCAGGCAGGCAGGCAGCAAGAGAGATGAGAGAAAGAGAGAGATGATAGACAAAATAGATAGATCGATAGATAGACAGACAGACAGGCAGGCAGGCAGGCAGCAAGAGAGGTGAGAGAAAGAGAGATGATAGATAAAATAGATAGATCGATAGATAGATAGATAGATAGATAGATAGATAGATAGATAGATAGATAGATAGATAGATAGATAGACAGACAGGCAGGCAGGCAGGCAGGCAGCAAGAGAGATGAGAGAAAGAGAGAGATGATAGACAAAATAGATAGATAGATAGATAGATAGATAGATAGATAGATAGATAGATAGATAGATAGATAGATAGATAGATAGATAGATAGATAGATAGACAGGCAGGCAGGCAGGCAGCAAGAGAGATGAGAGAAAGAGAGAGATGATAGACAAGATAGATAGATAGATAGATAGATAGATAGATAGATAGATAGATAGATAGATAGATAGATAGGCAGGCAGGCAGGCAGGCAGGCAGGCAGGCAGGCAGCAAGAGAGATGAGAGAGAGAGATGAGAGAGAGAGAGAGATGCTAGACAAAATAGACAGATCGATAGATAGATAGATAGACAGACAGACAGACAGACAGACAGACAGACAGAAACCTTAGAGTTTCCTGCCTGAGCAGGGGGTTGGACTATAAGACCTCCAAGGTCCCTTCCAACTCTGTTAATTGTCCTCACTGTTAGGAACTTTTTCCTTGATTCCAGGTTGTGTCTCTCTTCCGTCAGTTTCCAATCACTGTTTCTGGTCCTGCCCTCTGGTGCTTTGGAGAATAACGTGACCCCCCCCTCTTCTTTGTGGCAGCCCCTCCAATACTGGAATAGCTGCTATCACCTCTCCCCTGTTTCTTCTTTTCTTTAGACTGGCCAACCCCAAGTCCCGCAGCCGTTCTTCGTCTGTTTTAGTCTCCAGGCCTTGGATCATCTTAGTTGCCCTTCTCTGAATTTTTCCCCCAAACTCTCAACATCTTTTTTTGTGATATGGGGACCAAAATTGGTGTGGTCTTACCCTTATTAGAGTTTTATAAAGCGGTACTAATACCTCGCGTGATCTTGATTCTGTGCCTCTGTTTATACAGCCCAGGATCGTATTAGCGTTTTTGGCAGCTGCTGCACACGGCTGGCTCAAGGTCAAGTGATCGTCCGCTAGGACTCCGAGGCCCATCTCGCAGTTACTGTTTTTTGAGCCAGGTCTTGCCTAATTGGTATTTGTTCCTTTGGATTTTTTTCTTGCCTAAATGTAAAACTTTGCTTTTCTCCCCATTAAAATTCATTCATGTCGCTTTATTATTTCTGCGTATTATCCTTTGGCTACCAGAATGTGCAGCGGATTTTTGAGGCTTGCAGGCCTGGAATCAGACTCAGCTCATAACACAACTGGAAGGGACCTTGGAGGTCTTCTAGACCAGCCCCCTGCTCAAGCAGGAGATCCTACAGCATTTCAGACAAGTGGCTGTCCGGTTTCTTCTTAAAAACCTCCAAGGATGGAGCACCCACACCAACGTCTGAAGGAAGAGCCCCCCGCGCCCCCCCAAACAGCTGAGATCCTGGAAAAGCTGCACAGGTGAAACTATAAAGGCAGGAAACATGACAAAAAACCGATGGGCTGCCAAGTTGGCACTTATAATGCTCACGTTCAACAACATATTGCAATTTGCTCCTGATCAGTTCTGGACAGGATGGTTGCCAAAAATTAAAAAAAAAATGAAATGAAATGAAACATCCGCTCCTCTCTACTCTGCTTTGCCGTTCAGATTTTTTAATCAGTTCACGCAGGGTAGAATTAAGCAGCCTAAATTTTGATTATCATAAATTCAGAGAGTTTTGACATTCGCCAATATATTCCCCTAACGATTTCGGTTTGGACCAAGGCGGAGAGGCTTTTTTTTTTATTAAAAAGTTTTACAATACATTTTATCTTTAACAAACCAAAAAAAGAAAAGAAAAAACCCCTCCCAACCCCCTCCCCTCCCACCCTCTTCCCCCTCCCCAACCCTCCCCAACCCCTCCCTCCCTTTCCCTTCCCCCCCCCACTTCCCAGAGCAAAATACAGGGTATAAAAATGCAAACAATCATAATCTAACTTACGCAAACAATCCTAAACTATTTAAACTATCGAACTTTAACTCATATAGGTAAACTCCAAACATATATATATATATATCATATCAATGATTATTCAAATACAAAATAATACTTTCCAATCTAATACCAAAATACAGGGTATAAAAATACAAACAATCATAATCTTACTTACGCAAACAATCCTAAACTATTTAAACTCTCGAACTTTAACTCATATAGGTAAACTAAACATATAATTATTCAAATAGAAAATAATACTTTTCAATCTAATACCCAATAAAAACAATCCCAGATAAAACAATTTATATCAATTATCTAAAACTATTCCTCATTCCAACTAAGCTTTAAATTCATATTATCCTAATATATTATACAACTTAAAATACCATAGATTACTTTCCAAACTTAAATTTTTTTTTTATATAATCACATCATTCTTATATTCTTATATTCTATTACCTATTCCAATATTACAAGGCGGAGAGGCTTAGGACTTTGCTGTTAGCGGTAGTCCTCAACTTACGACTGTCATTGAGCCCAAAATTCCCGACAACTGTCAGAAAAGTGGTTAAGTGAGCTTTGCTGACGTTGTTCAACGAATCACTGCATTGTGAAGTTAGTCACACGGTTTTTAAGTGATTTTTGCTTCCCCACCCCCACCCCTTGACTTTGCTGGTCGGAAGGTCACAAAAGGAGATCATGTGATTCCTGGGACACTGTGACCGTCGTAAGTATGAAGCAGTTGTCAAGCGTCTGAATTTTGGTCACGTGGCCGTGGGGATGCTGCGATGGTCATAAGTGTGAAAAACGGTCACGAGTGACCTTTTTCCAGTGCTGTGGCAACTTGAAACGGTCACTAAACAGACTGTGGAAAGTGGAGGATTACCTGTACTAGGATTTGAAGAAATCAGTTTGGTGTGGAAGAGGTTACGGATGGAGAGCAGGGCTTTTCAACCCTGTCCCCTTTCAGAAGTGTGGACTTCAACTCCCAGAATTCCCCAGCCAGTGTCAGTTCACTTCAACTCCCAGAATCCTTAAGGAAGATTTTCCTTCTGTTGAAGGAAAAGTCTTCATCGTGGTTCAGTCCAAGCCGGGAATAAACAACATGGCGACTGCTTTAGAAAGAAGGTTGCAGTTTATTGAAGAGGAGAGCCAGACTCTGGAAGAAAAAGAGAGCGAGCACATGTAGGGAGTGGGTTTTTATACCCTCTGGAGCCTTTTGTTTGGAGTTGTTCTTGTGTCATGTATTTTGACCTGAGTCCGAGTGTGCCCCTTTGGCATCTGTGGGTTAATCCTATTATGTCCCGTCTTAGAGTTTGGGTGGGGTATGTAGATTTTAGGTGTCTTTGTCTTCCTAAGCTTCTAGCTGGAGGGCTCCAATCTTCCTGAATGGATGATCACATCCGCATTTCTACAGAGCTGGTTTCTGCTTGGGGAAGGGAGACTTTGTTGTTGTTGTTGTTGTTAGCTGCGAAGTCGTGTCCAACCCATCGCAACTCCATGGACAACGTTCCTCCAGGCCTTCCTGTGCTCCACCATCTTCTGGAGTCCATTTAAGCTCACGGCTTCTGCTTCAGTGACTCCATCCAGCCACCTCGTTCTCTGTCATCCCCTTCTTCTCTTGCCCTCAACCTTTCCCAGCATGAGGCTCTTCTCCAGTGAGTCCTTCCTTCTCATTAGGTGGCCAAAGTATTTGAGTTTCCACTTCAGGATCTGGCCTTCTAAAGAGCAGTCAGGGTTGATCTCCTCTAGGACCGACCGGTTTGATCACCTTGCAGTCCGAGGGACTCGCAGGAGTCTTCTCCAGCACCAGAGTTCAAAGGCCTCAATTCTTTGGCGCTCGGCCTTTTTTATGGTCCAACTTTCACTGCCATACATTGCAACTGGGAAGACCATAGCCTTGACTATACGCACTTTTGTGGGCAGGGTGATGCCTCTGCTTTGAGGGAGACTTGGGGCTGTTAAAAAAACTGGGCATGCTTTTCTGCCTCTTCAAGATCCTTTCAGGAAATATATTTTTCTGCCCTTTTAATATTTGCTTCTCTGGGGGGCTGACTTCCCACACTTCATTCTGCTTTTCAAAGAAGGAAGGATCAATAGGTGTCTTCAAGGACTTGCCGTTTATGTATTTATTTATTAGAGTTTTGTCCCATCTTTATTGTTTGATAAGGAACTCAAGGCGGCGAACATACCTAATCCTCCTTTGCCCTTCTATTTTCGCCACAATAACAACTGTGTAAGGTGGGTTGGGCTGAGAGAGAGACTTATCCAATATCCAATATCACCAATATCCAATATCACCATGTCATGCTAAAAGGTGGGACTAGAACTCACCCTCTCCTGGTGATTGGTCCACAGTCACCAGCCGGCTTTCATGTCTAAGGCGGGACTAGAACTCTCCATCTCCTGTTGATTGGCCCAAAGTCACCCAGCCAGCTTACATACCTAAGGCAAGACTACAACTCTCCGTCTCCTGGTTTCTAGGCTAACATCTTCACCACGAGACCAAGCCGGCTCTCATTTATAAAATTGAGTTATACTTTAAAATCGATATAATTTACAAAATTGGTTTATAAGATGAAATCAAAATTCCTGGACTACCTCTGTGAATATTCATGAAGCTTTGCTGTGATTCTAAATGGTTGGCTTTTCGGTTTCGTTTGGTTTTTAAACCCCTTCAAGAGGACTAACAGCTTGATTTGACTCAGCAAACTCAAGTTCTTGTCTTTGCCCTATTCTCCCCCCTCCCCCGCTCCTTTTTTTTTCTTTTTTTGAAATGAAAACACTTGGCTATATGAATCCATTATTCAACATGACAAGGATTCAAAATCAAATCTTTGGAGCAAAGCTAGTTGGCTTTCTCTTCACATGTGCGGCAAGTCTAGAGTATAAAACAGGGCCCCTTCTGTCATACGCAACCCACTATGATTATATTAAGTATATATCACTTTAATTACGTTCAAAACTCAATGGCTTGATATCAAGTTTCACTTTTTGTCCCGGTGCAACAAACGATTGTTTTAAGTGTGCGTCCGTCCCAGTAAAACTTAAATGCAGTACTCAAGCTTGCACTATCTATCTATCTATCTATCTATCTGTCTGTCTGTCTGTCTGTCTGTCTGTCTGTCTATCTATCTATTTATTTATTTATTTATTTATTTATTTATTTATTTATTTATTTATTTATTTATTTATTTATTTATTTATTTATTTATTTATTTAGCTTTATATACCGCCCTTTCCCGAAGGACTCAGGGCGGTTTACAGGGCATTTAAAAGAAAATCAATACAAACGTTAAAACAAATTTAAAAAGATTAAATAAAACCCTGAGAAAAATAAAAAACCCAGTTAAAATTAAAATTAAAAAATTCTCAGCCTGGGCCAGAGAGCTCGAAGAGCCAGGTCTTCAGGTCCCGGTGGAATGAACGGATGTCGGGGGCAGTCCTAAGCTCCGCAGGCAGCTGGTTCCACAGGGCAGGCGCACCCACTGAGAAGGCCCTATCCCTGGGTGTTACCCGCCGGCAATCTTTTACCGGCGGCACCCTGAGAAGGCCCTCCCTGTGGGAGCGCACAGGACGAAGGGAACGTGATGCCGGCAGCAGGTGTTCCCTCAGATATCCCGGACCCAAGCCATTCAGGGCTTTATAGGTCATCACCAGCACCTTGAATCTCACCCGGAGGGCAACCGGAAGCCAATGCAGCTCGCGGAGTAGAGGTGTTACATGGGAGTATCGGGAGACCCCCATCACGACTCGCACGGCTGCATTCTGCACCAGCTGAAGCCTCCGGGTGGTCCTCAAGGGCAGCCCCATGTAGAGAGCGTTGCAGTAGTCTAAACGGGAGGTCACGAGCGCATGAGTGACTGTGCGTAGGGTGAGGTCAAGGTGAGGTGAGGTCAAGGACATTTAGCCTAGAAAGGTGACAATGAAGCACGCTTTAGTCCTCCTTATTACTTTAATGAAGGTCTGCCCTGCTTTTTAATCTCACAGGTTCCCAGGTGTTGTTCAGAATATTAAATTCAAGGTCTTCTCGCAAAAAAAAGGGTCACGTGACCCCGGGACACTGCAACCATCATAAGTATGAGTCAGTTGCCAACCGTCTTAATTTTGACTACGTGACCCTGGGGGGGGGGGGATGCTGCAACGGTCGTAAATGTGAAAAACGGTGATAAGTCAGTTATGTCAGTGCCGTTGTAACTTCAAACGGTCATTAATAAACTGTTGCAAGTCGAGGACTATCCATATTCATTCATATTGTGTTGTTGTTGTTAGCTGCGAATCGTGTCCAACCCATCGCAACCCCATGGACCACGTTCCTCCAGGCCTTCCTGTCCTCCGCCATCTTCTGGAGTCCATTTAGGCTCACGCCTCCTGCTTCAGTGACTCCCTCCAGCCACCTCATTCTCTGTCATCCCCTTCTTCTCTTGCCCTCCGCCTTTCCCAGCATGAGGCTCTTCTCCAGTGAGTCCTTCCTTCTCGTTAGGTGGCCAAAGTATTTGAGTTTCCGCTTCAGGATCTGGCCTTCTAAAGAGCAGTCAGGGTTGATCTCCTCTAGGACTGACCGGTTTGATCGCCTTGCAGTCCAAGGGACTCGCAGGAGTCTTCTCCAGCACCAGAGTTCAAAGGTCTCAATTCTTTGGCGCTCGGCCTTTCTTATGGTCCAACTTTCACTGCCATACATTGCAACGCTCCTGGAAGCAGCAGGAGGAACACTCCGGCCTGATGATGACGGATGGGATTTTGTCGAAACGTCGCCACAACTTTCTGAAGATGAAAGGAACGTGGGAAGAAACACGAGACTCTAGATCTACATATATATATATATATATACATATACATATATATATATATATATATATATATATATATATATATATATATATATATATATATATATATATATATACATACATATATATATATATATACATATACATATACATATATATATATATATATATATATATATATATATATATATATATATATATAAATTATTCAAATTGCTAATTCTTTATTAGGAGGCTGAGATGATCATTTCGAACTTCTTATGTTCTCGTCAGTCAGTCATACCCTTATCTGAGATTCGAACCTGGGTTGATTATATATTAGGCAGTTGTTTTAACTTCCTGAGCCACAGGTTCTTTCTCTCTTTTATTAGCTAGAAGGCAAGGGAAATATATGTGTTAAGTATTTGTCAAGGCTTTTGAATGCACCTTGCTAATTAACGCTTTCTTTCCTGCTTTGGCCTGATCCAAGGCTATCCACAGGATATAGTCAAGTTATGACAGCTCATTATTTGTGTAAATTATTCAAATTGCTAATAAAGAATTTGGGAGGCTGAGATGATCATTTCAAACTTCTTATGTTCTTGAATCTCAGATAAAGGGTATGACTGACTGACGAGAACATAAGAAGTTTGAAATGATCATCTCAGCCTCCCAAATTCTTTATTAGCAATTTGAATAATTTACACAAATAATGAGCTGTCATAGGTTGACTATATCCTGTGGATAGCCTTGGATCAGGCCAAAGCAGGAAAGAAAGAGTTAATTAGCAAGGTGCATTCAAAAGCCTTGACAAATACTTCACACACACACACACACACACACACATATGTATGTATATATGTATATATATGTGTGTGTGTGTGTGTGTGTGTGTGTATATATATATATATATATATATATATATATATATATATATCTGCATGTATATGTATATGTATACATACATACACACACACACACACACACACACACACACACAGAGAGAGAGAGCATGCAGAGAAGGGAATTAAATTGAAGCAATAAGCAAGCATAAAAAAAGAAATCCTTGCGCTAAAAAATGAAACCTTTCATTCTCACGCACGAAATAATAAAACTGTAAGGCAAAACTTAATAACACTTAATAAATTCCTTTGGATTTAATATGCTCAAAAGGGAGAGCCGAAACAATGGGGGTGTGTCTGTGAGGAGGGGGGTTTTGTTGCTTATTTATTATGAACATCATTGAATCTCATGCAAATATCTTCCTCTTGGAGAAATGGGAAGATTTCCCGTCGGCTGGGATTGCTGTGGTCAAATTTACTTATTTTGAGCTGCGTGTCACCGATGTCCATTTATTCTTGCAGCTTTTTATTTCTGTGTACACACACACGCACACAACACAGGTTACACAAATACCGACATACAAGCAGCCTTTTACTTCATAGACAAAGAAATGGTCTTTCACAGATTAATTCTGGCTTTGGCAGTGCATCATCATCATAAAGTTGGAAGGGACCTTGGAGGTCTTCTAGTCCAACCCCCTGCTCAGGCAGGAAACCCTATACCATTTCAGGCAAATGGCTGTCCAGTCTCTTCTTAAAAACTTCCAGTGTTGGAGCATTCACCACCTCTGGAGGCAGGTTGTTCCACCGGTTAATTGTTCTAACTGTCAGGAAGTTTCTCCTTAGTTCTAGGTTGCTTCTCTCCTTGATTAGTTTCCATCCGTTGCTTCTTGTCCCGCATTCAGGTGCTTTGGAGAATAGCTTGACTCCCTCTTCTTTGGGGCAGCCCCTGAGATACTGGAACATTGCTATCATGTCCCCCTCGTCCTTCTCTCCATTAAACTAGACCGACCCAATTCCAGCCACCCTTCTTGATATGTTTTAGCCTCCAGTCCCCTGATCCTCCTTGTTGCTCTTCTCTGCGCTCTTTCTAGAGTCTCAACCTCTTTTTTACATCGTGGTGACTTCAGGCACCCATGCCATTCCTCCTCTGTTGATGCCTTGGCTGGCAACTGCTAAGGGATAAACTGGATGCAGTATTCCAAGTGGGAAGGAAGGAAGGAAGGAAGGAAGGAAGGAAGGAAGGAAGGAAGGAAGGAAGGAAGGAAGGAAGGAAGGAAGGAGATCTGTATAGCACAAGACAGAGGTCAAGCAGCGGTTCTCCCTTTTTCTCACACCCTTCGTGGCAAGGTGCATAATAGGACATTTATTCTGCATATTCCTTTCAAGATTGGGAAAAAAAAAAAGATTGGAAAAATTCTTCAATGCAGGTTTCTACGTAATAGGGCTGGGGAAAGGTTGCCAGCTTCTGAATTCAGCTTCCTTGTGCCCGACACAGTGAACCCCATTTGTATCAGCCAAGCAGGGCCTTGTAATGCAGCACAAGGCAAGCGTAAGAACCGCCTCAAGACATTCGTGTTATATCTGCTGCTCGTCTGTCGTTTCATCCCTTGGTCAACCCAGCCTTGCTTTTTATACCTTCTCGCCGAATACCCAATGCAGGCTGTGCGGTCCTGGTTTTGTGAAAAGCCGCCCTGCCCGAGACACGAGGGGAGGGGGGGCGAGAAAGATCTCTTTTCCCTGGAAGTAATCTGCCTGACAGATTCCCTGCTGTGTTTTTTTTCTTTTCTCCCAAGAGCTTCTGTTTAAGCAGAGACTTACAAAAAGAGAAATCCCTGCTCGTTCCTGCAAAGGTGGAAAGGCAGGTCCTCAACTTACGACCATAATTCAACCCAAAATTTTTCGAAGTATTTCTAGCAGGACTACCAGATTCTGTAACAGCTTTGTTTATTATTATTGTTGTTGTTGTTGTTATATCATGTTTATGCAGTGTTATGTTAGAGGCGGTTACCCTTTGAGACCTGTATGCAATGAAATCTCATCTTAATGTATGCTGATTATTGTACATTTAAAGTGCAATAAAGTTATTATTCTATTCTATTCTATTCTATTCTATTCTATTCTATTCTATTCTATTCTATTCTATTCTATTCTATTCTATTCTATTCTATTCTATTCTATTCTATTCTGATCTGCTCTATTCTATTCCATTCCATATTTTTTATTCTATTCTATTCTGTTCTGTT
>NC_139515.1:86061418-86086418 GCF_947247035.1 Vipera ursinii | reverse complement strand
CTCCTCCTCCTCCTCCTCCTCCTCCTCCTCCTCCTCCTCCTCCTTTTTCTTGTCTTTCTTTCGTTTTTAATTCCTTTGTTCTGTTTTGTTGAACAAATAAAGCAAAGTGGGAAGGAATGATCAAGGGACTGGATGGTTGGGGAATTGAAGCTTGCTGGCTGGGGAATTCTGGGAGTTGAAGTCCACCGGTCTTCGAAATGCCAAGGTTCTCTCTGATGACGCCACTAAGGCGCAGTGGATTGGCCAGCCGTGAGACTTAAGCCACAGCAGGGATTTAACACCGTAAGCCTTAGTGAAACTCTTTCCTACAGGTTGCAGGAGCACAATCTTGAAAGCCTGACAGAATTTTCCCCCCTCCCTCTCCCTTTTATACCCAGGGGACCCCCTCAGAATTTGTTCCCTGCTCAACCCACCCACTCACCCCACCCAGGCTTTTAAAGCAGATTTCGGGAGCACGTTTCTGTAACCGTTAGGCATAGTGCCTCCAAGGGTCGTTTAACGATGCTCGATGCTCGTTACAGCCGCTCTCCAATTATGCAAAACACAGAAAGAGCGTAGCAAGAGTTGGACAAAGAAGCCCCAAACAAGAGATACGTAGGTACAGAGAGTCCTCGACTTACAACCATTCATTTAGTGGCTGTTGTAGCATCCCCATGGTCACGTGATCAAAATTCGGGCACCGGGCACCTGGCTCCTATTTACGACGGTCGCAGCGTCCTGGCATCACGTGATCCCCTTTTGCGATCGTCTGACAAGCAAGGTCAATGGGGGGGGGGGAGCCAGATTCGCTTAACGACCGTGTTCCTAACTTAACAACGGCAGCGATTCACTTAACTGGGGCGAGAAAGGCCATAAAAAGGAGCAAAATTCACTTAGCAACTGCCTCATTCGGCAACAGAAATGTTGGGCGCCGTTGTGGTCACACGTCAAACTGGCCTAGCCATGTTTGGCTCTGCTCAACCAAGATCAGCCAGGTACTGCTTTACCGACGTTCTTGTTTGGAACGTGGCTCGAGATCCCAAAACAAACAAACTCACTTGGAATTCCAGCAACCAGGTTTTATTTAAAAAGAAGCATTTGCAAAGGCCCGGTGAGCTGAAACACACGTAGGAGTCTAGCCACACCTTAAAGAGCTGTTTGACCCATTTTTATATCCTACTCACGACGCAGATTTCCCCACTCCCCTAATCGCACTCAACGCCCCTTCCCCAATCATCCGATAACTAATCCGGACCGCCTAAAACCACTATCCCTCCCATGTTCCAGGAAGCCCCTTTGTGCACATCCTTTCTATCACCATCTAATTTTCTATCAACAAAGCTCAATTCTTATAATTATCTCTATATTTGTTTGTGGTTATACCAGGGGTAGGCAACCTTGGCTCTTTTATGAATCGTGGACTTCAACTCCCAGAATTCCTGAGCCAGCCATGCTGAGGGGCAAGGGAGAGGTTTCCAAGCTGAGCCAAGTCCACGAGTCACGAGGGGGCCATAGTTTCCCCATGCTGGCTCAGGAATTCTGGGAGTTGAAGTCCACGAGTCACGAGGGGGCCATAGTTCCCCCATGCTGGCTCAGGAATTCTGGGAGTTGAAGTCCACGAGACACGAAGGGGCCATAGTTCCCCCATGCTGGCTCAGGAATTCTGGGAGTTGAAGTCCACGAGTCACGAGGGGGCCATAGTTTCCCCATGCTGGCACAGGAATTCTGGGAGTTGAAGTCCACGAGTCACGAAAGGGCCATAGTTTCCCCATGCTGGCTCAGGAATTCTGGGAGTTGAAGTCCACGAGTCACGAGGGGGCCATAGTTTCCCCATGCTGGCTCAGGAATTCTGGGAGTTGAAGTCCACGAGACACGAAGGGGCCATAGTTCCCCCATGCTGGCTCAGGAATTCTGGGAGTTGAAGTCCACGAGTCACGAGGGGGCCATAGTTTCCCCATGCTGGCACAGGAATTCTGGGAGTTGAAGTCCACGAGTCACGAAAGGGCCATAGTTTCCCCATGCTGGCTCAGGAATTCTGGGAGTTGAAGTCCACGAAGTCATGAGGGGGCCATAGTTTCCCCATGCTGGCTCAGGAATTCTGGGAGTTGAAGTCCACGAGTCACGAGAGGGCCATAGTTTCCCCATGCTGGCTCAGGAATTCTGGGAGTTGAAGTCCACGAGTCATGAGGGGGCCATAGTTTCCCCATGCTGGCTCAGGAATTCTGGGAGTTGAAGTCCACGAGTCACGAGAGGGCCATAGTTTCCCCATGCTGGCTCAGGAATTCTGGGAGTTGAAGTCCACGAGTCATGAGGGGGCCATAGTTCCCCCATGCTGGCTCAGGAATTCTGGGAGTTGAAGTCCACGAGTCACGAGAGGGCCATAGTTTCCCCATGCTGGCTCAGGAATTCTGGGAGTTGAAGTCTACGAGTCATAAAAGAGCCCAGGTTGCCTACCCCTGGGTCATACCTTTGCTACCTTAAGCTCTAAACTTTATCCACAGTTTTTTGTGTTTCCTCTACTTGCAGTTTCAGTTAGCTAGCAGCTTCTGCTTTTCTTATTTCTATGTAATTTACTTGCCTGACTTTATGACTTTCAAGTGGCTTCTTCTATCGACCTTTAGACTCATTAGAAATTTCCGAATAATCATCTACTCCTTTCATTACCTTAGTCGACTCAGCCATAAGGGGCCCTTGGAACTTACAACAGTTTCACTCAGCAACCACTTAAAGCTACAACGGCGCTGAAAAAAGTGTCTTCCGGCCATTTTTCACACTTAACGACCACTGCAGCATCCTCATGGTCATGTAGTCAAAACTCAGGCTCCCATTTTTGACCGCTGCAGAGTACCAGGGTCATGGGGTCCTCTTTCGTGACCTTCTGACTCGCTAAATCAGTGGGTAAAGCTCACTCAGCAGCGGTCTTGCTGAGCAACGGAAAATGCCGGCTCGGTTTTGGTCATAAGCCGAGGACTATCAGGCCAAAGCATCTGGTACGAAAAGAGCAACTGTGTTCCTGGTTGAACCTGGCTGCAGGATTGGAGTCCTGGCTGAGGAAAAACTTAGGATTTTGTGATATGATTCAGAGACTTTTTGCTTCTTGCTTGACACCCAATCACTCTCTTTGTGTGTTTTTTTTCCGGTCCTTCTTGATGAGCCTTGCCAGGCACTGTTGCTGGGTAACCATTATTTCTTTTGACTGGTTTCCTCCCCCCCCTTTCCACCCCCCCCCCGGCTTAATCGATTTTGCTGAGCCGTAGAGTAAGTTAATTCAGTAAGCAAGAGCTGCCTATCTCCTGCGACTGTGACTGTACTGGTGTAAAAAGTCAAGTCAATCAATCCATCAGCCTCCCAGAATCGGCATTATTAACAAAAGGGGTGACCCTTTTGTTGCAAGTATCCCGGTTTTCTGAGTCGGAGGAAACAATTCAGCCAGAGTGGCTCGGCCCCCCAAAAAATCTTGCTCCCGAGGGACAGTTCCCTTCACCTCACCCTGAAGCTACAATAGGATCCTTGTCAGCTTTAAGATCACCTTTTGTCCTGAAAGATTGATGTCTCCTGTAATAGACTGTCCACCTTCTGCCCTTGGCAGAATAATCTCTCTCGAAGAACTACAATTGTAAGTCAATCAAAATGTCAGCTTTTGTCTCACCTTTTGTTATGTCTTAAACCTCAATAATCCCCAGGTTCGTTCCTGCATGTTAAGTCAAATCATGGTTGCCTGGTCTGTATCAGGGGCTTTGCACATTGAGGGTGTGTGTGTGTGTGTGTGTGTGTGTGTGTGTGTGTGTGTGTGTGTGTGTGTGTCGGGGGGGGAGCATTGTCTAAGGAGATTCTCAGTCGTCCAAATCATGGTTGTCCCAAAGGTGCTTTCTCAAAAGGCAACTGGACTCTTTCTTGGTTTTTTTCCCTTGAAGAGGTTTCGCTTCTCATCCAAGAAGGTCCTTCAGTTCTGAGCTAATAGTGGAAGGATTTATATTCCTTGCAGTCATCTTGTCATTAGCATTCTTTCTGAGAATGGTTGAAGCCGCTTGGGGGTTTATCTCTTTTACAACACAGTCCTTTCAGCACTTCCAAGAAGGCTCCCAACCCATTTGGACGATTCAGGTGTCCCTAAAGAAACAGATAAATCTCCACATTTCTCACTTCTCATTGCCAACTTGAAGAGCGACAACGATGATTAGGGGACTGGAGGCTAAGACATATCAGGAACGGTTGCTGGAATTGGGTATGTCTAGTTTAATGAAGAGAAGGACCAGGGGTGACGTGATAGCAGTCTTCCAATATCTCAGGGGCTGCCCCAAAGAAGAGGGAGTCAAGCTATTCTCCAAAGCAATTGAAGACAGAACAAGAAGCAGTGGATAGACAATAATCAAGGAGAGAAGCAACCTAGAATTAAGGAGAAATTTTCTGACAGTTAGAACAATCAGTGGAACAGCTTGCCTCCAGAAGTTGTGGGTACTCCAACACTGGAGGTTTCTAAGAAGAGACTGCACACCCATTTGTCTGGAATGGTATAGGGCAGGGGTGGGCAACCTTGGCTCTTTTTATGACTCGTGGACTTCAACTCCCAGAGTTCCTGAGCCAGCATGGGGGAACTATGGCCCCTTCATGACTCGTGGACGTCAACTCCCAGAATGCCTGAGCCAGCATGGGGAAACTATGGCCCCCTCATGACTCGTGGACTTCAACTCCCAGAATTCCTGAGCCTGCATGGGGAAACTATGGCCCCTTCATGACTTGTGGACTTCAACTCCCAGAATTCCTGAGCCTGCATGGGGAAACTATGGCCCCTTCATGACTTGTGGACTTCAACTCCCAGAATTCTTCAGTCAGCATGGGGGAACTATGCCTCCCTCATGACTCGTGGACTTCAACTCCCAGAATGCCTGAGCCAGCATGGCTCAGCTTGGAAACCTCTCCCTTTCCCCTCAGCATGGCTGGCTCAGGAATTCTGGGAGTTGAAGTCTACGAGTCATAAAAGAGCCAAGGTTGCCTACCCCTGCTCTAGGGTTTCCTGCTTGAGCAGGAGGTTGGACCAGAAGGCCTCCAAGGCCCCTTCCAACTCATTCTGTTATTCCGTTGTTATTCTATTATTCTGAATTAAAACCTTCAAGGACAGCCCAGGAAGAGGCTTAGAGAAAGGGTGTGTGTGTCCCTGAGCTCTCTCCAGACACTGTAATAGAGGAAATTTTTGTGCATTTCAATGGCTGCATTAACTGAGTTGATTAAAGGCTGGTTTGATACTTCTCATCTTAGGTGTCAAACTGTAATGAGAGAAGGAACAATCAAGTGCCCAAGGACTTTGTCTCATCCAAACGATCAAAGCGATCAAAGTGCTGTTCTTTCCTGAAAATGTAGCTGTAGTAAACTTTCCGGAACACCAGGTCCAAATTAATAAGATGGACTTTGATGGATGGACATAGAAAGTCTTTTAAGCGTATAGGCCAGGGGTCTTCAAACTTGGCTCTTTTATGACTTGTGGACTTCAACTCCCAGAATTCCTGAGCCAGCATGGCTCAGCATGGAAACCTCTCCTTTTCCCTTCAGCATGGCTGGCTCAGGAATTCTGGGAGTTGAAGTCCACGAGTCATAAAAGAGCCAAGGTTGCCTATCCCTGACCTATACCATTTCAGATAAGTGACTGTCTAGCCCAGGGGTAGGCAACTTTGGCTCTTTTATGATTCGTGGACTACAACTCCCAGAATTCCTGAGCCAGCATGGCTCAACTTGGAAACCTCTCCCTTTCCCCTCAGCATGGCTGGCTCAGGAATTCTGGGAGTTGAAATTCATGAGTCATAAAAGAGCCAAGGTTGCCTACCCCTGACCTATACCATCTCAGACAAGTGACTGTCTAGCCCAGGGGTAGGCAACCTTGGCTCTTTTATGACTCATGGACTACAACTCCCAGAATTCCTGAGCCAGCATGGCTCAGCTTGGAAACCTCTCCCTTTCCCCTCAGCATGGCTGGCTCAGGAATTCTGGGAGTTGAAGTCCACGAGTCATAAAAGAGCCAAGGTTGCCTACCCCTGGTCTAGCCTCTTCTTAAAAACCTCCACTGATGGAGCGTCCACGATTTCTGGAGGCAGGTTGTTCCACTGGTTAATTGTCCTCACTGTTAGGAAGTTTCTCCTTAATTCCAGGTTGCTTCTCTCCTTGATCAGTTTCCATCCATTCTTTCTCATCCTGCCATCTGGTGCTTTGGAGAATCTTTGTGGCAGCCCCTCAAATACTGGAATGCTGCTATCATGTCTCCCCTATTTCTTCTTTGTGTGAGCATGAAGACAAATTAGAGAAAGAATTGGAGAAAGGGAGGTAGAATTTTTATGGGGTCTCTGGAGGGCCACAAGCCAGCGGTGTGATGCAACTGCTAAAAAAAGCAAAAGCGATCCTGGGAAAACTTCTCTGCATTGGTCGATGTACGGCATCCAGATTAGAAATAATAAATAATAACCTATGACCAGAACCAAGAGCCCGACATTTCTGTTGCTAATTGGGAAAGTTTTTAAATGAGCTTTGTCCCATTTTACGACCTTTCTTGCCACAGTGGTGAAGCAAATCGCTGCAACTGTTAACTTAGTAACAACGGTTGTGAAGTGAATCTTGGCTTCTTCATTGATTTTTCTTGTCAGAAAAAGGGGATCACATGATCCTGGGACATGGCAACCGTCACAAGTATGAGTCAGTTGCCAAGGGTCTGAATTTTGACCACGTGGCGGGGGTGGACGCTGCAGTGGTTGTAAGTTTGAAACAAGGTTGTAAGTCACTTTTTTCAGAGCCTTTGTAAGTCGAGAACTACCTGTAGCATCCAGATTAGAAATAATATATATTCCACTGTGAGCGCCAAAGAATCGAGGCCTTTGAACTATGGTGCTGGAGAAGACTCCTGCGAGTCCCCTGGACTGCAAGGGGATCAGACTGGTCAGTCCTAGAGGAGATCAACCCTGACTGCTCTTTAGAAGGCCAGATCCTGAAGCTAAAACTCAAATACTTTGGCCACCTAATGAGAAGGAAGGACTCACTGGAGAAGAGCCTCATGCTGGGAAAGGTTGAGGGCAAGAGAAGGGGACGACAGAGAATGAGGTGGCTGGATGGAGTCACTGAAGCAGTAGGCATGAGCTTAAATGGACTCCAGAAGATGGTGGAGGACAGGAAGGCCTGGAGGAACGTTGTCCATGGAGTCGCGATGGGTCGGACACGACTTCGCAGCTAACAACAACAATATTCCACTGTCACCTATGCCATTGAATCCAACTGAGTCAGATCCTTCTTATTTAATACTTTCAGGAAGGACTTAGTTCACTTTACTTTCAGCCTTTTTCGCTTGATGCCTACTGGAAAAAATTGGGTCAGTCACATGGGTGACCTGCTTTATGACCACCACGACTGAGGACTGTCATAGGCAGGATGCACCATAATGACCACAGAAGAACATCGGGATAAACACTTGGCATCTTTCTCAATCTATACTACGAGCAGCCTTTGACTTACGACTGTAATGGGCAGACTCCATTTATGGTCATAAGTTGAGGACCACCTTAGTACAGATTAAGAGAGACGCCAACCGTGTGCGCTGATATTCTTCTGTTTCTGCATCTACAGCTCACACAGTCGAGCTATTGCTCCCTGCCAGGCAAATGCAGTTGTACAATGTCTCACAAAGG
Organism: Vipera ursinii; assembly: GCF_947247035.1. NCBI lineage: Eukaryota > Metazoa > Chordata > Lepidosauria > Squamata > Viperidae > Vipera > Vipera ursinii. The sequence goes on along the minus strand of NC_139515.1, from coordinate 86,078,778 downwards.
AATCCCATCCCAAGTCAGCAGTGTGCACCCGGCCATAAGGGAAGACATCTTAATTGCAAAGGGCAATTAAGCCCCAGACAATCAGTCTTGGGTTACCACTGGAGACAGCAATGCATGACATTAGATTTGTAAATGTGTGACTCATGCAAAGAGAGACCAGGGAAATTAGGTAATGCCATAGAGGGGGGAGATTTCTATCCTTCCTTTGCCTGGGTATGTAGCTATGTACATTCGCATGTACCGTGTTTCCCCGAAAATAAGCCCTAACCGGATTTTTCAGGATGCTTTTAATATAAGCCCTGTCCCAAAAATAAGCCCCCGTTAAGATTGTCAGCCAGATGGACGCATTTAATACGTCCATTGCAACACATGACGGATGTATTCAGTGGTGGGATTCAGCTGGTTTGCACCAATTCGGTAGAACTGATAGCTAAATTTTGTGGAGTTCGGAGAACTGGCTGAATACACTCTGCTTCCAGAGGCCTCACAGGCCTGGAGGAGGCCTCTCAGGCCTAGAACGGCCCACCAGAAGTGCGTGGATGCCACTTCTGGAACTCTGTTCTAGGCCTGGGAGGCCTGGAGGAGGCTTCCCAGGCCTAGAACAGCCCACCGGAATTGCGTGGATGCCACTTCCGGAACTCTATTCGAGGCCTGGGAGGCCTGGAGGAGGCCTCCCAGGCCTAGAACAGCCCACCGGAAGTGCATGGATGCCACTTCTGGAGGTCTTTCTAAGCCTCAGAGGCCCAGGCCTGCATCCACACAGAGAACTGGTTGTTTAGGTGTTTGAATCCCACCACTGGATGTATTGAATTACCGTATTTTTCCGAAAATAAGACCTAACCGGAAAATAAACTGTAATGTGTCTTTGGGAGCAAAAATTAATATAAGACCCAGTCTTATTTTTGGGGAAATACAGTATGTATGTATGTGTTTCTTTGTTTGTTGTTTGTTTGATTTCTATACAGTAGCCACCATTTCAGCAATGACTCTGGGCAATGCACAATTCAAAATATATATATATTCCCATTACATTTTTTTTAAAAAAGCATTTTAAAACAATAAAAAAGAATTGAAACAGGGAAAAACAAAAAATAACACTTTTTGATGACATTTCCAAGAGCCCCCTTAAAACAAAGTCAACCCTAGAGGGGTTTGATTCCCCCGCCCGCCCCCGCAACCTTGAGCAAAGATATATTTTGAAGATAAAACGCAGCACATTAAATTGGAAGCATTTTAGCAAAGAGAAAGAAGTGAGTGCTATTTAATCTCTTTGCATAAGCCACTTAACCAGGTCAATTAAAGACCCCCGTGGTGTGCATTTTTGTGTTTGTGTGTGCAAAGCTAGGGTTGTTGATTTCCAGGTTAGCATAAGGATTAGCAGTGAATCTGGCTTCTCCCTTGACTTTGCTTACTTCTAAAGCAGGGGTCTTCAAACCTGGCCCTTTTATGGCTTGTGGCTGAGGAATTCTGGGAGTTGAAGTCCACAAGTCATGAAAGGGCCAAGTTTGAAGAGCCCTGTTCTAAAGAAAATGTTTAGGAAACAAACTGACACTCCAGGTCTGATGCGAAGTCTAAAACTGCAGGTTTTGCATAGCAGCATGTTAAGATATTTAAATTTAGTAGCTGGGGTTGTGCAGTGAGCCTGAAGGAAGGCCTGGGGGGAAAAAATGGGAAAATTGGGGAAAAACACGTTCCCCCCCTTTTCCCCCCAAATGGCTTTGAAAAAAGGGGGAAAAATGGGGAAAAACTGGTTTCTTTCCCAATTTTTCCAGTTTTTTTCCAGGCCTTCCCATCTCTAGGAAGACACAGTTGTGATTGATTGGAGAGTGCTGGCTCCTGCGTGAGGCAATCTGTACTGTGATTGGTTGCCGTGGGTGTGAAGCAGGTGTTTGCCTTTTTTCCCGCCTTTTTCTTCAGAGTGTCCTGTATGGTTGGCGATTTACCTCATGATGCTCCTGTTTGCTGACTATCTAGTTTGCTGCAAATATAGTTGTGAAATATATTTATTGATATAAAACTACAAGTTTGTGTCAACGTCTTTGACTTCATGGGGACACCGGCTGTGCAATTCCCTGACACAACATGACAATGTGCTCCATCGTTTGGTGTTAGTGCTACAGCTTCTATTTTGGTTGTTATTTGAGCATCTTCCTACAGTTCTTATTTCTCTTATTTCCATTCAAGTATGGGTAGTCCTTGATTTACAACAGTTTGTTTAATGACCGTTCAAAGTTACAATGGCACTGATGATCATTTTTCACACTTTTGACCGTTGCAGCATCCCCATAGCCAGGTGATCCAAATTCAGACGCTTGGCAACTAACTCATATTTGTGACGGTTGTAGTATCCCAGGGTCATGCGTGCCCCTTTTACGACCTTCTGACAAGCAAAGTCAATAGGGAAGCCGGATTCACTTAACAACCGTGTTCCTAACTTAACAACTGCAGTGATTCATTTAGCAACTACGGCAACAAAGATCAGGAAATGGGGCCAAATCCATTTAAGAAATGTCTCTCTTAGCAACAGAAATTCTGGGCTCCATTGTGGTCGTAAGTCAAGGTCCATCTGTATTCAGATACCAGTATCTAGTCCATCTAACTCTTGAAGTGCAGCGTCATTTACCTGAAAGAAATTCAAAAGTGGACTGGTAGATGGCAAGAAACAAAGGTGGCAAGAAAGCATTTAAAATGGGGCAAAAATCACGTAACAACCGTCACACTTAGCAACAGAAATTCTGAGCTCAATTGTAGTTTAGCCAGAAAACTAGCCAAGTTTGAACCTGCTGAGCCCTTTCAAGGTCAATCAAGATCAGCCAGGTACTACATTACCTATGTTACCTTAGTCCACTCTGTCACAATGGGTCCTCCTCACACATACTTCCTAAAAGAGAACAGGCAGTTTAGTAAAAATCCTTTCGTTCTCCTGATGCTCACGAACAAAAGCCAAGGTGGATTAAATTCAAATTAAATAATGAGAAAGTGGGGCAGAAAATTACTGGGAGAATCGGAAATGGAGATAAAAGAGTAATGTTGCCATGGCATAATAAAAGAACAATAAAGCAATCATAAGGCGCTGGAAAAGAACTTAGCACAATTATAAAATTCAGAGCTTTGATTTTGTCGTCTGGCAGGAGATGAAAGTTGCATCAGGCGAATTAACTCAGATGACAGCTGATTGATGTGGGTTTTTTTAATTATTATTAAATGCACTTGGATTTAAAATAAGGGGGCAATGGAACATATAGGAGGCCATATGTGAGGCAGGCACGTTGACTCCCCTGATCCCAGCCAACACAATTCGAACCCATGGCCATTTCCCATCAACTGACTGCTCCATTTTGTGACTTAGAACTGTGTCTGATTAAGTACTTGAGGGGCTGTCACAGAGAAGACGGGGTCTACCTATTCTCCAAAGCACCTGAAGACAGGTTAAAAAAAGCAATGAATGGAAACTAATCAAGGAGAGAAGCAATCTGGAACTAAGGAGAAATTTCCTGACAGCAAGAACAATTAAGCAGTGGAACGACTTGCTTCCAGATGTTGTGGGGAGGTTTTAAAGAAGAAATTGGACAACTATTTGTCTGGAATCCTATATGGTTTGCTGCCTGAGGAGGGGGTTGTACTAGAAGGCCTCCAAGGTCCCTTCCAACCCAGTTATCCTGTTCGCAGTTTTCCAATATCTCAGGGGCTGCCCCAAAGAAGAGGCAGTCAAGCTATTCTCCAAAGCACCCGAAGGCAGGACAAGAAGCAACGGATGGAAACTAACCAAGGAGAGAAGCAACCTGGAACTAAGGAGAAACTTCCTGACAATGAGAACAATTAACCAGTGGAACAACCTGCCTCCAGAAGCGGTGAATGCTCCAACGCTGGAAGTTTTTAAGAAGAGACTGCACAGCCATTTATTTCCTGCTTGAACAGAGGGTTAGACTAGAAGACCTCCAAGGTCCCTTCCACTCTATTATTCAATGTTCTAGGTCAGAGTTCCTCAAGCTTTCTGGAGGAGAGGGAGGGGGGAAAGAGGGGATGGTTTTCTGAGAGAGGAACATGCAAGAGCACCCGTTGCTTGCACGAGTGAGGCCGAGAGCACACATGACGCTCATGCGAGTGGGGCTCTATGCAAGCACGCACACATGCACACACGTGCATCAGCCAGCCACTCAACGTGGCTTGATTGAGAATAGGCCACTGACCACTAGTGGGTCGTGGCCCAAAGGTTGGGGAACCCCTATTCTAGGTGGTTCCCTGCAAACAGAAGCTCCTTGGCTTCCAAGACCCTCTCAACATTGTGTCTGCCTGCTTTCTCTGCTTAAAGCAAGGAGAAAAGTGGAATCAATGAGACCTTAAGAAACAATGAGGAGATATTTATTTCTGGAGAAGTATAAAAGACCTACTTTAAGGGGGGGAAAAGTGCTAAAGGATTGGTGTAGATCAGGGGTCTTCAAACTTGGCAACGTTAAGACTGGTGGACTTCAACTCCCAGAATTCCTCAGCCAGCCTGGCTGGCTGAGGGAATTCTGGGAGCTGAAGTCCACCAGTCTTAACGTTGCCAAGTTTGAAGACTCTCGGTATAGAGAGAGAGATGACAGAGATAGGGATGATACAGACAAAGAAAACAGATGACACCACCATATCTGCAGCCTCAAAATAAGGAAAACAGCATCACCCCAATGTGCCACAAACTACAGGTAGTGTTCTGTACCAGCCTGCTACCGGCCCTGCAGAAAAGGCAGGGACAACCCCTTTTACAATAAGGCAAGAGGCTGGAATTACACCTGCCAAATTTATTACAACAAAAACAAACAAGACACGAACCAAGAAACCGGAGCTTTAAGAAACAAGAACTATCCAAGCGGTTGCCTTCAGCAAACCAGCCCTCCCCACACATTCCCCTTATATAGAGTTCAGGGCGTGGCTTCTCTCTGCCTCCTTCCGAGGAGCCCCATTGCCTTCCTCTGTCTACTCCTAATTGACTGCCTCCTGCGTCGGGCGTCCTTGAACAGGGCCAGCTGTGGGTCATCTTCATCCACGCTGTCAGGCTCACACAGCTGGGTCTCCGTGGTGACCAAGTGGGAGGGGCCTGGCTGAGGGCTCTCATCAGCAGGATCTTCAACCCCCTCAGCAAGGTCTTCAACACCCCCCTCCTCCTCCTCTGAGTCATCCGACCCAACTGCCGAACCCACAGGCTGACCCTGAATCACAACAGGTAGTCCTTGACTTACGACCACAATTAAATCCAAAATTTCTCTTGCTATGGGAGACAGTGGGTAGGTAAATTTTGTCCCATTTTACGACTTTCCTTGCCACAGTTGTTAAGTGAACCACTGTAGTTGTTAAGTTAGTAACATGGTTGTTAAGCATTTCTGGCTTCCACATTGATTTTGCTCATCAGGAGAGATCCCGAGACACTGCAGTCATCATAAATATGAGTCAGTTGCATATGTCTATGGAGATTCTCAGTCATCCAGGTCATGGTTGTCCCAAAGGTGTTTCTTCAAAAGGAAAAAGGCAATTGGGCATTGTTTTCCCTTGAAGACATTTTGCCTCTCATCCAGATGTTTGCAGAGTCAGACGTCTGCAAGAAAACAACCAAGCTCAGAGAGCAGCAAGTTCAACTGTGAGCTGCAAATATCCCTTTCTGTTGCTACTAGAGTACATTGCTGTACTGCCGACACTTGAAACTAGATATTTGTTCAGCCCGGTGATGTTCAGGGAGAATTATTTTCTCAAGGCCAGCTTCTCCATGCTACCTTTTCATGTCTCTGCGTGAAGAAATTGTACCTTATTCCTGTAACCGGCTCCCTCATCCCTCATGCCAAAGTCGGTTGGCAAGGAGCAGTGAAAACCCTTGGTAATACTTATGCAAGCCGAGGATAAAAGTGGCTTTGCCAAAACTGAAATCTCCACTAGAGAGAAGTTCTCTGAAGATGGGCTCCAGCACGAATCCAAAAGCTCAGAAGACAAAACCTCCTGGTGACCAACCCAGATTGGATCTTACAACTTCCCCCTGGGACACGTATCTTCGCCTTCATTCGTAAAACTGAAATCGCACCCCAGTCCACAAGTCATAAAAGAGCCAAGGATGCCTACCCCTGGTCTAGATCAACCTTGGCATCTCTATGACTCGTGGGCTTCAACTCCCAGAATTCCTGAGCCAGCATGGGGGAAACCTTGGCCCCTTCATGACTCGTGGACTTCAACTCCCAGAATTCCTGTGCCAGCATGGGGGAAACCTTGGCCCCTTCATGACTCGTGGACTTCGACGCCCAGAATTCCTGTGCCAGCATGGGGGAAACCTTGGCCCCTTCATGACTCGTGGACTTCGACGCCCAGAATTCCTGAGCCAACATGATAGCAGTCTTCCATTATCTCAGGGCCTGCCCCAAAGAAGAGGCAGTCAAGCTATTCTCCAAAGTGCCCAAAGGCATGACAGGAAGCTACGGATGGAAACTCACCAAGGAGAGAAGCAACCTAGAACTAAGGAGAAACTTCCTGACTGTTAGAACAATGAACCAGTGGAACCACCTGCCTCCAGAAGCTGTGAATGCTCCAACACTGGAAGTTTTTAAGAAGAGACTGGAAAGCCATTTGTCTGAAATGGTATAGGGTTTCCTGCCTGAGCAGGGGGTTGGACTAGATGACCTCCAAGGTCCCTTCCAACAACTTCTACTTCTTCTTCTTCTTCTTCTTCTTCTTCTTCTTCTTCTTCTTCTTCTTCTTCTTCTTCTTCTTCTTCTTCTTCTTCTTCTTCTTATTATTATTATTATTATTATTATTATTATTATTATTATTATTATTATTATTATTATTATTATATCTTTTTCTGCCCAAATCCAATTTTGGGAACACTGTCCACAGAGATTCTCTCTCTCTCTCTCTCTCTCTCTCTCTCTCTCTCTCTCTCTCTCTCTCTCTTCCACGTCCTGCTCCAAACCTGGAGAAAAATGAAAGGAAAATCCGGGGATAGGAGCTTTTTTTCCTCCTTGGTTGTGGCTGTTTTGTTTAAGCAGGCGATAGAGAAAAGCAGACACATTAATCTCGGGCACTTTATGAACTTCAGCTCACCAGCTGCTGTTCTTTATTGATTCATTCACCTCCTCTTAACTGGGAGAAGAATACTTGCAGAACAATCTGCCTGCCTCAAACGCCCTGCAAATTCATCACCAGGATTTCAGATTACAGGCTGGCCAACCCAGCGCCAAGAATGAGATTCTGGCTGCGCCTTAGCCCCTTAATAGCATTTCAGCTTGGCTCTGGGGAATTGTTCAAATAAATTTAAAAAAAAAGAATCTGCACTTTTTTCATGCAATGGGAGGAAAGGGAATTTTTTTTTTTTAAAAAAAAGAGATGAGTCTCTGTTAAGACCCAACAAAAGAGGAGGTGAAATCGCATTATAGGTGAGAAATCACTACGCATTAAACCAAGGTTGAAAGTTGCGAATGTTGTGAAGTTGTGGGTGTTCCATCACTGGAGCTTTTCAAGGAGGGACTAGACAGCCATTTGTCTGGAATGGATTTCCTGCTTGAGCAGGGGGTTGGACTAGAAGACCTCCAAGGTCCCTGCCAACTCTATTACAGGTAGTCCGCAACTTACAACAATTCATTTAGTGACCGTTCGAAGTTACAACGGCACTGGGGGGAAAAAAGGGCTTATGACTGTTTTTCATACTTAGCAGCATCCACATGGTCCCATGATCAAAATCCAGATGCTTGGCGACTGGTTCATGTTTATGACATTGTCAGTGACCTGGGGTCATGTAATCCCCTTTTGCGACCTCCTGGCCAGCAAAGTCAATGAGGAAGCCCGATTCACTTAACAACCGTGTGACTAACTTAACCACCGCAGTGATTCACTTAACAACCGTGGCAAGAAAAGTCCTAAAATGGGGCAAAACTCAACAACTGTCTCATTTGGTCACAGATACTTTGTGCTCAGGTGTGGTCGTAAGTCGAGAACTTCCTGTAATGCTCTTTGAGGATGTCCTTGAGACAGGAAGAGGAGGAGGAGCAGTCTAGGCCTGGGCTCTTCAAACTTGGCCACTTTAAGACTTGTGGACTTCAACTCCCAGAATTCCTCAGCCAGCCCTGGCTGGCTGAGGAATTCTGGGAGTTGAAGTCCACAAGTCTTAAAGTAGCCAGGTTTGAAGACCTATGGTCTAGGCCAGGGGTAGGCAACCTCGGCTCTTTTATGACTCATGGACTTCAACTCCCAGAATTCCTGAGCCAGCAATGCTGAGGGGAAAGATAGGTTTCCAAGCTGAGTCATGCTGGCTCAGGAATTCTGGGAGTTGAAGTCCATGAGTCATGAAGAGGCCATTGTTCCCCCATGCTGGCTCAGGAATTCTGGGAGTTGAAGTCCACAAGTCATGAGGGGGCCATAGTTCCCCCATGCTGGCACAGGAATTCTGGGAGTTGAAGTCCATGAGTCATAAAAGAGCCGAGCAGCAATTCAGGTGTGGCAAACACTTCAGAAGGGACCCTCTTTAATTTTGGGGATTGTAAAGGTATAAGTGGGAGTGAGGTCCCTTCAGACTTGCAAGACTCCGTTGCTGTAATGTTAGTACTTGTGGTTGGACTACCTCAAAGGGCTGTCAGTCGGTGAATGGCTGCTCCAATTCCTTTTCACAGCAACACTTTTGTGTTGTTAGGTCTCAGTCTCTCGGGTTGCTCAATGCACCTGTCTGGAGATCAGCAGCCGCCACCCCCGCTACCACCAACATCAGTGAGGATCAACCCATTAGCCGGCTTGCGTGAGAACATGAGGCCTGTTTTCCGAGAGCACAACTCTGGGTTACAAACCAACAATGGGATCTTAACAGATATGGGTGGATATTTGGGGTCTAGGACAACTCGCCGCAGCCAAATTGCCACGGGACAACTTGCTGCAGGACAAGAGTTAAGCTAATATCAAGAAATGCTGCAATAGAATAATTAAAGGAAGGATGCCAAAATAATGAAATTATTTTAAATAATTAAATTGAATTGTTGAATTGTCCCATGGTGAGTTGGCCTCAGCAAATTGTCCCATTCTGGGATATTTCACCCCTCTCTTCTTAGACCTCAATTCTCCTCAGCACCAGTCCTGTTTTGTTTTTTTTTATGCCACAGGTGACACATTAAACTGCTTTACCATCTATGCAAACTGGATTTTGGGAGATCCGCTGGATGCAGCTCAGGTTGGACAGCTGGACATCTCGCTGTTAAGACCCCGATGATGTTCAGCCTCTGCAAGGTACCCTGTTACGTGATTGCTATTTCCTCTGCCTATGGAAAGAGGAAAGTTTAAAACACATATACCTGAAGTGACATGACAGGAGTATTTGGTTAAAGCTGCTGGCTCCTGAAAAAAATGGCCCGAGGGAATTAAGAACAATTTGTGTTCTCCTGCCACTGTGTCTGAAGATGTCTGTGTCACTCAGATTTGCTGCTGGAGAAGACACAAGCTTCAGCCCAGTGACTGCGTCATGGGGGGCCATCAGAGGCCTCCGTGGTGGTGAAGAAGTCCAGACTGACACTCAGCACAGCTCCTTCCTCCTTTTTTACTAACTCTCTTGTTCTCTCCTGCAGCTCAGAGTCCCTGTCCTCGTTGGAGCTGGGCATTTTGCAAGGTTGTTTAAATGGTAGGTTTTTCATAAGTGTAGCGTACGCCGTATTGTGGTTTGGGACCAGGTGAGGTCACGCAGAAGACTGCAAAGATGACCTGGGAATAGACACGCAGGGATTCTTAGCAAAACAAAAACTAAGCTGGGAAATCAGGAAAGGGTGAGAAGGAAACTCAAGGTTGCCTGGCCTTGATTCTCTTTGGTAGATGAGAGTGAGAAGGAGCAATGCTGCTAGGCTTTCAAGATGATAGCCATGATCAGTAAATAGAGTTTTAGGGTATTTGTGGTGTCTGTTTTCTAACCTGGAGGCCTGACAGGAGATTTAATGCAGTGTCTCAACCTTGGCAACTTTAAGACTTGTGGACTTCAACTCCCAGAATTCTCCAGCCAGCATGGCTGGCTGGGGAATTCTGGGAGTTGAAGTCCACTAGTCTTAAAGTTGCCAAGTTTTGAGACCTCTGCTGGTTGAGGAATTCTGGGGGTTGAAGTCAAGAAGTCTTAAAGTTGCCATGGCTGGCTGGGGAATTCTGGGAGTTGAAGTCCACGTGACTTAAAGTTGCCAAGGTTGAGAAACACTGCTTTAGTGGCTGCATACGGTACAGGTAGTCCTCAACTTACAACAGTTCGTTTAGTGACGGTTCAAAGTTACAACGGCACTTTGGCTTACGACCTTTTTTTCACACTTATGACCATTGCGGCATCCCCCATGGTCATGTGACAAAATTTAGATGCTTGGCAACTGGTTCATTTTTTAGGACGGCTGCTGTGTCCTGGCATCATTTACTCACCTTTTGTGACCTTCTGACAAGCAAAGTCCATGGGGAAGCCAGATTCACTTACTAAATTAACAACTGCAGTGTTTCACTTATCAAAGGTCGCAAGGAAGGCCATAAAACGGGACAAAACCCACTTAACAAAGGTCTCAGATAGCAGCAAAAAATATTGGGCTCAAAACCGTGATCGTAAGTCGAGGACTACTTGTATACACAATTAGTTGAATGCTGCTCGTTTTATTCTCGGTGTCTTCTTTGATTTGCACTTGGGTTCGTAGCACTTAACCAGGTTTGGCTGACCTAAAAAACAACAACAACAACCCAAAAGTTTGATTAAGTTGGATGGGAGACTACTTCGGTTACAATCTCGACATTGTAGGCTGGAGAGGAGAAGATTCAAAAAAACAATCTCGGAAGAAGACAGTGACCAATTCACAGTTTCTGGGTTTTTGGCAAGAGAATTAAATTGTTGGGCTGCATCCATGTAGTTATCACAATCCAACCTTGATTTCTGAGGGAATATTCTTTTCTCCTTTTTTTAAACCGTATCTAATTGGTTTAAGCTTCCTTTGCTGGCTTAGGTTTGTAGTCTCCTTAAACCTGTTGTGGGAAAGCAACCGCAGGGTGCTAGAGTCTAGATTAGATCCCAGATCTTTCTGGAAGATTCTAGAGTAGAAGTCTGGATTCTAGAAGATTCCCGGAGCTTCCGGGGAGATTCTCGAGTTGAATTCTAGATTCCGGAAGATTCAGAATCTTCTGGAAGTTTCTAGAGCCTAGAATTCTCAGACACCCCAGGATGTGCTGAAAGATTCTAGACTAGGTTTCTAGAAGATTCCCAGACTTTCTGGAAAACTAGAATTCTATAAAAGAATTTGAAGAGGCCCCTGGGAGATTGTAAAATACCGAATTCTAGAGTTGAGAAGAACCCAGAGCCTCCTGGGAGATTCTAGAATCCAGAAGTCCAGATGAGTCCAGGGCCACTTGGGAGATTTTAGAGTCTAGAATTCTAGAATCTTCCAGAAGGCTCCAGAATTGTCTAGATTCTGCAGCCATCTGCTCTTAGCCATACCACAGGTATCCAGCCAAACATATCCTTGGAATCAGCCTTTGTGCTCAGTTAAACTAATATTTGAGGCTTGATACACGATTTTTTTTTAAATTCTGCATTTTTTTTCCTCCTTCCTGACCTTTTGTTTTGGAAGCTATTATTCCAATGTTTTAATTTTGCACTTAGCTGTCTTAAACTGTGCCAGGAGAAGACAGATACATAAATGTATTAAGCACGAAAGCCAATCCATGGGGTTCACCAGCGCCACAGGAGGACAGAAAGAAAGAAAAAAAATGAAAAAAAATTATTCTCTATGCTTGTAACAAACTCATCCTTTAAGCATGGTGCCAAATAACATCATTTTTTATTTTATTTTTTATTTTGATTCCATTTATATCCCGCCCTTCTCCGAAGACTCAGGGCGGCTTACAAGCTTAGCAGTAGGCCTTCATCCAGGCACAATAGTAATAGTGTCTTTGGAGAAACCAGAAGCTAAGCAGAACTATGCGATATCTTTAAGAACAATTAGTAAGGGGGAGGAAAGGAACGCACCGCGTGAGAAATATTGGGATGACATGTTTAATCTGCTTACTAAACTAATCAATTTTTATGAGTTCTCCTGATAAACTGCCCATATGGCAGAAGTGGGCAGAAAGGATTTAAGGCTGAACTCGACACCTTTCAAAGATTTGCACAGCCCCAGGGTTCACCCGCAGCACGCTTGACTCTGGAAATGAACTAACCAGTGGAACAACCTGCCTCCAGAAGCGGTGAATGCTCCAACACTGGAAGTTTTTAAGAAGAGACTGGACAGCCATTGGTCTGAAATGGTACAGGGTTTCCTGCCTGAGCAGGGGGTTGGACTAGATGACCTCCAAGGTCCCTTCCAACTTATTATTATTATTATAACCATTTTCCCAGTCTGCATTAGATATTAAACTCTGAGGGATCCTTGGCGCTCTCTGAACTTGGCTGCTTTCTTGCAGACGTTTCATTACCCAAACTAGGAAAAAACCATTAGCTTCTACCACTAGCACCGATGATGTTACCTAGTTGGGTAATAAAACGCTTGCCAGAAAGCCACCAAGCTCAGAGAGCACCAAGGATCCTTTATTCCAACCCTGTGCTACAAATATTCTCCTTTGCTGATCATCAAAATTTGCTAACCAACCTTTCCTAACAAGGAACCACAACCACTAACCGACTTGAAATGAACCCATTTACTAGGGTATAAGTGTCGTGCTTGTCACAAACTTGCTTAAGTGTGATGTACACTCACAGCAGTTGCGTCATGGGTGGGTGCAAAAGAGTATGTAGCTCAAGGGTCACAACTTTTACTGCACAAAATGTCAGGGATGTGTGCTGGCACTTGGAAAAGCCAGGTTCACTATTCCCTTGTTGTTGTTAGTTGCGAAGTCGTGTCCGACCCATCGCGACCCTATGGACAACGTTCCTCCAGGCTTTCCTGTCCTCTACCATCTTCTGGAGTCCGTTTAAGCTCACGCCTACTGCTTCAGTGACTCCATCCAGCCACCTCATTCTCTGTCGTCCCCTTCTTCTATTGCCCTCGATCTTTCCCAGCATTAGGCTCTTCTCCAGTGAGTCCTTCCTTCTCATTAAGTGGCCAAAGGATTTGAGTTTCCACTTCAGGATCTGGCCTTCTAAAGAGCAGTCAGGGTTGATCTCCTCTAGGACTGACCGGTTTGATCGCCTCGCAGTCCAAGGGACTCGCAGGAGTCTTCTCCAGCACCATAGTTCAAAGGCCTCAATTCTTTGGTGCTCGGCCTTTCTTATGGTCCAGCTTTCACTGCCATACATTGCAACTGGGAAGACCATAGCCTTGACTATACGCACTTTTGTTGACAGGGTGATGTTTCTGCTTTTTAGTGTGCTGTCTAGATTTGCCATGGCTTTCCTCCCAAGGAGCAAGCGTCTTTGAATTTCTTAGCTACAGTCCCCATCTGCAGTGATCTTGGAGCCAGGAGAAGGAAATGGCAAACCACTCCAGTATCTTTGCCATGAAAACCCTATGGACAGTACTATTCCCTTATAGTTTGTTTATTTGCAGTCAGGAGCCATTAACAATGTGGCTATAGGTAGTCCTTGATTTACAACTATTGGTTTAATGACCGCTCAAAGTTGCAGCAGCACTGGAAAAAAAACGTAACTGAGGTCTGTTTTACACTGTTACGACGGTTGCAGCATCCCCGTGGTCGTGTGATCAAAATTCAAATTCTTGGCAACTGGTTCGTATTTATGACGGTTGCAGCGTCCCGGGATCACGTGATCCCCTTTTGCGACCTTCTGACAGGCAAAGTCAATGGGGAAGCCAGATTCACTTAACAACGGTGTAACCGATTTAACAGCTTCAGTGCTTGACTTAGCTCACGTGGCAGGAAACGTCGTAAAATGGGGCAAAACTCACCTAGCAAATTTCTCACCTCGACACAGAAATTTGGGGCTCAGCTGTGGTCACAAGTCAAGGACTACCTGTATATTATTTGAAAGAATTCTACTTTAAAAATAAGTGGCACAATGTTTTGTTGGAAAGAATGGGTGAAAGCTGGCACGGTGAATTGAGAATTTTTCTCGTCTGCAAACTGAATTCAGTTCCTTCTCATTCACAATAAAGGCAGTATTTTCAATTTAAGCATGCTTTAATGGCTCAGTGTGTGCCGGACAATTTCGTTGCTTCAAAAGGGCCTGAGATATTTTCCTATTTGATGGAATCCAAGAGGGAAGTTAAATCCGTAACGTAGCTGCATTGAAAGTTCAAGAATATTTTTCAAGAGGGATACCGCTGAGCTATTTCAAACAGGGATCAAAGCATTGGAATCTCTGATAATACCCCATCAGTGGCTAACGTGTCCTTAAAAACATTAAAACAGGATTATCGGATTTAAGATTAAAGCTGATTCACCCCAAAATTGCATTTCTGACTTCCTGAATTGTATTGGACTCTCCAAATCATGTATTTGAAAGGATGGGGGCATCAGATTTTCTTTATGGGAGATGTGAAAAAAAAGAGATTGAAGAATCGTTGACCCATATATTTGCTCTTATGAATAATTGGTGTCTTTTTATAACCGTTTTTCAATTTACCTAAGCAGATTCACGGATAAATCCTTAACTGGTAATAGATGTTAATGTGATACTGAGTTATATCCCCAAATTTTGGGATCTGCCTGTCTTTGGGGGAATTAGGGCGGTGCTAAGCATGGGAGGGATTGCTAAAATAATTATTCTGAAAAACTGAGTGAACCCATTTGGAAAACAAGAAACATTTTCAGCTACTCGTAAAGTGCAACAATAGGTAACCCTTTAATAATTTCATGATAGCTTACAACGATAGAATAATATTTTCAAGTAATTACCCTTTTCTACTTGGTAGTAATACAGCGTTATGAGGTATATTTTTTTATAAATCAGTGATTTATACATGTTTAAACTGGGTGTATCTATGTATGTATGTACATAGATGTTTAGGGTCAGTAATTTTTTTTAGCATTTTAAGTGTTTTTGGCTTTGTTTCTCCTGTTCCTTGCTTCTACAGATAGTCCCTGACTTACGACTACAACTCAGCCCAAAATTTCTGCTGTTAACAGAGACATTTGTTAAGAGATTGGAGAGCCATTTGTCCAGAATGATATCAAAACTCAAGCTTGAGCAGGGGGTTGGACTAGAAGATCTCCAAGGGTCCCTTCCAACTGCTATTCGGTTATTCTGTTTATTTAAATTAATTTGAGTCCTACCTTTATTATTTTTACAAATGTCTCAAGGCAGGAAACACATCCTACACAGCTTCCTTCTCTTATTTTCTGTTGTTATTCTATTCTGCTGTCCTTACTAGCTACATTACAAGACAACCTTGTAATGAAGCTTGCCAAAACAGAAACTGAGGCAGACTTTCCTTTCTGCAAACTAACCAACAAGAAAGAATCCAGATCTTCAATAGCGTCAACGTCATCACAAATGACTCCATCATATTCACTTCCTCTAAAACGTCCATCTTCACCACCGCTAATTGACTTCTATGAGGTTCACGGGATTGTTTCTGGAGTGAAAAGTCAATTAATGGCCACTTAAGCTCACTTCCCGTCCGATATTAATGGAAGGGAACATCAAGGCATATAACAACGGGTTGATTGATCCTTCTCCTCAGAGCTACTACTGACTCATAAATTTTCAAAACGCACGGCATTCATCACAAAACATGGACACCCGTTGGGCCATCTCAAACTCCGGAAGCTTACTCTGGAGATCAATGCTTGAAGGAAAGGTTTGAATCCTTCAAAATTACTGTCACTTAGCTAATTGAAATTCTAGTTTTCCTTAACATCTGTCAAGTTCATTGGTTACTCAGAAGCTCAAATGTGCTTCATATTTTTTTTTTCTCTCTCATCTCACTGAAAGCATAATTGAGTTCACTTTTTTTTTTCTAGCGGGTGTCTCCAAGAGAAGTTGGTCCAACCCAGGTGGAGATCACTGGGTTGAGCTGGGCTAACGTAATCCAGTATTAAGAGAATAGAAAGAGTTGGAAGAGAACTTGGAGGTCTTCTAGTCCAGAGGTCCCCAACTTTTTGGGCACCAGGAACCGGTTCTGTGGAGAGAGGTTTTTCCATGGACCGGAGGGTGTGTGGTTTTGTGTGCTGCCTGCATCCCACAGATGGGGCTTTGCTTGTTTGTGCGGACCAGTTGCTAGCATGCTGCAGCCCGGTACTGGTCCATGGACCGGAGGCTGAGGACCCGTGTTCTAGTCCAACCCCCTGCTCATGCAGGAAACCCTATACCATTTCAGACAAATGGCTGTCCAGTCTCTTCTAACAATAACAACAAGAATAGCAAGAAGAAGAAGAAGAAGAAGAAGAAGAAGAAGAAGAAGAAGAAGAAGAAGAAGAAGAAGAAGAAGAAGGAGGAGGAGGAGGAGGAGGAGGAGGAGGAGGAGGAGGAGGAGGAGGAGGAGGAGAAGAAGAAGGAGAAGAAGAAGAAGAAGAAGAAGAAGAAGAAGAAGAACAACAACAACAACAACAACAACAACAACAACAACAACAACAACAACAACAATAATAATAATAATAATAATAATAATAATAATAATAATAATAATAATAATGTTGGAAGGTACCTTGGAGGTCATCTAGTCCAACCCCCTGCTCAGGCAGGAAACCCTATACCATTTCAGACAAATGCCTGTCCAGTCTCTTCTTAAAAACTTCCAGTGTTGGAGAATTCACCGCTTCTGGAGACAGGCAGTTCCCCTGGTTAATTGTTCTCCCTGTCAAGAAGTTTCTCCTTATCTTTAGGTTGCTTCTCTCCTTGATTAGTTTGCATACGTTGCTTCTTGTCCTGCCTTCAGGCGCTTTGGAGAATAGCTTGACTCCCTCTTCTTTGGGGCAGCCCCTCAAATATTGGAACACCACTATCATGTCTTCCCTGATCCTTCTTTTCACTAGACTACATAAACCCACTTCCTGCAACCGTTCTTCATATGTTTTAGCCCCCTTTGGGCCACTGATCCAGCTGGTTGGATCAGATGGTCCGTAATCAATCAAGAACCAATTTCAGTATCATTGTTAATCAATTGTGAACTCTGGGATCGGAAGAGTGAGTGTGGAATGTGAATTTGATGCTAACAGGAGACATGCAGTATTACAGTTTTTTGCTCTGGATCTGAGCTGGGAGAAGGAAAACAATCTTGCGTTCACTTAGATCTAGGTGTCAAAATCCAGTCAGATAGTTAAGTGGATTGCACACGTTTCAGTCTAATTTGTATTCTTATATTATCCTAAGTCGTAAGTGGTACATCAAATTATTTCAATGCAGTGGTATGTATAGAGTAGAGGCAGTAAGAAAATAACAAGAGTTGGAAGGGACCTTGGAGGTCTTCTAGTCCAGCCCCCTCGTGAAGCAGGAGACCCTGTACCATTGTAGAAAAACAGCT
>NC_139515.1:86029293-86061218 GCF_947247035.1 Vipera ursinii | reverse complement strand
GCTCTCAGTTTATATTCTAGGGCAGTGCTTCTCATCCTGTGGTCTGCAGACCAAGCATATTAAAATTGCCAACACTGGGAGTTGAAGTCCAAGCTTATTAAAATTGCCAACACTGAGAATTCTGGGAGCTGAGGTCCAAGCATATTGAAGTTGCCAACATTGAGAATTCTGGGAGCTGAAGTCCAAGCATATTAAAGTTGCCAACATTGAGAATTCTGGGAGCTGAAGTCCAAGCTTATTAAAATTGCCAACACTGAGAATTCTGGGAGTTGAAGTCCAAGCATATTAAAGTTGCCAACATTGAGAATTCTGGGAGTTGAAATCCGGGCATCTGAAAGTGGCTGACATTGAGAAAATACTTGACTTAGAGGAACGTCTGTGTAAAACTGCATCTTTTAAACAAAGAGGAGTGTTGCATACATTAGAACAAATGCAGAAAACGTTGAGCAGGGAACGAGTGTGGATATTCCTGCAGACTCCTTTTTTTAAAAAATAAATAAATAAATCACCTGCTGCAGAAACCAAATGGGATAAAGAGAGGCGTTTTTCGGTTGCCTAGCAACCTGAAAAGAATTCCCCTATTGGGTTAACCAGGAGGTGGCTCAGAGCTATAAGCTACAGGTTGCTAGGCAACCATAGGCCTGCTTGGAAGATGATTTGGAAATGGTCCCTGGAGCCAAAGGCCATGGCAGGACTATACCGGCTCCAGGCAAGATGACCGGATGGACATTAAGTGTAACTGACTTCAGGATTTTCAAGATGGCGTCACTTCCCAACTTGGCCTGAATTCAGATATCTCAAACTACAATTCCCAAAATTCCTAGCAAGCAGCTGGGGAAAGTCTGATTGGCCGACTCAGTGAAAGGATGGGTAGGCCATTGGGATTTCATTTTCTGAGGGGGGTCACTTTTTGGAGCCCTTTCCTGCAAGAAACCTGAAAGTAGTACTTGAGATTGCAAGGAACATGTTGTAAATGTTTGATGGGTTTGCCATGAGGAGAGTCCAGTGTTCTTAAAGGTTTGAAATTATGAAATGCCACTTACATTATTTGAAGATGCCTCTCATCATAGGAAGCAAGTTCTTCCTTCCACATTGGCTTTGCTCTAACCACTCAGCCTTCTGAGCTGATTTTTCTCAGATCGCTTGAGCTGAACATCTTCGCCACTGGACAGATTGGCAGTCAATATATGGACATTTCCTGCAATTTTCTATGCCTACTGGTATGTCTCCTCCTCCTCCTCCTCCTCCTCCTCCTCCTCCTCCTCCTCCTCTTCTTCTTCTTCTTCTTCTTCTTCTTCTTCTTCTTCTTCTTCTTCTTCTTCTTCTTCTTCTTCTTCTTCTTCTTCTTCTTCTTCTTCTTCTTCCTCCTGTTCTCCTCCTTGGAGAGCATGAGACTGGTCCAAGTTGTGGCTAAACCTCCCAGTTTCACAATTTGTAGCCGGATGCCTTAAGTACTATGGCAAACTGCCTCTCGTCCCCACCTTCCTCACCTCCACCTCTGTCTCCATCTCTATCATTACAGGTGCCCAGCAAGGCAGTATCATACTCTTGACGAGTCCTTTGGTTTTCTTGGAAGACAAGGCCAAATCCAAGGAGAGCCCATCAAACAGGGAGAGAGCTCTGCCTACATTCTTTTGCAGTAGATTCGCCTCTCTTTCTATTATTAGGTGATTCCTGATCACTTAATCGGAGAGCTGCCATTGGTGATGAAGAGGGAGAAAAATCACAAATGGAATCTGATTCTTTCAGACAGATGCATTTCTCGCCGACAGATGTGTTGAGGAAATGAAGATTAAAGAAAGCTTGTCATTCTGTGCAGTTGAGTGAAAAACCTATGTTGCAAAAAGAAAAACCAGGGGGCTGGGTTGAAATTCTAAGTGCCTGAATGCTTTTATAAAGTATTCTGTGTATAGGTACAGTATCTATCTATCTATCTATCTATCTATCTATCTATCTATCTATCTATCTATCTATCTATCTATCTACAGTATTTATGATATATAGGCAGCATCTGGCTAGGTTTAAAAGCCAAGCACGCTCAGGTTTTGTTTTAAATGCATTTTCATCCATTCATTAATTCATTTGTTCATTTGTTCATTCATTCATTCATTCGTTCATTCATTCATTCACTCTTTCATTTGTTTGTTCATTCATTCAGTTAGCTGCCTATCTCACAACGGTTGATCAAGTGACTCGGGGCAGTATACAACAAAATTAAACGTATATATACCAATTAACATTGATGTTGTTAGAGTTTCCCCCCCCCATCCATTCAATTGCTTTTGATCCCAAGACTGCCTAGATAGGTCCCCGCACTTTTCTTGGCAAGGTTTTTCAAAAGTGATTCCGTCATAGGGCTGAGGAAAGTACCTAGCCCAAGATCACCCAGCTGGCTTCATGTCAGACTAGAACTCCCACTCTCCCAGTCTCTAACCCAAGTGTAGGCAACCTGGGCTCTTTTATGACTCGTGGACTTCAACTCCCACAGTTCCTGAGCCAGCATGGCTCAGCATGGAAACCTCTCTCTTTCCCCTCAGTGTGGCTGGCTCAGGAATTCTGGGAGTTGAAGTCCACGAGTCATGAGGGGGCCATAGTTCCCCCATGCTGGCTCAGGAATTCTGGGAGTTGAAGTCCACGAGTCATGAAGGAGCCATAGTTCCCCCATGCTGGCTCAGGAATTCTGGGAGTTGAAGTCCACGAGTCATGAAGGGGCCATAGTTCCCCCATGCTGGCTCAGGAATTCTGGGAGTTGAAGTCCACGAGTCATAAAAGAGCCAAGGTTGCCTTACCCCTGCTCTAACCTGATGCCTTAACCATAACAGCTCTGTTATTAATATTAAAAATGTTATAATTATTTTAAAAACCCACAAAACTGAAAAGGATTTTTTTTAAAAAAAGATTGGATGAATTGCAATTGTTAATTACACAGGAGTTAACTCAATATTTTGTCAGTCCCCCTGGAGTCTCAAGGCTGGCTGATACAATGAGCAGCATGGGAGACTATGATACTGTAAAGAACCACTTTGATGTAGTGTTAAGGTACTGGTCAATCAGCAGGAGACGGTGAGTTCTAGTTCTGCCTTAGGCATGAAAGCCACTGGGTGACTGGGCCAATCACCAGGAGACGGAGAATTCTAGTCCCGCCTTAGACATGAAAGCCGGCTGGTGACTTTGGGCCAATCACCAGGAGACGGTGAGTTTTAGTTCCGCCTTAGGCATGAAAGCCAGCTGGTGACTTTAGGCCAATCACCAGGAGACAGAGAATGTTCTGTACCAGCCTACTACCGGCCCTGCAGAAAAGGCAGGGACAACCCCTTTACAAAAAGGCAAGAGGCTGGAACTAAGCCTGCCAAATTTATTGACACAAAACAAAGCAAACAGAGCAAAACCAAAACACGAACCATGAAACAGGAGCTATTCAAACGGTTGCCTTCAGCAAACCAGCCCTCCCACACATTCCCCTTTTAAACAGTTCAAGGCGTGGCTTCTCTCTGCCTCCTTCCGAGGTGCCCCATTGCCTTCCTCTGTTTACTCCTGATTGACTGCCTCCTGCGTCGGGCATCCTTGAACAGGGCAGCTGTGGGTCATCTTCATCCACGCTGTCAGGCTCACACAGCTGGGTCTCCCGTCGTGACCAGGTGGGAGGGGCCTGGCTGAGAGCTCTGCGAAGCCTCAGGGCTGTCCTCTGCAGGCTCTCCAACACCCCCCTCCTCCTCTTCTGAATCGTCCGACCCAACTGCCGAACCCACAGGCTGACCCTGAATCACAACAGAGAATTCTATTCCTGCCTTAGACATGAAAGCCGGCTGGTGACGTTGGGCCAATCATCAGGAGATGGAGAGCTGTAGTCTCACCTTAGAAATGAAAGCCGGCTGGTGACTTTGGGCCAATCACCAGGAGCGGGTGAGTTCTAGTCCCACATTTAGCATGACAGCCGAATGGTGATATTGGATATTGGATAAGTCACCACTGGGTGACTGGGCCAATCGCCAGGAGACAGTGAGTTCTAGTTCTGCCTTAGGCCTGAAAGCTGCTTAGGTGCCTTTCAGCCAGTCACTCTCTCCCAGTCCTACCCACCTGACAAGGTTGTTGTGGGGGGAAAAGAGGAGGAAGAAGGTGTATTGTGTATGCTTGCCACCTGGAGTTCCTTATAAAGTAATAAAGATGGAACAGAAATCTAATAAACAAAGAAACTAGAACTCCAGACTAGGCTGAGAAATAAACAATAATGGGACAAATCAGTGCAAACCCTTTCTTTAGTGTTGCCAGGAAAATAACATGAACCTGTCCATGTAATCATCAGGAGTCACACCTGGCTCAAAGGAAAATTGATATTTTAAGTTGAAATGAAACTTAGCAGGTGGCTTCTCTTGCATGACCTTGTCTCTGTTGGAAACTAAGGAAGAACAGGCCAGGTTGATAGATGGAGAGCAGGACTTTACGAGGTTTCTGAGCTTTGATTGGGAAATTTAAAAAAAAAAATATCCCAAGCAGAAGCACGTCAGTCAGTTTTGCATTATTCTGAAGGAGCAGCCTTCCAATCTCTCAGGGGCTGCCCCAAAGAAGAGGGAGTCAAGCTATTCTCCGAAGCCCTTGAAGGCAGGACAAGAAGCAACGGATGGAAACTCATCAAGGAGAGAAGCAACCTGGAACTAAGGAAAAATTTAAGTGAGAAGAATTAATCAGTGGAACGAGATCTCCAGAAGCTGTGGATACTCCTTGGCTGGAGGTTTTCAAGCAGAGATTGTACAGAAGGGCATCAAGTCTCCTGCTTGAGGCAGAGGGTTGGACTAGAAGACCTCCAAGGTCCCTCCGACTCTGTTACTCTGTCAAAATTCCTGGGCCGTGTCCATCGAGTCACCAGAAGTGGAGCCGAAGATGGGAAAAGCTTCACTTTCCCACTGATGTC
Organism: Vipera ursinii; assembly: GCF_947247035.1. Classification (NCBI taxonomy): domain Eukaryota; kingdom Metazoa; phylum Chordata; class Lepidosauria; order Squamata; family Viperidae; genus Vipera; species Vipera ursinii. The sequence continues at coordinate 86,056,309 of NC_139515.1, read as the reverse complement.
TCTCAGGAAACCCACCACAGAAAACAGAATAACCCATTCCCCGTGGAAATGCAAGTGTTACACAGCTCAGGCAATTCATTTAGGCTTCAGCGTCTTGCGCAAACCCAGAAAATAGGTTAACATTTCGGTAACTAGGTTAATTGCACTGTGAGAGCGTTCTCATTCTCTCGTCCTAGGAGGTCTGGCCTGAAAAGGGGACTTCGGCACTTGCTAGCAGGAGTTTGTTTTCTGTGTATGTCAAGTCAGTTTTAATTCTTGGAAAAAGTTCTTGCAGTTTTCTTGACTGTTTGGGGATGTGGTTTGCCCTTGCTGTCTTCTCCTTCTCCTTCTTTCTTCTCCTTCTCCTTCTCCTTCTCCTCCTTCTTCTCCTTCTTTCTTCTCCTTCTCCTTCTCCTCCTTCTTTCTTCTCCTTCTCCTTCTCCTTCTTTCTTCTCCTTCTCCTTCTCCTTCTCCTTCTTTCTTCTCCTTCTCCTTCTTCTTCTCCTTTCTTCTCCTTCTCCTTCTCCTTCTCCTTCTTTCTTCTCCTTCTCCTTCTTCTTCTCCTTCTTTCTTCTCCTTCTCCTTCTCCTTCTCCTTTCTTCTCCTTCTCCTTCTCCTTCTTCTCCTTCTCCTTCTCCTTCTTTCTTCTCCTTCTCCTAATCCCTCTCCTTTCTCCTCCTCCTCCTCCTCCTCCTCCTCCTCCTCCTCCTCCTCCTCCTCTTCCTCCTCCTCGACTAATCCAAGGTCACCCACCTCATTTTTGACCTGAAACAGGACTAAAATCAGGCTTCCCCACTCCTATTCCAGCTCCTTAACCACTTCTTCAAATCAGCTCCCTTACTTCATATGCATTATTTTGTATGTAAAGTTTGGTCTAGTGGTTAAGACACCAGGCTAATAACCAGGAAACTGTGAGTCTTGCCTTAGGCATGAAAGCCAAGTGGGCAATTCTGGCTCCGTCACCAGGAGTTGGTGAGTTCTAGTCCTGCCTTAGGCACGAAAGCCAAGTGGGCAATTCTGGCTCCGTCACCAGGAGTTGGTGAGTTCTAGTCCTGCCTTAGGCACGAAAGCCAAGTGGGCAATTCTGGCTCCGTCACCAGGAGTTGGTGAGTTCTAGTCCTGCCTTAGGCATGAAAGCCAAGTGGGCAATTCTGGCTCCGTCACCAGGAGTTGGTGAGTTCTAGTCCTGCCTTAGGCACGAAAGCCAAGTGGGCAATTCTGGCTCCGTCACCAGGAGTTGGTGAGTTCTAGACCCGCCTTAGGCACGAAAGCCAAGTGGGCAATTCTGCCTCTGTCACCAAGAGTTGGTGAGTTCTAGTCCCGCCTTAGGCAAGAAAGCCAACTGGGCAATTCTGGCTCCGTCACCAGGAGTTGGTGAGTTCTAGTCCCGCCTTAGGCAAGAAAGCCAACTGGGCAATTCTGGGTCTGTCACCAGGAGTTGGTGAGTTCTAGTCCCGCCTTAGGCACAAAAGCGAACTGGACAATTCTGGGTCCATCACCAGGAGTTGGTGAGTTCTAGTCCCGCCTTAGGCACGGAAGACAACTAGGCAATTCTGAGTCAATCACCAGGAGTTGGTGAGTTCTAGTCCTGCGTTAGGCATGGAAGCCAACTGGGTGACTTTGGGCCCAATGTAATGTATTGGGTTTTTTACTTGAACTGATTCATGTGTCTGTTTGAATGCTGCTTAAGGTTGCTCAATGGTGTGTCTGTGTAACGGTCACTGACTAAGCCAGACTTGTTGTCTCCAAGAAGATCATTGGTTGATTTGGGGCGGGAATGGGTTCCTTTAAACTAGGGCTTTTCAACCTTTTCACTCAGTGTACCACTTTTAGGATATGGCAATATCCAAGTACCACCAGTGGCCTAGCAAGGTCTGAAAAACTTAATGACCAAAAAAAAAGGAAAAAAGTGATGAAATACAGGTAGCCTTTAGTGACTGTTCGAAGTTACAATGGCACTGAAAAAAGTGCCCCCCAAGCCACAGCCGAGCAAGATACTTGCCTGCCCGCCCGGCGGCGCTCTTCCTCCTGTCTGAGGTTTTCATCGTTGTGAGCATTTCTGTTGAGGATTGGCAGCGGGGGTGGGGTGGGGGTATGTTTGGTTTTTATCCCCCCCCCCATCTGCTGGGTGGTTGCAGCAGGTTTTGGTCACTTCGCATGACCCTGGGACACTGTGACCATCATAAATATGAATCAGTTGCCAAGCATCTGAACGTAAATCACAAGACCCCGGAAATGCTGCAACATTCCAGCTCATTGGCTCTTCTTCTGGGCTCAGAAGCGCCAGGATCAGCGCCGAGCTCCAGCTGAAGCCTGGCGCTGATCCTGGCGCTTCCGCTGAGCCCTGACAGCCCTGCAGCTCCAGCCGTCTCTCGCTCAGTCTTGTGTGGCGCTGCCACCGGTTCAGCTCATTCCCCTCCCCCGCCACCACTTTTCTAGGATGGTCGCGTACCACCTGCCAGGTGCCAATGTACCACAGGTGGTACCCGTACCACTGGTTGAAAAGCCTTGCTTTAAGCCTATTGGCCGCCACCTAGTGGCCAACCGTATAAGTAGCTGCGCGGAAGCCTCTGTTTTAGTTCTGTTTGCCTCAATAAAGCAGTGTTCCTGTTTGCAACCTTCCGTCTCGCTTATTGCCTGCAAAGAACCGGCTACACAACACCCACCACTCTCTCTCATCCCAACCTTCCTCACAAGGTTGTTGTTGTTGTCAGGAAAAGCGGAGGAGAAAGGAGTATTATGAATGTTCGCCACCCGGAATTGTTTACACAATTCTGATGGGTTTGGGGTTGGGTTTTTAATATGGTTTTAACTATTGTATAGATTGGGCATAAATTATTTAATTGTTTTTTAACTTTTGTACTTTGCTTTTTAATATTTATTGCCCTGTACACCGCCCTGAGTCCTTCGGGAAAAGGGCGGTATAAAAATTTAATAAATATAAATAAATATAATATAAATAAAGGCAGGATAAAAACAAACAAATTATTTCCTCAACTGCTACCTCAACTCATTTCCACATCAGCTCCAGCTCCCTAGCATTTCTCCATAAAAGAGCTATTTGTTTTTAGGAAAGGTTTGAAATTAGATTTATTTTCTCTCCCCTGATGCACTGCAGTGGCTCACCTTTTTTTTTTGCAGGGGGCTAATTTTACAATACTTTTATACAGTAAAAAAACAACAACCCTGTCTTTGATGACTTCGTCTCTCTGCTGCTATTGTGCCCCCTAAACTATAAACCTCCTCAGGGAACAAGGAGAAGGAGGGGAGGGGGGAAATGACAAGAAATGAATTAAATAAATCCATCAACTCCCCCCACCCCGGCAATCATCCAGCAATTCCTTTCCATTCTCAGCAATTCCAGAAAACAAACTGAATTTTAATTAAACAAGCATCGTTACTCTCCCTTTCTCTCCCTCTCTCCCTTTCTCCCTTCCTCTGTCTCTCTTCCTCCTCTCTTTCCTTCCTCCTTTCTCTCCCTCCCTCCCTCCCTTCCTCTCTCCCTTCTTCCACCTTTCTCTCTCCTTCTCTCCCCCCCTCCTTTCTCTCTCTTTCACTACCTCTATCTCCCCTTCCTTTCCCTTTTCAGAACAAACTAGGCAGTCGCTTGTCTGAAATGGTATAATTTTTCCTGCTTGAGCAAGGGGGCTGGACTAGATGACCTCCAAGGTCCCTTCCAGCTTCTATTCTATGTTTATTCCCTCCCCCACCCCCACCTCTCTCTCTCTCTCCCATCCTCTTCCCCTCCTCCTCCTCTATCTTTGACCAAAGAAATGTTTTCCAAGTATGGATTACAGAAAAATGAATAAGGGCAGCTAATTCAAATGAACCGCATTAAAACGGGTGGCGGGGGGAGCGCGGGGGGGGGGAAATATGTGTGTTTAGATGCCCTTTGTTTTCTCAGGCTTTCGTTTTGCAAACAAAGCGATGGAGGCCTTTCTTGTCACTGGAGATGATCAGATAATGAAAAACAAACCTTCAAATCTGTTTTGCAAATAACCCGCTCAACACCCGGAGCTTAACTAGGAGGAAGAAGAAATTGATAGATTTAAAAGAGGGGTGGGGTGGGTGGGGGGTCTGTCTGGTTTCGATTCCTGAGTTTACCGAATCTCCTCCCATCTCCAAGTTCTAATTTATGCCAGGCCTTTCCTAACCTTGGCAACTTTAAGACATGTGGACTTTTAACTCCCAGCATTCCCCAGCCAGCTCTTAACGCTGGCTGGGGAATTCTGGGAACTGAAGTCCACGTGTCTTAAAGTTGCCCTAGTTGGCGAAGGCTGATTTATAGGCTCAGATCACCCGATAAGCTAAACGGACTAAAACGCTGGATTTGGTGGTTGTGGTTCCTTGTGAGAACATGTCCCTTTTCTTCTTGTTGTTGTTGTTAGTTGCGAAGTTGTGTCCGACCCATCGCGACCCTATGGACAATGTTCCTCCAGGCCTTCCTGTCCTCTACCATCTTCTGGAGTCCATTTAAGCTCACGCCTCCTGCTTCAGTGACTCCGTCCAGCCACCTCATTCTCTGTCGTCCCCTTCTTCTCTTGCCCTCCACCTTTCCCAGCATGAGGCTCTTCTCCAGTGAGACCTTCCTTCTCATTAGGTGGCCAAAGGATTTGAGTTTTAGCTTCAGGATCTGGCCTTCTAAAGAGCAGTCAGGGTTGATCTCCTCTAGGACTGACCGGTTTGATCGCCTTGCAGTCCGAGGGATTTACAGGAGTCTTCTCCAGCACCATAGTTCAAAGGCTTCAATTCTTTGGCGCTCAGCCTTTCTTATGGTCCAACTTTCACTGCCATACATTGCACGTGTGAACCCCGCAACTACCGTAAATTAGGCCATAATCTGCTTTATTCTGAAGGCTTAGCACGTTACATGAACATAGCAACTGGATCTACATCCATAAAACACACTGACCCGTTCCGGGGAAAAGGCTTAAGAGGAGCATTCAGACAATAGACAAAGCTTGCTTTGCGCGAATGTTAGAAGCCATGGTTACATAGCGGTCAAGCTCTTCCACCAGGAAAAGATTTTAGTCCATCTTCGGCTACAGAGGCTCTGTGCGGGAACGAAGCCATCTTTCTCTCTCAACCCAATTTTAGAGGGACGTTGTTGGGGGAAATTGTTTAGGTATACCTTTTAAATTTCTGGAGGAAAAGTAGGATCGAAATTTTTACAAATGAACGAACTTGATTATCGTAAAAAGGGTGACTTAGGATAGGAAGTCCTTGGCTTACAACAGGCACGTCAAACTGCCGGCCCACGGGCCGGATGCATCAAGCCGAAACCCCGCCCACCCCATTGCCGATACGTCGCGCGACGTCATGTGACGTCGCGAGTTTGACATGCCTGGCTTACAACCACAATGGAGCCAGAATTTCTGTCGCTAAGTGAAACAGTTGTAAAGCGAGGTTTGCCCCCATTTCATGACCTTCCTTGCCACAGTTGTCAAGTGAATCACTGCAGTTGTTCAGTTAGAAACCCGGTTGTTAAGTGAATCTGGCTTTCCCTGTCAGAAGGTCACAAAACACGTCTACAGGACCCTGGGACGTTGCAACTCTCATAAATACAGGCGACTTAACAACTGTCCGAATTTCGATTGTATGACCACAGGGATGCTGTAATGGTCGTAAATGTGAACAATAATAAATCATAAATCACTTTTATTTTTGGTGCCATTGTAATTTCAAACGGTCACTAAACAAGTGGTTGTAAGTCAAGGACCACCTGTGCTCTGGGAACTATTAGGGAGGAGCCATCTTCACCTCTTTCCCTCACACATAATATTTATTTATTTATTTATTTATTATTTAAATTTATATACCGCCCTGTTCCCGTAGGACTCAGGGCGGTTTACAGGGAAAAATTAAAAATACATAACATACAAAGTTAAAATCGATTAAAACTAAGATTAAATTAAGTCCCTGAATTTAAACTAAAACCCCATTAATAAATAATTAAAACCCCTCAGTCTGGGCCAGACAGCTCAAAAAACCAGGTTTTCAAGTCCCTGCGAAATGAGCGAAGGTCAGGGGCAGTCCTAAGCTCCGTGGGAAGTTGGTTCCAAAGGGCCGGCGCGCCCACAGAGAATGCCCTTCCCCTGAGAATAACCCGCCGGCATTCCTTGACCGGCGGTACCCTAAGAAGGCCCTCCCTGTGGGAGCGCACAGGACGATGGGAAGTTGATGCTGGGCTGAGTTACCTCTTAATCCTCTGGAATGCCCCCCTCCCTCCTGGGAATCCAGGCTACGTTCCACTGCAGTAAGCCCAGCAATTTCTCATTTGGTTGCGCTGGGTAAAGTTTCTTAGTCAAATTAGTGACAGTTTTCAAAGCAGGAAATGCATTTATCTAAGCTGGGAAGTGTAATTAGCGAAGTTACCGCCAAAGCACTTTGCACATTTTACAGACCTAGCAGAAAACATTGGTGCATGCTGAGCCTTCCCCATCATAAAACGCATTTTATTTCATGAGCAAAGGGGTGGGGGGGAAGGGGGGGAAGCAAAGTATTTTCAGAGCTGCATAATTAAAACCTTTATTACGGCATTTATATTCCACCTTTTTCCCCAATGCACAGTGAACATGGAGCTCCCTGCATCACAGTACATAATAAAAGGTTGAGAATCCACCAAGCCAGAAATATCGTGAGCTGAGTCCTTTCTCCAGATGATCATGTCGAAAATGGAAAGGAACAAAGAACGAAAAGAAATGATACAGTAGATAGATAGCTAGATAGGCAGACAGACAGACAAGTTGATTGATGGAAATACAAACAGAGAGACAGACATAGATAATAGAGATAGATAGTAGATAGATGATTTAGAAGATAGATAAATTAGATAGATAGATAGATAGATAGATAGATAGATAGATAGATAGATAGATGATAGATAGATAGATAGATAGATAGATAGATAGATAGATAGATGATAGATAGATAGATAGATAGATAGATAGATAGATAGATAGATAGATAGATAGATAGATGATAGATATGGATGGAATAGATAGATATGGATGGAATAGATAGATAGATAGATAGACAGACAGACAGACAGACAGACAGACAGACAGACAGACAGACAGACAGACAGATAGATAGATAGATAGATAGATAGATAGATAGATAGATAGATAGATAGTAGATAGGCTGATTGATAGAAATACAAACAGATAGAGATGATAGAGATAGATAGATAGATAGTAGATAGATGATTTAGAAGATAGATAGTTTAGATAGATAGATTAGAGATAGATAGATAGATAGATAGATAGATAGATAGATAGATAGATAGATAGACAGACAGACAGACAGACAGACAGACAGATAGATAGTAGATAGGTTGATTGATAGAAATACCAACAGACAGACATAGATGATAGAGATAGATAGTAGATAGATGATTTAGAAGACAGAGATAGATTAGATAGATTAGAGAGAGAGAGAGAGAGAGAGAGAGGATAGGTTGATTGATAGAAATACAGACAGACAGATGATACAGATAGAGAGATAGATGATTGATAGAAGATAGAGAGATAGATAGATTAGACATAGTTAATGGATGAAAAAATAGTCATATATATATAGATGGATGGATGGATAGATAGATAGATAGATAGATAGATAGATAGATAGATAGATAGATAGATAGATAGATAGATAGATATAGATATAGATAGATAATGGATGAAAAAATAGACATATATAGATGGATGGATGGATGGATAGATAGACAGATAGATAGATAGTAGATAGGTGATTGATAGATATAGAAACAGAAAATGACACTGCCATTATATTTTGCAGGTGGTCTTGTGACTTACAACAGTTCGTGTAGTAACCGTTCAAAGGTGCAACAGCACTGAAAAGGGACCTCTAACCGCTTTTCACCCTTACGACCATTGTACCATTCCTGTGGTCCTGTGATCAAACTTCAGACACTTGGCAACCTGTTCCTACTTAGGACCTTTGCAAGGTCCTGGGGTCACGTGATCCCACTTTGCAACCTTCTGACAAGCAAAGTCAATGGGCATGGCAGATTCCCTTAACAACCCGGTTACTAATTTATCGACTGCAGTGATTTTTAACAACTGTGCCAAGAAAGGTCATAAAATGGGGCAAAACTCACTTAGCAAATGTCTCACTTAACGACAGAAATTTTGGGCTCAGTTGTGGTCGTAAGCCGAGGACTACCTGTATTCTAAATTAATTTTTGGGGAGGGAATTTTAGCTGGCAAAAAAAAAACCCTCCATAAAGTTAAGGAACAAACAAAAAAAACATCATTTTTGGTGCTGGATTCAAAATGCAAATGTTGGGCAACTAGTGTGAAGACAAATTTATTATTGCTCTGGTCAAGGGCTAATGATGTAAAGACTTACAAAACCAAGGATATCTGCAGGATGTGGTCAGAAAAGTCAAGATGGCTGCCACCCTAAGGGAAAGTTATGTCATAAAACTAACTTTTAAAACCTACCTTAGACATAAAAGCCAGCTGGGTGGCTTTGGGCCAATCACCAGGAGACACTGAATTCTAGTCCCGCCTCAGACATGAAAGCCAGCTGGGTGGCTTTGGGCCAATCACCAGGAGACACTGAATTGTAGTCCCGCCTCAGACATGAAAGCCAGCTGGGTGGCTTTGGGCCAATCACCAGGAGACACTGAATTCTAGTCCCGTCTCAGACATGAAAGCCAGCTGGGTGGCTTTGGGCCAATCACCAGGAGACACTGAATTCTAGTCCCGCCTCAGACATGAAAGCCAGCTGGGTGGCTTTGGGCCAATCACCAGGAGACACTGAATTCTAGTCCCGCCTCAGACATGAAAGCCAGCTGGGTGGCTTTGGGCCAATCACCAGGAGACACTGAATTCTAGTCCTGCCTCAGACATGAAAGCCAGCTGGGTGGCTTTGGGCCAATCACCAGGAGACACTGAATTGTAGTCCCGCCTCAGACATGAAAGCCAGCTGGGTGGCTTTGGGCCAATCACCAGGAGGCAGTTGTTAAATGAATAGCTGCACTTGTTAAGTTAGTAACATGGTTGTTAAGTGAATCCGGATTCCCCATTGACTTTGCTTGTCAGGAGGTTGTAAAAGGGGATCACGTGACCCCCGGGGACCAGTGCGATCGTCATAAATATGTGTCAGTGGCCAAGTGTCTGAATTTTGATCACGTGTCCACAGGAATGCTGCAACTGCCGTAAGTATGAAACACAGTCATAAGTCATCTTTTTCAGTGCCATTGTAACTTTGAACTTGTTACAAGTAAAAAACTCGTAATTCTTTTGGGGTTGTTTTTTTTTTCTTACTCAGCCATATTATAGTCAGTTGCACCTAGATCAGGGGTAGGCAACCTTGGCTCTTTTATGACGTGTGGACTTCAACTCCCAGAATTCCTGAGCCAGCATGACTCAGCTTGGAAACCTCTCCCTTTCCCCTCAGCATGGCTGGCTCAGGAATTCTGGGAGTTGAAGTCCACCAGTCATAAAAAAGCCAAGGTTGCCTAACCCTGCACTAGACTAAACAAACCCAGTTCCCACAACTTGACAACCCTCTAGTTCAGGGGTAGGCAACCTTGGCTCTTTTATGACTCGTGGACTTCAACTCCCAGAATTCCTGAGCCAGCATGGGGAACTATGGCCTCCTTTATGACTCGTGGACTTCAACTCCCAGAATTCCTGAGCCAGCATGGCTCAGCTTGGAAACCTCTCCCTTTCTCCTCAGCATGGCTGGCTCAGGAATTTTGGGAGTTGAAGTCCACCAGTCATAAAAAAGCCAAGGTTGCCTAACCCTGCACTAGACTAAACAAACCCAGTTCCCACAACTTGACAAACCTCTAGTTCAGGGGTAGGCAACCTTGGCTCTTTTATGACTCGTGGACTTCAACTCCCAGAATTCCTGAGCCAGCATGGGGAACTATGGCCTCCTTTATGACTCGTGGACTTCAACTCCCAGAATTCCTGAGCCAGCATGGCTCAGCTTGGAAACCTCTCCCTTTCTCCTCAGCATGGCTGGCTCAGGAATTCTGGGAGTTGAAGTCCACCAGTCATAAAAAAGCCAAGGTTGCCTAACCCTGCACTAGACTAAACAAACCCAGTTCCCACAACTTGACAACCCTCTAGTTCAGGGGTAGGCAACCTTGGCTCTTTTATGACTCGTGGACTTCAACTCCCAGAATTCCTGAGCCAGCATGGGGAACTATGGCCTCCTTTATGACTCGTGGACTTCAACTCCCAGAATTCCTGAGCCAGCATGGCTCAGCTTGGAAACCTCTCCCTTTCTCCTCAGCATGGCTGGCTCAGGAATTTTGGGAGTTGAAGTCCATGAGTCATAAAAGAGCCAAGGTTGCCTAACCCTGCATGTTATGTATCCTGATGCAGGCAGCCGCATAGCAACAGCCACCAGGGGCCCTTGGCCTGGACGGTTTTGGCGGGAAACCTAGTTTTGGCGGGAAACCTAGGGCCAACCCCATTGGCTGGTTGCCTACCTGGCTAGGTATTTAAGGAGGCCAGGTAGCCCTTGTTTTTTCAGTACGTTCCCTCCCCCAATAAAGAGCTGAACACGTACTCCAGATGGCGTCTCTTCCTTGCGTCGGACCCACTACATTACACTGCACTAGACTAAACAAACCCAGTTCCCACAACTTGACAACCCTCTAGTTCAAGGGTAGGCAACCTTGGCTCTTTTATGACTTGTGGACTTCAACTCGCAGAATTCCTGAGCCAGAATGGCTCAACTTGGAAACCTCTCCCTTTCCCCTCAGCATGGCTGGCTCAGGAATTCTGGGAGTTGAAGTCCACGAGTCATAAAAGAGCCAAGGTGGCCTACCTCTGACCTAGATGGTAAAACTCTAGAGCAGAGCTTCCCAAACTTTCCAGGTTGCTGGCCCAGAGGGAAAGGGGGGAACAGGGTAATGTATGCATGCACGCACGTGCAAACACTTACCAGCCATTCCCACGGCCCAGTGGCCAATAGGCCACGGACCAGCACTGGGTCGCAGCCTGCTCTAGAGACATCCTTTTTTTCCCCCCGAAACCCAATAACCTCCTGAAAACCTGTCTGGAAAACGTTAAGAGTAAAAGTGCACCAACATTCAGCCAACAGACACCCAGCACCCAGCATGTTTGTAATTAAAGTTCGCCTCTGTTTTGAGCAGCTTAAAAGCCTCCCGCATCTGAGGCAACGATCAGGTGTTGCTAGCGACTGCCAGAAAGAGACACTTCCGTTTTGTCTGCTTCCATTTTGCTTTCGTTTTTCTTCCCCTGATGACTAGAAAATAACTTTGTTTTAATCATTACCTCTCCAGATTTCTTTTCATTACTCGCCAAGGAGAAGCACCCATTGCCATTCTATCTTTCCCCCTCCCCCAGCCTTGTTTTAATTTCCCCACAAAGAGGCAAAAATTAGCTAATGCGCCCTCTGAATTGCGTTTTCAGAATCTTAGCGTCCCGACGGAAAGGGAAGGCCTATTTCAGGATTATTAAAATCTCCACTGAAAGGTTGTTTACTTGGGAAAAGATTAATAATAATAATAATAATAATAACAATAACAATAACAATAACAATAACAATAACAATAACAATAACAATAATAATAATAATAATAATAATAATAATAATAATAATAATAATAATAATAATAATAATTTTATTTGTATACCGCCCTTCTCCCAAAGGACTCAGGGCAGTGAACAGGGCAAACATATAAAAGTACAAAGATACAAAAGTTAAAAAAGAATTAAACGAAATGCCCAAGCTAAAACAATAAGTAAATATATTTAAAACAACAATAAAATTCCAACCCATCCCCCATCAGGCCAGGCCGGATTGTTTGAACAAATAAGTCTATAGATCGCGTCGGAAGGAGCGAAGGTCGGGCGCCATCCGGAGTTCAACCGGCAAACGATTCCATAAATCCGGGGTGCCCACAGAGAAGGCCAAGAGTCCCCTTTGGCTGTTGTTGTTGTTGTTGTTGTTTTATGCTATTTTTCATCGGAGCAATTGTGCTTGATGACAGTCAGATTCGGTTACAATGTGCTTCCAGACAGTGTGTTTTTTAAAATCCGAGGGTGTTGGTGTTTTACAACTCGGTCAGCACACAATGATGCCATAATTGAGGCTTTGCTGGAATGAAGGATGGGCAAAATCAGAGGAGAAATGTGTGTGACCAGTGGGAACTGCGGAAATCAATGGGAGGAACATGGCCGTCAAAGAAAGGCACCCATCGGAAGCCGGGAGGCACAGAAAAGGAGAATATTTATAGCTCAGGGCTCAGATGTGGAGTCCCTGAGGCTCTCTGAGCTTGGTTGCTTTCATGTGACCAGGGAGATTCTGCAACGGTCGTCAGCGTGAAAAACGATTGTAAGTCACATTTTTTTCATTGCTGTTGTAACTTTGAACAGTCACTAAATGAACTGCTGTAAGTCGGGGGTTACCTGGAGGTCAAAACATATGAAGAACATTGGCAGGAATTGGATATGCCTAGTTTAAGGAAATGAAGGTCTAGGGGTGACATGATGACAGTGATCCAATGGAATGGAATGGAATGGAATGGAATGGGATGGGATAGGATAGGATAGGATAGGATAGGATAGGATAGGATAGGATAGGATAGGATAGGATAGGACAGGACAGAGCTGGAAGGGACCTTAGAGGGCTTCTAGTCCAGCCCCCAAGGAGGAAGAACCAGAAATCAACAAACTTCAAAAGCAGCCCAAAGCGCAACATCGCAACAGCCAGCAGCAAGAGAACACTTACAAGGCAGTTCTCTTACCTAGATGTAAGGGGTGTGGCGGCAGCCATTTTCGCGCCGATTGCAGATTCCGGTCAGCCACGTGCAGAGCCTGCGGCCAGACAGGCCACATCGCAGCTGTTTGCAGAGCCCGCCAGAGGGACTGGCCACCCAAACACCAGTTGGAAGAACCGACTAGGAGAGGTACTGGGGCCCAGGGTCCAGTTAGTTTGGGGTTTTTCAGAAGCCGTAGAAGTGTGTGCCACACTGGGGCCTGATGCCCCCTCAAATCTAAACTCAGACTCCTGGTAGAGCTACAAGGAGTTCCTTGTAAAATGGAATTGGACTCTGGCTCTGCAGTCTCCATTATTTCTCACGACACTTTTGATTTCGTGTGTAGGCGCAGTAACAAGTGGGCCAAACTGAGGCCCTCAGACATAATTCTAACTGACTTTCAAAATGCTTGTTAAAGTTAAGGGAGAAACCACCTTGACTGTAAAATTTAAGGGGTTTTATGGGCACCTGGATGTCATAGTAGTAAGGGGCCAGAGAATGAGTCTCATTGGACTCCATTGGTTTGATGCCTTAGGTATTCAGATTACTGGTATCAACCGGACACAAACTGCAAACCTCTCGTCAGTATGTGAGGACTATGCTGACGTTTTTGATTCTGCCCTAGGAACACACACAGGCCCGCCTATCTCATTCAAGCTAGACCCCAATGTAGTTCCAATTAGGATTAAGCCTCGAAGAGTCTCCTTTGCTTTAAAAACATAAAATTGATTCTGAACTTGACAAGCTTGTAGAACAGGGCGTTTTACAGCCAGTTGATGGGGGGGGGAGTGGGAAACTCCTATAGTCCCCCCCACTTAAAGCCAACGGGGAAATTCGCATTTGTGCTGATTATAAATGCACCATAAACAAAGCCCTCAAGCAACACGCGTAGCCAGTTCCAGTGGTCAACCACATTTTAGCCTCCTTGCAAGGGGGTACTATTTTTGCTAAACTTGATTTAGCACAGGCCTATCAGCAATTGCCGGTTGATAAGGCCACAGCTGCGGCTCAGATGATCGTGACTCACAGGGGGGCTTTCAAAGTAAAACGCTTACAGTTTGGAGTCAGTGTTGCCCCAGGCATTTTCCAGGGAATAATGGAACGCACAGTTAAGGGCATTCAGGGCGTCTGCCCTTATTTTGATGATGTTCTTATTGCTGGGGAGTCCCCAGAAGTGTTAGCCAGCAGGCTCAGAGCTGTTTTACAGAGGTTTCATGAAGCAGGCCTCAAATTAAAAAAAGAGCAAGTGTAGTATTGGGGTTCCTTCAACAGAATTCTTGGGATTCAGAATTGATGCTAACGGCATTCACCACCCTGCTGAATCTAAAGTGAAGGCCATTAAAATGGCTCCTAGGCCCAAATCCAAAGGGGAACTACAAGCATTCTTGGGTCTCCTTAACTTCTATCACACCTTTCTACCTCATAAGGCAGCATCAGCAGAGCCTTTGCACAGGCTTTTAGATAAGAAAGCTCCATGGAAATGGACTAATTTACATGAAAATCCGACCGATTGCGACTAAGAGCCTACATTAGGTCTTATCTCGCTGCGATAAGGGAGGCGAGGTCTAACCACTTCGCCACCCTTATCGCGTCCGCAGATAATCGCCCGGCCGCCCTGTTTAGGGTGACTCGCTCCCTCCTAAATCAGGAGGTGAGGGAGGATCCCTTGCAGGGTCGTGCCGAGGAGTTTAACCAACATCTGTCGGACAAAATCGCTCGGATTCAGACCGGTCTGGACTCTGACTGGGCAGAGTCTGACGATCAGGACACGGGCGGTCTTGTCGATATCACCTGGGTGGAGTTTGATTCTGTGACTCCGGAGGAAGTGGACAGGATCATGGGGAGGCTGAGCACCACCACATGTTTATTGGACCCGTGCCCTTCCTGGCTGGTCTATGCAGCCCGGGAGAGGACACGCAGCTGGTTCCAGGCAGTTATATCGGCTTCTCTGAGTGAGGGTATCTTCCCCGCCGTCTTGAAGGAGGCGGTGGTGAGGCCTCTCCTCAAGAAGCCTGCCTTGGACCCAGCTGTATTGAACAACTTTCGTCCTGTCTCCAACCTTCGCTTTCTTGCGAAGGTTGTTGAGAGTGTGGTGGCGCATCAGCTCCCTCTGGTCCTGGATGAAGCGGATTATCTAGACCCGTACCAATCGGGTTTCAGGCCCGGGCACAGCACGGAGACGGCATTGGTCGCGCTGGTGAATGATCTCTGGAGGGCTCGGGACAGGGGGCATTCCTCTGTTCTAGTCCTATTAGACCTCTCGGCGGCTTTCGATACCATCGACCATGGTATCTTGCTGCGGCGTCTCAGGGGACTGGGAGTGGGAGGCACAGTTTTACAGTGGTTCTCCTCCTATCTCCAGGGACGTTCGCAGTCGGTGTTGGCAGGGGGGCAGAGGTCGACCGCGAGGTCTCTCATTTGTGGAGTTCCTCAGGGGTCGGTCCTCTCGCCTCTCCTGTTCAACATCTACATGAAACCGCTGGGTGAGATCATTCGTGGCTTTGGAGTTGGGTATCATCAGTACGCTGATGATACCCAACTTTTCTTTTCGACCCCAAACCACCCCAGTGATGCCCTCGCTGTGATGTCCCGTTGCCTGGAGGCGGTTCGGGTCTGGATGGGGAGGAACAGACTTCAACTCAACCCTGACAAGACTGAGTGGCTTTGCATCCCTTCATCCCGGGTCTATTCGGACATTCCACCTCTGGCTATGGGGGGTGAACTATTACCCCCCGTAGATAGGGCTCGCAACTTGGGAGTCCTCCTAGATTCACGGCTCACCTTGGAAGACCATATAGGAGCTGTGACTAGGGGGGCCTTCGCCCAGGTTCGCCTGGTACGCCAGTTGCGGCACTATCTTAGCCGGGATGATTTGTGCACGGTCACTCATGCGCTCATGTCCTCTCGTCTGGACTACTGCAACGCTCTCTACATGGGGCTGCCCTTGAGGACCACCCGGAAGCTCCAACTGGTACAGAATGCATCCGCGAGAGTTGTGTTGGGAGTCTCCCGATACTCCCACGTTACACCTCTGCTCCGTGAGCTGCATTGGTTGCCAGTTGTCTTCCGGGTGAGATTCAAGGTACTGGTAACGGTGTTTAAAGCCCTCCATGGCATGGGGCCGGAGTACCTTAGGGAACATCTGCTGCCGGCATCAAGCTCCCTGCGCCCTGTGCGTTCCCACAGAGAGGGCCTCCTCAGGGTGCCACCGATCAGAGAATGTCGATTGGTGGCCCCCAGGGGGAGATCCTTCTCTGTGGGCGCTCCGGAGCTGTGGAATCAGCTACCGGTAGAGCTCCGGATGGCGCCCGATCTTCGCTCCTTTCGTCGCGATCTCAAGACGTTTTTGTTTGTACAAGCTGGCCTAGCCTGATGGGGATCGGTGGGGTTGTTTTATCTTTGGTCTCTTAATTTTATCCTGGGGTTTTTAGAATTGTACTCCTATTGTTTTAACTAGGGCAACCGTTTAATCTTTTTTTTAATGTTTGTATTTGGTATTTTATTCTGCCCTGTGAACCGCCCTGAGTCCTCAGGGAGAAGGGCGGTATATAAATGTTATTAAATTAAATTAAAATTAAATTAAAAAAAAGTTTCCAGGACTTAAAAGCACTATTGTCAGAAAAGTCCACTGTAACTCATTACAAAGAGTCTAAACCAGTATGTCTTGCATGTGATGCATCTCCCTATAGGGTGGGGCAGTTTTAAGTCACTTAGAAAAGAATGGAACACAGGTTCCTATAGCGTTTTACTCAAGGACGTTGACCTCTGCTGAGTGCAACTATGCTCAGATTGACAAAGAGGCCCTAGCCATCGTTGCTGGAATTAAAAAATTCCATGACTATTTATATGGTAGGGACTTCACGGTCTACACTGACCACAAGCCACTGTTGGGACTTTTCACAACAGACAAACAAACCCCCCACATACTGTCCCCAAGAATGTTGAGATGGTCTATTTTTCTTTCTGCATACAATTTTAAATTACTTCACAAACCAGGCAAGGAAATGGGCCATACGTATGGCCTCAGCAGACTACCACTGCCACTAATGGAACCAGATACAGCTCCTGCTGCCAGAATTCTGTCCATATAGGACCTGCCTGAATTTCCCCTCCATGCTGGGGACATTGCTGCTGAAACAGCTACAGACAGAACACTTAGTAGAGTACTTTCATGGGTATACACGGGGTGGTTGGATAAAAGCCCAGGTTCTGAATTTCAGAATTATTTTGTCAGAAGACATGAGCTTTCTGCCCACAAAGGGTGCATTTTATGAGGAAACAGAATCATAATTCCCTCTTCCCTTAGAGACAGGGTCTTACAATCATTACATGAAGGCCATCTAGGCATTGTCAGAATGAAAGCTTTAGCAAGAAGCTACCTTTGGTGGCCTGGCCTTGACAAGGACATTGAGGCACAAGTCCATGGTTGTTATACATGCCAGCAATCTAGGCCTGAAATGCCACAGGCTCCAGTTCACAAGTGGGAGGAAATGCACACTCCCTGGTCTAGAATTCACATAGACTATGCTGGGCCCTTTCAGGGGCAGCTCTTTCTCATAGTGGTGGACAGCCACTCCAAATGGCTGGAAGTAATTCCAGTTCATAACATGACTACTGCTAGGACCATCCAGGTGCTGAGAAAACTCTTTGCCACACATGGGTTGCCAGATGTCTTAGTTTCAGACAATGGGCCCCAATTCACTGCTGCTGAATTTCAGTCCTTCCTTAAAGCTAATTTCATCAGACATGCAATGTCTGCGCCCTTTCATCCATCTTCTAATGGTCAAGACGAATGCATGGTGAGGACAACGAAGGAATCACTCAAGCGCATTGTAACAGGTGACTGGCATCACAGATTGGCTGATTTTCTACTCTGCCAGCATTCTATGCCCTGCACTGCTACAGGCAAAAGTCCTGCAGAACTGCATTGGGGGAGGAGTTTGATCACTAAACTGGACAGGTTGCATCCAGATAGAGTGGCAGCAGAAGCCTCTAGACCAAAACCCCCTAGGGGGCTGCAAATGGGCAATTGGGCTTGGGCCAGGAACTATGGTCATGGGAATCTGTGGGTTCCTGGTCAAATCACCAAAGCATCTGGGCCCCTGTCTTATAAAGTGGGGCTGGAGAAAGGGCGAGTTGTCAGACGCCACATTGATCAACTCAGAAAACGGTTTCCAGAACAGCCACTAAGTGAGGACTGTGTCTTATGTCCCTCCCAAGGTCCTCAAACTTGCAGCCAAGACAGTCCTCACTTGGACTCTCAGGACTTTTCCTTCATAACCAATGAGGAACCAGATGGAGAAGTGGGGAGTCCAGGAATGCAACATGGATCCCCTGAAGGAGCAAGCCAACCAGACTTCAGCAACCGCTGTGCCTACTCTGCTGATCAGTCTGACTCTGGGGTGGGCCAACCTGGAGAGGCCAGCCAGAGACCATTTAATCCCCTTGACTCAGGTGCAACAAGGGACATGGGTCTATCCAGCCCAATTGGTAAGCTGGTAGACCACAAAGTAACTGGAACTCCGAGACGTTCCACTAGAGCACACAAGCCTCCTTCATATCTTGCTGATTACATTGTAAAATAAAGATCTATAATGTTGTTGTATTGCAACTTGCCACTGTACTACAGAAACTGGGAGTTATGATGTTGACTGTCTAGTGTGCTGTCAATGAAGGCCTATTCATTCAGATTTTATGATGTTAACTGTCTAGTGTGCTGTCAATGAAGCCTATTCATTCAGATGCTGTAAGTTAACCTTGTAACCGATATGGGTTTATTTTCTATTATTATTATTTAGGATAGTTTTGATAATGAATCTGGATAATTGTATTAAGTCTAAATTGTGTTACAATATTGTCTGATCTAAGAGGGGAGGGGTGTTATGTATTGGGCTCAATGGTAATACCACGTGGTTAACTGGAGCAGCTAACGGCTCTCCAGCAACCCAGACTACAAGTCTCCAATGCTGCTATTGGCTGTCCCTCGGCGGCAATGGTTGCTTCAAACCTATTGGCTGCCGTGTAGGGGCTACACTATATATTGCGGCTGGTTACAGCCCAATTCTCTGTTACGATCTTGCAAGCAATAAACCATGAGTTTTCCTATACTCACTTGCCTCATCTTCATTCCTGCGCCAAAGAACCTGTTACACAACAGGAGGTTTTCAAGAAGAAACTGGACAGCCATTTGTATGAAATGATGTAGGGTTTAGATTAGGTAGCCTTCATTGTCATTTTTCCCTGTGGGCACAACGGCACACATTAAAAATGAAATTTAGTTGCTTGCTCTCCAAGTGTACACATACATAACACACATTTAATCATAATCAATCATAATAGTACAGTTGGAAGGCACCTTGGAGGTCATCTAGTCCAACCCCCTGCTCAGGCAGGAAACCGTATACCATTTCAGACAAATCCAGTCTCTTCTTAAAAACTTCCAGTGTTGGAGCATTCACAGCTTCTGGAGGCATTTAAACATACTATATACAACATAGGTATAGACCTACACCCTTACATATAAGTAACATAAATATTAATCACTGTCCATCTTGAATACATAACAGAAGGAGGAAGCTTGAGAGTTCACAAGTTTAATACTGTCTGGAACAAAACTGTGACTGAATTTGACATTCTGCTTTGGATACCATTGATCCTGCTTGAGCAGGGGGTTGGACTAGAAGACCTCCAAGGTCCCTTCCAATTCTCTTATTCTGTAACTTTCACAACCATGGGTGGCTACGGGGAACCCAATAGAGCAGACTAAGTTACAATTGGCTGCCAGGCTGATGTCCTTGGTTTTCCAAACCCAGTGAAGTTTACCTGTAAAGGTGAAGTCCAATTATATTGTTTTCCCCAGCAAATTATCCCCCAGCTAACGAAGAGTGTCATTTGGAAAGAAAGACTTAAAGGGTGCCTAAGTGAATGTTCAATCCATGTCTTTCTGACATTAAAGGAAGGTCCCCTTCCTTTTTTTTAAGGAGAGGTGTACGATGCCATAATCAGAAAGCGCATTACGAAACAATTGAATCTGTAAAAAAAAAAAGAATTTGAAACTCTATTGTGCGCTAATGATGAACATGTTACTGCCAAGGTTTATGAAATGTTGAAGTTGAGCCTGGGAAATGAAGTTGTCAAACCCTGTTGGAATTCAACGGACAGAAATCTTGGGTTATAATATAGTGCTTGAGCAGTGGGGAAAAATATGTGGACGAAATTTACACTGAATTATAACCTGAAAGAGAATTTTGACAAAATGATATATGGCTGGTACTCGGATGCCTGATAAATTGACAACGATGTGTAAATGTGTTTCAAATGTCTGTTGGAAATGTAACTGTAAGGAAAATGCTTCTTTATCAACATGTGGTGGACGTATGACAAGTATTGGGGACAGATTTTTGCCCCAACTGAGAAGGTCCTTAAAGCAAGTAAACAAGTGAACCCAACAGCAAAGAAAGTTCACGAAAAAACAAAGGACAGGCAGTCCTCGAGTTACGTACCCAAAATTTCCGTTGCTAAGTGAGACAGTTAAGTGAGTTTTGTCCCTTTTTACGACCTTTCTTGCCACAGTTGTTGTAGGAAGAATCCAGAGAAAGAAATATTTGGGGGAATATTAAAAAGGCAGAAGATATTTCTCCGAAGGAATAATGGAGAAGATTTATTTATTTATTTATTTATTTTAATTCTATTTATATCCCGCCCTTCTCCGAAGACTCAGGGCGGCTTACAAGCTTAGCAGTAGCCTTCATTCTATGTATATGCCTGCTTATTAGGGCTTTCACACACACCCCAAGCGGCATTATTACAAAGTCAGCTTAATTGCCCCCAACAATCTGGGTCCTCATTTTACCTACCTTGGAAGGATGGAAGGCTGAGTCAACCTTGAGCCTGGTGGGATGTGAACCTGCACTAATTGCAGGCAGCTGGTGTTACTTAAGGAGGCATTAGCCCACTGCTCCACCAATGTTAAGGCAGTAACATCTCCCTCCCCCACAGCCAGAAAACTCGGCAGAAACCAGCTTTTAGAAATGCAGATGTAATAATCCATTCAGGAAGGTTGGAGCCAGGAAGCTAGAAGCTGGGGAGATTAGGAAGACAAAGACCCCCTAAAACCTACATTTGTTGTTGTTGTTAGTTGCGAAGTCGTGTCCGACCCATCGCGACCCCATGGACAACGTTCCTCCAGGCCTTCCTGTCCTCTACCATCTTCAAAACCTACATCCCCCATCCAAACTCTAGAAGACATGACCTTTGGGGACATCGTAGAATTAACCCACCAATACCAAAAGGACACACTGAGACTCAGGTCAAAGTACATGACACAGGAAATACAAAGCCTCAGACAGGAATAGGAAACCACCTGCTATCTTTGTGTCTGGCTCTGATCTTCAATGAACTACAATCTTCTTTCTAAAGCAGTCTCCATTTTGTTTATTCCAGGCTTGGACTGGACGCTGGTGTTGTGATTCAGGGTCAGCCTGTGGGTTCGGCAGTTGGGTCAGATGACTCAGAGGAGGAGGAGGAGGAGGGGGGGGTGTTGAAGAGCTTGATGAGAGTCCTCAGCCAGGCCCCTCTCATCTGGTCACGACGCAGACCCAGCTGTGTGAGCCTGACAGCGTGGATGAAGATGACCCACAGCTGGCCCTGTTCAAGGACGCCCGACGCAGGAGGCAGTCAATCAGGAGTAAACAGAGGAAGGCAATGGGGCTCCTCGGAAGGAGGCAGAGAGAAGCCACGCCCTGAACTGTATTTAAGGGGGAATGCGTGGGAGGGCTGGTTTGCTGAAGGCAACCGCTTGAAAAGCTCCTGTTTCTTGGTTTGTGTCTTGTTCTATTTGTTTTTGTAGCAATAAATTTGGCAGGCGTAATTCCAGCCTCTTGCCTTCTTGTAAAAGGGGTTGTCCCTGCCTTTTCTGCAGGGCCGGTAGCAGGCTGGTACAGAACAGCTGGTGAAGATTTTTCCTTCAACATTGTGAAGTGAATCCCTGCAGTTGTTGAGTTAGGAACATGGTTGTTAAGTGGATCTGGCTTCCCCGTTGTCTTTCTTGTCAGAAGGTCACAAAAGGGGATCCCATGACCCCGGGACCCTCGTAAATATGAGTCAATTGCCAAGCGTCTGAATGGCCATGGAGATGCTGCAACGGTCGTAAGTGTGAAAAACGGTCATCTCACTTTTTCCAGGGCTGTCGTAACTTTGAACGGTCACTGAATGGAACGGTCACTATCTAGACACATTCTTCTTCCCAAGTGGCAGCTCAACAAATTCAGCAGGATCTTCTGTTCCCAATCCAAGCTGGCTTCTGTTGCATTTTTTTTTTTGCTTCCCTTGTAAATTTCCACTTCCAGGCAGTGCGGGTTTTGTCCCACCTGCCACCGTTCTCAGCAACTCGGGGATTTTAATGTTATTATTATTATTATTATTATTTTTCAAGTGTAGAATGCTGCGCCGGTGCTATGAAAATTTTAAAAAGGGAGGGGGGGGGAACAATCTGCCGCATAAAACTGAGACAAAATTACCCCAACCCGGCTTGGCATTTTAATATCGCACGGTTGTGAAATCTAATAAAAGCTACAAGCCGAGTCACATTCTTTTGTGCCCCTCGCTCCTGGGTTATTGTTGTTGTTTTTTTTCCCCTTCCCCACACGCCAAAGAAATTGGTCTTCAATAAGTAAAAATGACAGAATATGTAATTTCTCGCAGATCTGGCGCCGCCAGGCATTTCCGGATTAATAACCTTCGACCGTTCTTCCTTCTTGTTTCCGAAATCAGGTTTTCTTCTCTCTTTCTTTATCTTTCTTTCTTTCTTTTAAAAAACAACAACAACAACGCAATTCTTATCTCAATAAACGTCCCATTCAAATCAAGGCGAGAGTCATCTTATCGCCATCTAAAAAGGACGAAGGAAAAAACAGCTTAAGTCCTTTTCGCTCTTTCTTCAAGAAATAAATCGTATCGTCTCCTTCACCGGCTTGCCCAAATCAAAAGGGCTTGAGGAGAGGTGTCTAAACGTGCCGTGTTTATTCTTGAAAGGAAATGTAAAATATACACAAATAGCCCAGATTCGGGCATACACACCGATACCACGGATAGCAAGAGCAGCGTTTCTCAAACATGGCAGCTTTCAGAGAATGGTGGACTTCAACTCCCAGAATTCCCCAGTTTACCCATCCTAAAGCATGCTGGCTGGGGAATTCTGGGAGTTGAAGTCCACCCATCTTAAAGCATGCTGGCTGGGGAATTCTGGGAGTTGAAGTCCACCCATCTTAAAGCATGCTGGCTGGGGAATTCTGGGAGTTGAAGGCCACCCATCTTAAAGTTGCTATGGTTGAGACACACTGTGTTAGGCAATAACTAGCAGGAATTAGAGGGAATTCTGAGGGCTGGGGTTTATGATATCTAAAGGCCACCATGTTGTGGAAATGCAGTGTGTGTGTGTGTGTGTGTGTGTGTGTGTGTGTAACTGATTTAGATTGATCATTTATGTGTTATAGGATTATGGGAGTTGTAGTCTCCAGATATAGGGCAGCCACCAAGTTAATCGAACTGGTTAGCAGGCCCGGGTCCCCAACTGCATCAAACTCCTCAAGGATAGGTGGATCTAATCTAACAAAAAGATAATCAGGATAACAGGACCAGTGGTGGGATTCTAATATGTCTCTATAGAATGATGTCTCTATTTTCTTTCCAAACAGCTTGCCTCCAGTTTATTTCCAGTGTCTTAGCCTCCATCTTACTTACTCCCGGATTGGAATTGGACCTGATGATTTTTCTTTCAACAAGGGCACAAATCCAAAATCTCGGAAGATTAAACCTCTTGTCCCGGCGAATGACTCATATTTGATCCGGCTATACACATGAATTGAATAAACACCAACTCTCTTTCCAGAACACTTTGAAAGTGTGCCACTAAGGAGCCTACGGAAGGCCTGAGCTATGCTTCAAAAAACATAATCCAGACATCAGTTGACCTCTAGCCGGCATGATCCATATTGTGTCAATGCATATTGTGTACAAAGCCAAACGTAGAGGCAACGTCCAACAACTGAAAGGTAGGGGATAGTTATACTACTAGGCAGCCCCTGTGATCTCATCAAATATAGGTATAAGGTCGCTTTGCACTAGTGGCGAATATATGTGGCTCGGGTGATGAGAGCGGAGGTTCGTTCTCCGAGGTTGTGGGTTGGTTTCCAAATGTTTTGTTAGTGGGCTAGGTAATGCCTTCAGCGGAGTTGAGGGGATGTGAAGGTCTTGTGATGGGTCTTGTGATGAGTCAGGTGTGAGTCATCAGTGAGAAGCTGGTGAGGGGTTTCGTCATGGGGAGGTTACGTCAGGTCAGGATCCTTGGGAGGTGAACTGCTGGTTGTGGGGGATTGCGCGGGATGGTTCAGGGTCAGTGCCGTCCCTGGTTGGCTGTGTGGTTGATTTGGACTCTGAGGGGTTCGTAGGCCGGTTGTAGGTCGATGTGTCTGTTGATGGAGTTGCTGGTGGCGCGCCAGGCTTCCATGAACTCAGGATTGTGGCAGGTGTGTCGCATGGCTGATGATTTTAGTGCTGCTCCAATCAATTGCTCCAAACCTCCCCATCGCAACACCCGCCACAAGCCTCTCATGGATGACTCACACTTGACCCATCCCAAGACCCTCACTCGACACACCTGCACTTAAAGCCCTTATCAACAGAAGAACACCAACACTGACATCCCCCAAGCTCCACTGAAGATGTTACCTAGCTTGGTCATGAAATGTTCAGAAACCAACCCACAAGCTTGTGGATGCTCCTTCATTAGAGGTTTTCAAGAAGAGATTGTCCAGAATGGCATCAAGTCTCCTGCTTGAGCAGGAGGCTGGACTTTGAAGACCTTCAGGGTCCTTTCCAAACCTATTATTCTGTATTCTGTATCACTATAGCCCCTAACAAAATGTCAATTCCGTACCCCAACAATGCTGTGCACCCAAAATAAGGCTTCTAGTGGAAGCAGATGAAGAACCTCATTTTCACATCAGCTGGTTAGAGTTGAGAGGTCAACCCCTTAAAGAACAATTAGGTACAATACATCATTAGGGCACCAGGTGGGCGAGCCGTAGACCTTGTTTAAAAACGGTATTTCTTTTAATCAAGGCTGAGCCTCCTAACAATTAATCTCAGCCAAGATTCTCTCATTTCACCCGCTGTTCTTCCCTTTGCTTGACGGTACTTCAGAGATCCCCTTTCTTCTTGGGTACGTGTGTGCATTTAAATTGATTTATCCATCTATCTTTTACCATCTTCAAAAAAAATGCAGTGATTTGGGTTGAAAGAATGCCGAGAAAGAAAGAGACAGGCTATTCCGTGAATGCAATTTCTGATTTGCTAGCTCATAAAAAAAAATCAAAACCCTGCAGAGCTCTTTTATATGTAGGTTCTATACCAATTCACACGTTTCTCTGCGGGAAGAGGTAGCATAACCTGAAGAATATATTGGATTTATTTCCACTTTTCTCTGCAATGGCCTAGCTCAAAGAATAGAGCAGGCCCTCTTGGGGGAGGAAAAAAAGGTGAAATAACTCGGTCAGCGAGACCCCTCTGTTCTTCCCTTCATTGAGCAGTGACAAAAAGGAAAACTTCGGAGCTTCTGAATTGTATTTGGATGTAGTGATAAATTTGGGGTCACTTCATTTGAGGGTTGGCTTAAACAACGGGGATCCCGTGGGTGAGGAGAAAATCAAATCTCGGTTTATGGATAAGAGACATAAGGAAGTGTTGAAAGAAAAATCTTCATCAGGGTCCAGCCCAAGCTGGGAATAAACAAAATGGAGACTGCTTTAGAAAGAAAGTTGTAGTTTATTGAAGAGCAGAGCCAGACAGAAAGATGGCTCTGGAAAAAAAGTGACAACATGTAGCTGGGAGCGGTGGGCTTTTATACCTTCTGGGGCTTTTGAGGTGATACCCTGTTCCTGTTTGAGGTTTTATATTTCCTGTGTCATGTACTTTGACCTGAGTCTGAGTATTGCCCTTTTGGTATTGCTAGATTAATCCTAGTATGTGTTCTGTACCAGCCTACTACCGGCCCTGCAGAAAAGGCAGGGGCAACCCCTTTACAAAATGGCAAGAGGCTGGAACTAAGCCTGCCAAATTTATTGACATAAAACAGAGCAAACAGAGCAAACAGAAACACGAACCATGAAACAGGAGCTATTCAAACGGTTGCCTTCAGCAAACCAGCCCTCCCACACATTCCCCTTTTAAACAGTTCAAGGTGTGGCTTCTCTCTGCCTCCTTCCGAGGTGCCCCATTGCCTTCCTCTGTTTACTCCTGATTGACTGCCTCCTGCATTGGGCGTCCTTGAACAGGGCCAGCTGTGGGTCATCTTCATCCACGCTGTCAGGCTCACACAGCTGGGTCTGCGTAGTGACCAGATGGGAGGGGCCTGGCTGAGGGCTCTGCAGAGCCTCAGGGCTATCCTCTGGAGGCTCTCCAACACCCTCCTCCTCCTCCTCTGAATCGTCCGACTCAACTGCCGAACCCACAGGCTGACCCTGAATCACAACAGTATGTCCCCAAAGGTCATGTCTTTTAGAGTTTGGGTGGGGTATGTAGATTTTAGGGGTCTTTGTCTTCCTAATCTCCTCAGCTTCTAGCTTCCTGGCTCCAACCTTCCTGAATGGATTATTACATCTGCATCTCTAAAAGATGGCCTCTGCCGGGTTTTCTGTCCGGGGTGGGGGAGGGAGAAATTTCTGCCTCTTTAAAGATCTTCTCCATTATTCCTTTGGAGAAATATATTTTGCCCTTTTAATATTCCCCCAAATATTTCTTTCTCTGGATTCTTCCCCCAGAAGGAAATGATTTTTGGTTATTGGATGAAAATATTAAATATCAATAATTGATTGTGTTCACACACCACACACACACACACACACACACTGAATCTGAAATTAACCCCATTTCAGATTTCTGGTAATGGAGACAAATCATATAAAAATAATACAAAGGGCTGTTTTTTCTCATCCTGTTAAATACTAATAATGACAACAATAACCAGAAAGAAATTAACCAAATTTAATTTTGGGAGTCCTGAACTTTAATTCCTGACATTTCTCCAGCAAATGATCTGCTACACAAACTACTGGGTTCTATTTTTATATAGCCAGATGTCCTGACTTCTGATTGGGCAAGGCTTAGCCAATCTGATTTCCAATTGGTACAGACTGGAGAAGGCTGGTCTCTGGTTGGTTCTTTCCTTGTGCCCAACCGTTTCGGTTGCTGTTGGTTCCTGACTGGGGG
>NC_139515.1:85991793-86024293 GCF_947247035.1 Vipera ursinii | reverse complement strand
TCTGTCTATCTTTCTGTCTATCTTTAACTATCTATCTTTCTTTTTCTCTCTCTGTATATCTATCTATCTATCTATCTATCTATCTATCTATCTTTCTGTCTATCTTTCTATCTTTAACTATCTATCTTTCTTTTTCTCTCTCTGTATATCTATCTATCTATCTATCTATCTATCTATCTATCTATCTATCTATCTATCTATCTATCTATCTATCTATCTATCTAATCTATCACCTTTTACAGTGTAAAAGCATTAATACCAGCAATTATAACAATGCTCTACGTTTGCGGGCAGGGATCCTATACCACGGCGCAAATGCCCTTAATCCTGGGTACTTCACCTTGCCGGGTCAACCCGTCGCTCTGCACAATCAGCCTCCCCTCCTTTGGCCAGGCTGCCAATCGCTGGAGACGATCCGGAGCCCAGCTGTCCTGGCCTGATGTGACGGGGGTGGGGTGGGGGGGCTGAATGAACATGGCAAACCCGCACGTCCTCTTCCCCTCCCGCTGCCGTGTTTGAAGAGGACTTCATGTACCGTCTACTACTAAGCTATCTGCAGGCGCCGTGGCAAGCTGAGCACCAGCCACGCATCAGGGGTGGCGCACGCTCTTCGCGGCGCTGTCCGTGGTGCTGAATTCTAAGCAGCTGATTCCTCTCCCAAAGCTGCTGTGGCCACCCAAGGCTGGGTAATTTCTCCCTATATCAACCTTAAGCCCTGGCAGTGAGAAAACATCCCTTGCTAGAGATAGGATCCGCACCTTTGATGAGAAACCTCTGATTCATCTGTAAACATGCCACATACTAGCTGGAGGGTACCAAAGCCCACGTCGTGCGACAAAAGAGACCGGCTCAAAGTCTCATCCGTCCGTTCCCAGGTCTATTCAGACCAGGTCAATTGAAGGAAACTGCTGGGGCGATAAAATCTGAGAGGTCGAGAAAGTGTTAATCAGCCTGATAAATATGCAGGATATTTAACAAGAGAGGGATTAAGCTAAAGGCTGCGAACGCCGGGAATATAGTTTAGTTTAGTTTAGTTTTAGTTTTATTATATTTGTATACCGCCCTTCTCCCGAAGGACTCAGGGCGGTGAACAGGGAATATATAAAAATACAGAATACAAAAATTAAAAAGAATTAAATAGTAGCCCAGCTAAAACAATCAATAATAATATAAAAATCCCCATTAAAACCCCAACACATCCCCCATCAGGCCAGGCTGGCTTGTTCAAATAGATGGGTCTTCAGACCGCGTCAGAAGGAGCGAAGGTCAGGTGACATCCGGAGCTCGACTGGCAACCGATTCCATAAAGCCGGAGTGCCCACAGAGAAGGCCCTCCCCCTGGGGGCCGCCAGCCGACATATAATTGCAGCCAGGACCATATTCCATCCTAGTCAAAATCCTAGCTGGTCTAATCTATTTCTTTGCCTTTGTTCTAAGTGTTGTGTATGTGAGTTAGGCTCGTGCATCGGGTTACAGTTTGTGGCTACTCGGAAGAGGGACCTAAAAAGATCATAAATCTGCCTTGAAGGAAAGAAACGATATACATCAAATGATTAACCAATCAATAGTTCACTTGGCCAGCTGAATGATAGGATCTAGTTGACCTTGGCCAATCTCAAAACAGCTAAGCAGGGACTTCATTTGTTCTTCACTGAGAAATCACCAGGAAACCCCAGAGTTGCAATGAGCACCACAGGGACAAAACCTTTGGAAACATCATGGAAGAAATGAGGGCAAACTACACTCAGGCACATTCAGGTGTTCACTAAGAGTTGAGTGCTATTTCTTTCTCTGGAACTTAAGAAATGCTTTGATGCTTTGGAATGTTAGTATTGGAGATGATTCCTGAGAATACAGCCAGTTCTCGACTTATTGAATCCTGCATCCAGTTTTGGTCACCACGATGTAAAAAAAAATGTTGAGACTCTAGAAACAGTGCAGAGAAGAGCAACAAAGATGATTAGTGGGCGGAAGGCTAAAACATACAAGGAATGGTGGCTGGAATTGGGTAGGTCTAGTTTAATGAAGAGAAGGACTAGGGGTGACATGATAGCAGTCTTCCAATATCTCAGGGGCAGCCCCCCAAAAGAGGCAGTCAAGCTATTGTCCAAAGCGACTGAAGGCAGGAGAAGAAGCAACGGATGGAAACTCATCAAGGAGAGAAGCAATCTAGAACTAAGGAGGATTTTTTTGACAGTGAGAACAATTAATCAGTGGAACTACCTGCCTCCAGAAGCTGTGGCTGCTCCAACACAGGAGGCTTTAAAGAGAAGACTGGAGAGCCATTTGTCTGAAATGGTATAAGGTTTCCTGCCTGAGCAGGGTTGGACTAGATGAACTCCAAGGTCCCTTCCACCACCACCACCACCACCATCATCTTCATCATTATTATTATTATTAGTATTATTATTATTATTATTATTATTATTATTATTATTATTATTATTATTATTAAAGGGCCAGGTTTGAAGACCCCTGCACTAAATGAACGGATGTAACTTGAGGACTACACCTGTACCATGGATAGCCATCAAACAAATCAACCCAGAGTTCCCATTTGAGGCACAAATGACCAGGTTCAAATTACAGTTAGTCTTTGACTAATGGACACAATGGAGCCCAACATTTCTGTCGCTAAGCGAGACAGTTGTGAAGTGGGTCTTGCCCCACTTTACGAGCTTTCTTGCCACCGCTGTTAAATGAATCACTACAGCTGTTAAGTTATTTACATGCTTGTTAACTGAATCTGGCTTCCCCCTTTGACTTGGGTTGTCAGAAGGACGCGAAAGGGGGTCACGTGACCCCAGGACGCTGCAACCATCATAAATACGAGTCAGTCGCCAACCGTCAGAATTTTGATCACCTGACCATAGGGGATGCTGCAACGGCTGTAAGTGTGAAAAACGGTCACGTTGCTTTTTTTTTTTAGTGGCGTTACAACTTCACACGCTCACTAAATGAACCGTTGTAAGTCAAGGTCGCTATTCTTAGATTTTAAAGATGTAACTAGAGAAGGGGAAAAAAAAACTCAGAGAAGAGCAACTAAGACGATTAAAGACCTGGAGACAAAAATGTATGAATAACAGTGGCAGGAATTCGGTATAAAGTAGTATAATGAAAAGAAGGACGAGGGGGGACATGATTAGCAGCCTTCCAGTATTTGAGGGGTTGCCACAAAGAAGAAGGGGGTCAATCTATCCTCCAAAGCCCCTGAAGGCAGAACTGTTGTGATTCAGGGTCAGCCTGTGGGTTCGGCAGTTGGGTTGGACGACTCAGAGGAGGAGGAGGGGGGTGTTGAAGACCTTGCTGAGGGGGTTGAAGATCTTGCTGATGAGAGCCCTCAGCCAGGCCCCTCCCACTTGGTCACCACGGAGACCCAGCTGTGTGAGCCTGACAGCGTGGATGAAGATGACCCACAGCTGGCCCTGTTCAAGGACGCCCGACGCAGGAGGCAGTCAATTAGGAGTAAACAGAGGAAGGCAATGGGGCTTCTCGGAAGGAGGCAGAGAGAAGCCACGCCCTGAACTCTATATAAGGGGAATGTGTGGGGAGGGCTGGTTTGCTGAAGGCAACCGCTCGGATAGTGTTTCTTAAAGCTCCTGTTTCTTGGTTCGTGTCTTGTTTGTTTTTGTAGTAATAAATTTGGCAGGCGTAATTCCAGCCTCTTGCCGTTTGTAAAGGGGTTGCCTTTTCTGCAGGGCCGGTAGCAGGCTGGTACAGAACAAGAACAAGAAGCAACGGATGGAAACTAACCAAGGAGAGAAGCAACCAAGAAAAGAGGAGAAAATTCCTAACAGTGAGGACAATTAACCAGTGGAACAGCTTGCCTCCAAAAGTTGTGGGTGCTCCAACACAGGAGGTTTTTAAGAAGAGACTGGACAGCCATTTGTCTGAAATGGTATAGGGTTTCCTGCCTGAGTTGGACTAGAACAGGGGTCCCTAACCCCCGGTCCGTGGACCGGCACCGGTCCATTGCATGCCAGCAACCGGGCCACCCAAACAAGCAAAGCCCCCTCCACGGGATGCAGGCAGTACACAAAAACCACACCCCTACTGGTCCGTGGAAAAACCTTTCTCCATGGCACAGGTCCCTGGTGCCCCAAAAGTTGGGGACCTCTGGACTAGAAGACCTTCAAGGTCCCTCCCAGCTTTATTCTGATTGATTGATTGGTTGATTGAATCTGTGATTTCAAGAGAAAGAAGCATTAGGAAGACTTCCGCCCCTGACCGAGTTAAATTCCACCTTCCACAGATGGCTTCTCTCAGATGAGGACTAGAAACCTGGTTTTCCAAAAGCAAGGAGAACAAGGTGGTTCGAAATCGTTGGTCCCTTTTCTTGAAACTGCTCTGCAGCAATTAATTTTGCCGCCCACGGGAAGGCGACAAGAAAACGAACGAAAAGGAGCCGTGGAAATGAGAAAGGCAGTTGAGTCGAAATTCCTCTCCGAGTGATCATCAGCACCTGGCCAGGGGCAACCAAAGATCAGGTATTGTGCAAGATTACCAACACAGGTTGTGTCTACAGGTACACCAATGCAATGCACACAAAGCCGTTGTCTCAGCTGGAGGGGGGAAAGTGTGACAAGCTAGCCCGGGATTCATTTACAAAAGATGTTGATGAGAAGCAGACGGGAAATAATAGGCCAGCCACACATAATCACAATGTGCTGGATTATTATGGAAGCAACACTTTTTTTTTTTTTTGCATTCCATTCCTTGGATATGGAGTGGAATGCCAAACAGCATTGCTTCCCTCCCCCTCCATCTCGGTCTGTCAAATCAACTGAGAGGATGCTTGGAATATCAGCCACTCAAACCAGGCAAGGGTTAAGTCCTCGACTTAACGACCATAGCTGGGAGCAGAAATTCCCTTGCAATGCAAGGCATGTTTTTAAGGGTGTCATGCAATGCAATCACGCTGCAGATGTTATGACTGTTTTTTTCCAGCTGTCTGGAAAGGAAAAAAAACCACCCTGGTTTCAATTGCACCTTAATCTAGAGCAGGGGTAGGCAACCTTGGCTCTTTTATGACTCGTGGACTTCAAGTCCCAGAATTCCTGAGCCAGCATGGCTCAGCTTGGAAACCTCTCCCTTTCCCCTCAGCATGGCTGGCTCAGGAATGCTGGGAGTTGAAGTCCACGAGTCATAAAATAGCCAAGGTTGCCTAACCCTGCACTACACTAAACAAACCCAGTTCCCACAACTTGACAACCCTCTAGTTCAGGGGTAGGCAACCTTGGCTCTTTTATGACTCGTGGACTTCAACTCCCAGAATTCCTCAGCCAGCATGGCTCAGCATGGAAACCTCTCTCTTTCCCCTCAGCATGGCTGGCTCAGGAATTCTGGGAGTTGAAGTCCACGAGTCATAAAATAGCCAAGGTTGCCTAACCCTGCACTACACTAAACAAACCCAGTTCCCACAACTTGACAACCCTCTAGTTCAGGGGTAGGCAACCTTGGCTCTTTTATGACTCGTGGACTTCAACTCCCAGAATTCCTCAGCCAGCATGGCAACCTCTCTCTTTCCCCTCAGCATGGCTGGCTCAGGAATTCTGGGAGTTGAAGTCCACGAGTCATAAAATAGCCAAGGTTGCCTAACCCTGCACTACACTAAACAAACCCAGTTCCCACAACTTGACAACCCTCTAGTTCAGGGGTAGGCAACCTTGGCTCTTTTATGACTCGTGGACTTCAACTCCCAGAATTCCTCAGCCAGCATGGCAACCTCTCTCTTTCCCCTCAGCATGGCTGGCTCAGGAATTCTGGGAGTTGAAGTCCACGAGTCATAAAAGAGCCAAGGTTGCCTACCCCTGGGCTAGGTGGTCAGGAGCTGAGACAAGGAACGGGAGCTCACCCCCGTTGTGTATGGCTCGGGTCTCAAATGCAGTCAGCTAAAATTCTACTTTATTAGCAACAGCAACAGCGGTTAGACTTATATACCGCTTCACAGTGCTTTACAGCCCTCTCTAAGCGGCCAGCATACTGCCCCCAACTATCTGGATCCTCATTTGACCGACCTCGGAAGGACGGAAGGCTGAGTCAACTTTGAGCCGGTCAGGATCGAACTCTTGGCTGTGGGCAGAGTCAGCCTGCAATACTGCATTCCAAACACTTTGCCACCACAGACCTTCCTTCCTGCCTTCCTTCTGACTTAGCAATAGCAGACTTATATACCGCTTCACAGTGCTTTACAGCCCTCTCTCAGCGGTTTACAGAGTCAGCATACTGCCCCCAACTATCTGGGTCCTCATTTGACTGACCTCAGAAGGCTGCGTCCACCTTGAGCCGGTCAGGATCGAACTGCTGAACTGCTGGCAGCCGACAGTCAGCAGAAGTAGCCTGCAGTACTGCCTTCTAACCGTTGCACCACCACAGCTGAAGATGTTAACATAAGCTTAAATTTAAATTCAGATTTATTTCTATTTGATCTCAGCTGATGTTTGCATTCCTGAAAGAAGAAGGAAACCCAGTTATGAAAGAGGACTTGGACTGAATGTACGCTCAAATATCCTTAAATGCGATCGTAATCCCCTGGCACCAAATATTCCGAATTGTTCCAGAAGGCTCTTCTTAAGCAGTTACCGTGATCTGGGTAAATGCTCCTCGGTCCCTTTGATTTGGCGTTAAATATTTTACGCTGGCTGGGATTACTCAGTTCGCACAAATAAGGGTGACTTTGCTTCCAGATTTTACTCAGCTCTGATTATTTCATACAACGAGCGGCCGGTCAACAATGACTCATGCGTGACATCCAAATCGCAAGGTGGCATCCTACGTCATTCAGCTCTCCTCGAGAAACAGGCAGCCAGTGAAAATTGCCTCTGCTTTTCCTCCCCTTTTGAATGAACTCCTAGAAAATATAGTGCACGGAGAAAGATGACAAACATCTGAGGGATGGTCTGACACCTGACAATTATAAAATCCCTTCTGGCTTTCTCGGCCTGCCTCGAAGACACTTTGAAGCTATTGGTTTCTAACACGAGATTCTAGATCCGTGGTGGCGAACCTATGGCACGGGTGCCACAGGTGGCACGCTGAGCCCTCTCTGTGGGCACGCGCACCGTCGCCCCAGTCCTAGGCCTTCAGCTGGGTTTTATAAAAGCTTTTCGCTTTAGGCCTCCGCCGCTGTGTGCAAAAAAAAAAGGTTCAATCAATCAATCAATTTCAACTTCTGGCAGGAAAAAAAAAGTTCTCGCAAAGTTGGAATTGATTGATTGAACATTTTAGTCCCAACCAGGCTGCCGTTACCACGGCAGCCACGCCCACCCGATGGGCAACGCCCACCCAGCACCCGATGATACATAAGTGGGTTTGGGGTTGCAGTTTGGGCACTCGGTCTCTAAAAGGTTCGCCATCACTGTTCTAGATCTTCTAAATTCGGATTTAGCAATAGAGTTTCAGCAATCTAGTACTCTTCCAGATTCTAGACGTTAGAATCCTTGGGATGGAAGGGACCTTGGAGGTCATCTAATCCAGAGCTCCCCCACTTTTCTGGATTTGTGGTCCAGAAGGAAAGGGAGCAGCAGGGAAACGGGTGCGCAAACACATGCGCCAACGGGTGCACACATGATAGGGAGGCTAGTGTCATGGTTCCGACAGATGCAACTCTTCAAAGAACCTCGAGGCATTGTTTACCTTAAGGCAGACATGTCAAACACAAGGCCCGGGGGCCGGATCCGGCCCGCGAAGTGGTTTCATGTGGCCCACGAAGCCATCTTGGAAACAGTGAGGGAACGGCCCCCACCCACTGCCTTGGCCCTGGCCCAGAGACCCTCCTTCTGCCAGAGACCCCCAGATCTGTCCCACTCATGCCCAGGCCCCCATAGGCACCCTTGATGCGAACGATGTAGAGCTGGCCACGCCCACCCAGTAGGCCATACCCACTTTAGCCACGCCCACCCAGTAGGCCACGCCCACCCTGGCCACACCCACCCGGCCCCTTGAGGGCAACCGCAATGCTGATGCGGCCCTCAATGAAATTGAGTTTGACACCCCTGCCTTAAGGAGTCTTTGATCAAAAGAGCATAGCTTCGGCACATACATGGTCAAGCCGAAATCTGAATTCCCCTCCCCTGAGCACACAGTATCAAACCACAGTTCCTCCCTCTAATTAACCGTCGTAAATCACATTCTCCAATTAGTTTGAATTGTTGGCTTCCCCTCCTGTTGAACAACCCGCCAAATTCTTACCTTCTCTTATTTCAAAACAGCCTTGAGAGACGTTCTTCCTCCTCCCCCCAGCATCAACTAATTCCAACTCTAAAAGTAACATGCAAGTTTTAAAGAAGCAAAGCTGCCTCTCCACATGTTGCCAAAGCAAGAAGATCTGATGTTCGCGGCGTTGACATCTAGCATGTGCGCGCGTGTGCAAGCGGGCTGCACACAACCACGGCATGCACAAATGGGCCGCTGGTGCCCATGTGACACTGGCGGCGGTGCTAGCATCCCCATGCTTGTGCAAATGGGGCTGCTACTCCCCGCACAGCAGTACTGCCGTGACTGGGAGGGGCCCTCGCCAGCTATTCCTGGGGCCCGATGGCCATAGGTTGGAGACCCCTCATTTAAGCCCAAGGCAGGAGTCCCATACCATTTCAGACAAACGACTGTCCAGGCTCTTTTTGAAAACCTCCAGGGATGGAGCATCCACAACTTCTGGAAACAAGCCATGCCACTGCTTAATTGTTCTAACAGAAAATTTCTTCTTAGATCTAGGTTAGTTCTCTCTTTAATGATCTTTCACCCATTACTTCTTGTCCTGCCCTTGGGTGCTTTGGAGAATAGGTGGGACCCCCCTCCTCTTTGTGGCAGCCCCTCAAATATTGGAACACTGCTATCATGTCACCCCTAGTCTGCCTCTTGTTTAGACTAGATATACCAAGTTCCTGCAACCGTTCATCATGTGGTTCAGCCTCCAGACCACTAATCATCATCAGGTTTTCAAGAAGAGATTGGACAGCCATTTGTCTGAAATGGTATAGGGTTTCCTGCCTGAGCAGGGGGTTGGACTAGATGACCTCCAAGTTCCTTTCCATTATTATTGTTGTTGTTGTTGTTGTTATTCATCATCGCACAGTCAGCCAGATGTTCAGACTGGATTTGGCATTTTTGTCTACCTATCGAGTCCTTACCAAAGACCTGGGATAGGCAGATGTGGATGTTTGATGGTATTACAGATATCGTCGCAGGATGGAAGCAGTTCCTAGTAAGGCTGCCTTTTGCAATTGACTAATGGCGAATTTGTCAATGCCGATGATGGTGTTCAAGTGTTGCTCCAGTTGTTTTGGGATTGCACCCAAGGCACCTATTGCTATTGGTACCACCCTTGCTTGCCTTTGCCACAATCTTTCTATTTCTATTTGTAGGTCTTTGTATTTTGTTATCTTCTCCAGTTCTTTCTCATCTATTCTGCTGTCTCCAGGCACTGCCACATCCACTATACAGACTTTTTTTGTCTTTCTTATCAACAATTGTTAAATCCGGGGTGTTATGTGGCAGGGGCTTGTCTGTTTGAATTCTGAAGTCCCAGAGCGGTTTAACTTTATCATTTTCTATGACTTTCTCTATTTTATGATCCCACCAGCTCTTGCTTGCAGGCAAATGATATTTCTTGCAGATCTTCCAATGCACCGTTGTTGCTACTTTGTCACGCCGCTGCTTGTAGTCGGTCTGTGCGATCTTCTTGCAGCAGCTTACCAGGTGGTCCACTGTTTCTTCAGCTTCTTTGGACAGGCGGCACTGACTGTCTGTTGCTGTCTTCTCAAGTTTGACTTTGTATGCATTTGTTGTTGTTGTTGTTGTTGTCGTAGCCTTGGTGGA
The DNA here is from genome assembly GCF_947247035.1 of Vipera ursinii. Taxonomy (NCBI): domain Eukaryota; kingdom Metazoa; phylum Chordata; class Lepidosauria; order Squamata; family Viperidae; genus Vipera; species Vipera ursinii. The sequence continues at coordinate 86,014,477 of NC_139515.1, read as the reverse complement.
GCAGTGGGCTAATGCCTCCTTAAGTAACACCAGCTGCCTGCAATTAGTGCAGGTTCGAGTCCCACCAGGCTCAAGGTTGACTCAGCCTTCCATCCTTCCGAGGTAGGTAAAATGAGGAGCCAGATTGTTGGGGGCAATAAGCTGACTTTGTAATAATGCCGCTTGGGGGGGGGGGCGAAAGCCCTAATAAGCAGGCATATAGATAGAATGAAGGCTATTGCTAAGCACATTGATTTGTGCTTAAATTGTAAGCTGCCCTGAGTCTTCGGAGAAGGGCGGGATATAAATGGGATTAAAATAAAATAAATAAATAAATAAATCTTTGTTGTTGTTTTCTGCACTCTTTCTACGGTCCCAGCATCTTTTTTTCGTATCACGGTGACCAAAAATGGATGCAGGATTTATTCAAAGTAATTACAGGTGGTCCTCACCTTACAACAGTTCGCTTAGGGACCATTCAAAGTTACAAGGGCACTGAAAAAAGGTGGCTTAGGACCATTTTTTCACCTTTACGACCTTTGCAGTCTCCCCTAGTCCTCATGATTTTCACTGAGATGGTTGACAACTGACTCAGGTTTATGAGTCATTTCTTTCTCTGGATTCTTCCCACACTATTGCTATTGCTAAACGCCGTTTGCAGTTGATTCTTCAGAGTTCTGCCTTTAAGCACAGAGTCAGTTCCAACATATTACTCTGTTGCTCCAGCATCTTCACCTGCTCAGCCCGGTGATGGAGCTAGCCCTGGCTGCAACCGTCTTCCGATTTTGTTCACACACAAAAAAAGAAAAGTTCTCTACATTTATTTCAGGCCTTCAGGCCTTTTGAAATTCTTCCGGCCTTGAAATTCTTCCCGTCTTGAAGATCTTTTCTTCTCCGACACGGTCTAAAGTGTTTTCCCCAAACAAACATCTGATTGCACAAATGTACATTTCTGTATCGTTCCAATTTTAGTATATGTGCTGCCGAAGCGAGCACCACAAATGTGCATTTCTGTGCTAACGGCCTTGGGATGGCTCTGAGGAGGAACATTAGGGCAGTGGTGTTGCTGCGTTGAGTCACCTGTTGTCATGCGTGAGTTGCAAAAGAACCCTTTCGGTTCTTCCCCTCCCCCCCCCCAACATTTTAGCCAACGGACCTTTTGAAAGAGACAATCACCGGCTGACATAAACTGAAAGCTACAAACCAGGTCAGCTGCTTCTTATTTTTCAAAGCTAGAGAGACAAATACATTTCAATATCTCTGTGTGATCTGTAAATGGCCCATTCGTTTTAATAGTGTCAGCTCCTTCCTGCGAGGACCAGCAGCTTCCATTAGAAAAGGGGAAAGCAGCCATAAAAAGCAGGTCAATAGGTTTGTTTTTTTTTGAAGTGCAGAGACCTTGGGGTAGGGGATTTATCTTATTGTAAGTTCGGCATGAAGAATAAAAAAATGGTTTCCTGGGTTTGCAAGAATATATTGCTATTGACTACAGATCCGGCTAAGAGCTTTGAAGGATGAGAGGAGGCACAATAAATTCAAAAACACTACAGACCCAGGCTGGGCTAGTGGTTAAAGCACAAAGCTGGAAAGCAGGAGATCTTGAATTCTAGTCCTACCTTAAGTAGGAAAGCCAGCTGGGTGACTTTGGGCCAATCACCAGGAGCCGGTGAGTTCTAGTCCCGCCTTAGGTAGGAAAGCCAGCTGGATGACTTTGGGCCAATCACCAGGAGCCGGTGAGTTCTAGTCCCGCCTTAGGTAGGAAAGCCAGCTGGATGACTTTGGGCCAATCACCAGGAGCCGGTGAGTTCTAGTCCCACCTTAGGTAGGAAAGCCAGCTGGGTGACTTTGGGCCAATCACCAGGAGCCGGTGAGTTCTAGTCCCGCCTTAGGTAGGAAAGCCAGCTGGGTGACTTTGGGCCAATCACCAGGAGCCGATGAGTTCCAGTCCCGCCTTAGGTAGGAAAGCCAGGTGGGTGACTTTGGGCCAATCGCCAGGAGCCAGTGAGTTCTAGTCCCGCCTTAGGTAGGAAAGCCAGCTGGGTGACTTTGGGCCAATCACCAGGAGCCAGTGAGTTCTAGTCCCGCCTTAGGTAGAAAAGCCAGCTGGATAAATTTGGGCCAATCACCAGGAGCCAGTGAGTTCTAGTCCCGCCTTAGGTAGAAAAGCCAGCTGGATAAATTTGGGCCAATCACCAGGAGCCAGTGAGTTCTAGTCCCGCCTTACGTAGGAAAGCCAGCTGGGTGACTTTGGGCCAATCACCAGGAGCCGGTGAGTTCTAGTCCCGCCTTAGGTAGGAAAGCCAGCTGGGTGACTTTGGGCCAATTACCAGGAGCCAGTGAGTTCTAGTCTCTCTCAGCCCAGCCTACCTCACAGGATTGTTGCTGTGGGGAAAAGCAGGAGACGAAACGTATGTCGCATATGTTTGCCGTTATTTGTAAAAAGAATAACGGTGGGATACAAATAAATAAATAAATCCTGACTGCTGAATTTTCCTGTAGTTCCATTCTCTTTTGATAGCAAATTCTCGATCATCACTTCAGATTATTGGCTTCTTGAATCCAATTTATAGACACACACATACACACACACACACACACACACACACCCCTCCCGCAGCTCAACTGACCCTGAGTAGCTTGCAGCAAAAGCATTCAATTAACTCTCCTCGCCCCCAAAACCAAATGGCTGAAATAGAAATAATGGAAAATGGAGACAAAACAAGTCACGGTCATTTAAAACCACAACAACGCAACAAGTTTAAGGCTGAAGATAGGGCTGCTATTCTCCAGGTGATGATTTGGGCAGGTTGTGGCTTGTGATGTTCAGCGTGTGGCTGCTTTTTGCCTCACAGAGCAGGGAGCTTGGGAAGACTGCACCCCACAAACAGTTCCCAGAGGTAGAAAGCTACCTGAATAACAAAATAGCAGAGTTGGAAGGGACCTTGGAGGTCTTCTAGTCCAACCCCATGCTCAAGCAAGAAATTCTCTACCATTTCAGATAGATGGCTGCCCAATCTTTTCTTAAAAATTTTCCAGCGAAGGAGCACCTACAACATCTTGAGATAATTGTTCCACTGGTTAGTTGTTCTCACCGCCAGGAAGTTCCTCCTTAGTTCTAGGTTGCTTCTCTCCTTGGTGAGTTTCCATCTGTTGCTACTTCTCCTGCCTTCAGGCACTTTGGAGAATACCTTGACCTCCCCCCCCCCTCTTCTCTGTAGCAGCCCTTCAAATATTGTAAGACTGCTATCAGAGTAACAGAATGACAGAATTAGAAGGGACCTTGGAGGTCATCTAGTCCAACCCCCTGCTCAGGCAGGAAACCCTATACCATTTCAGACAAATGGCTGTCCAATCTCTTCTTGAAAACTTTTAGTGTTAGAGCATTCACCGCTTCTGGAGGCAGGTTGTTCCACCGGTGCTTTGGAGAATAGCTTGACTCCGTCTTCTTTGGGGCAGCCTCTGAGATACGGGAACACTGGTATCGTGTCAGCCCCCTCGTCTTTCTCTTCATTAAACTAAACCCACTTCTGGAGGTGGTTTGTTCCACTGGTTAGTTGTTCTAACTGTCAGGAAATTTCTCCTTAGTTCTCCTTAGTTCTGCTTCTCTCCTTGACTAGTTTCCATCCATTGCTTCTTGTCCTGCTTTCACGTGCTTTGGAGAATAGCTTGACTCCCTCTTCTTTGGGGCAGCCCCTGAGATATTGGAGCACTGCTATCATGTCACCCCTCACCCTTCTCTTCGTTAAACTACACATACCCAATTCCAGCAACCGTTCCCTATATGTTTTAGCCTCCAGTCCCCCAATCATCTTTGTTGCTCATCTCTACACTCTTTCTAGAGTCTCGACATCTTTTTTACATCGTGGTGACCAAAACTGGATGCAGTATTCCAGGTGTGGACTTACCAAGGCATTGTAAAGTGGTATTAGTACTTCACGTGATCTTGATTCTATCCCTCTGTTAATGCAGCCTAGCACTGTGTTGGCTTTTTTGGCAGCTGCAGCACACGGATGGCTCCTATTGAAGTGATTGTCCACTAGGACTCCGAGATCCCTCTCAGTTACTACTACTGAGGAAGGTACCACCTATACTATACCTGTGCATTTGATTTTTCCTGCCTAAATGTAGAACCTTACTTTTTTCACCATTGAATTTCATTTTGTTAGATAGCGCCCAGTGTTCGAGTCTGTCCAGATCCTCCTGTAATTCTTCTTGTTCTTGTTGCTAGTATTGTTGTTATTGTTATTGTTATTGTTGTTATTTCTATTTTTATTGTTATCTATGGCAGTCCCTCAAATACTGGAACACTACAATCATATCACCTCTAGTCCTTCTTTTCATCAAACTAGACTAAACCCACGTCCTGCAACTATTTTAGCCTCCAGTCCCCTGATCATCTTGGTTGCTCTTCTCTGCCCTCTTTCTAGACTCTCACCATCTTGTTTACATCGTGGTGACCTAAACTGGATGCAGCATTCCAAGTGTGGCCTTAACAAGGCCTTGTAAGGTGGTAAGCCTGATGCATCTCTTCCCCGGTGGGATCTTTTGTCCACACCCTATTGTACCTTCAGAAGTGACTTGGACCAAACCCAGGTTTCCCATTTCAAAAGACCATCTTTCCCAACTCTACAAAAAAACACCCTGTGATTTTTTTTTTTTGACTTTATTGTATTTTTGTCTTCTGGGCCTCCTTGAGGGGTGCGCTGCCTTTCGTTCCTTCATTACGCGCCTTCTCATCCCTCTCTCTTCAGCCGCGAAACGTAGGTGGGCTCCGAACACAATGTGCCTTTCATTGATCTGGAGGGGTTTGATCTCTTCCCGGGCTTCGCAAGACCCAAGGAGGAAAGCTTTGATGGAGATCAAATAGCTGCAGCAATGCTGTATATTGATTAACCTGGGGAATCGTGGCCGGGTGGGTGAGCTTGCATTGTTGAATCAGATCTCGTTTGTCTACAGCGACGTGCAGTCAGGTCTGGCAAAGGCGAACTTGGCTGCTTCTGATCCTACTCGCAGGCCGAAAACCCAAAGTGACAGTCTTCTTTGTTTAATCTTTTATAATGAAGGCTTCTGGATTTCTTTATTGTTCCGTACCTATAGATAATATCCACATAATATCTCCCCTCACTATATTCCCGTCGCATTAAAGGATGGGTGGGTAAGGCAAGGACTCCCTGTTGAACCTGCTTCTAGAACATTCCCTGGGAATTCTTAAAGAGAGACTGTCTTCACCCTCTTTCTCTCACATGTAACACATCCGGACTGAATTATGGCTAGTCCTTGATTTACAGCAGTTTGTTGAGTGGACGTTTGAAGTTGCAACAGCCCTCAAAAGAAGTGACTTCTTTCCATTTTTCACCCTTCGAATTCATGTCTTGAGTAATCTGGAGGTAAGTCTGTCGTAACTTTGAAAATAATAATAATAATAATAATAATAATAATAATAATAATAATAATAATAATAATAATAATAATATTGCCTTGGTGGAGCAGTGGGCTAATGTCTCCTTAAGTAACACCAGCTGCCTGCAATTAGTGCAGGTTCAAGTCCCACCAGGCTCAAGATTGACTCAGCCTTCCATCCTTCCGAGGTAAGTAAAATAAGGACCCAGATTGTTGGGGGCAATTAAGCTGACTTTGTAATAATGCCGCTTGGGGGTTGTGTGAAAGCCCTAATAAGCAGGCATATACATAGAATGAAGGTTACTGCTAAGCTTGTAAGCCACCCTGAGTCTTCGGAGAAGGGCGGGATATAAATGGAATAAAAATAAATAAAAATAAATAAATTAATAATAATAATAATAATAATAATAATAATAATAATAATAATAATAATAATAATAATAATAATAAAGTTGGAAGGGACCTTGGAGTTCATCTAGTCCAACCCCCTGCTCAGGCAGGAAACCCTATACCATTTCAGACAAATGACTGTCCAGTCTCTTCTTAAAAGCTTCCAGTGTTGGAGCATTCACAGCTTCTGGAGGCAGGTTGTTCCACTGGTTAATTGTTCTAACTGTCAGGAAGTTTCTCCTTAGTTCTTAGTAGCTAAGTGACTGGGCATAAATTGAGGACTACCTGTAACTATGAGAGCAATTCGGAAATAAACCTCCATTTGGCTATCAATGACAGACACTCACAGATGCAGAACTTTTATTACGCACATTAGAAAGCTACAACATTACGTTACTTTTTGGCATAATCACCACTCAAACTGAGGCACTTGCCATAACGTCTTACAAGATTTGACATTCCTTAGTTGTCGTTGCTCGCTGCCAACTCTGGTCTATGGGATGGGGGTGGTGGTGTTTGATGAAAAATATCCCAACGGAACTGCTGTCATGGTTCCGACAGATGAAACTCTTCAAAGAACTTCAAGGCATTGTTTACCTTAAAGAATCTTTATTCGAGTAGCATAGCATCGGCACTAGCATAGTCAAAGCCAAAATCGGAATTCCCCTCCCGAGCCCATAGTATCAAAGCACAATTCCCTCCTCCAGTTAGCAGTCATAAATCACATTCCCCAATTAGTGTAAAGCAAGGGTTTCCCCTCCAGCTCTCCAGCCCGCCAATTCTTAATCATCTCTTATTTCAACAACCTTGGTTCTCATGCTAGGTTCAGCGCTATTATGTCTAGCTGGAGTCCAGGGGTAGGCAACCTTGGCTCTTTTATGACTCGTGGACTTCAATTCTCAGAATTCCTGAGGGGAAAGGGAGAGGTTTCCAAGCTGAGCCACGCTGGCTCAGGAATTTTGGGAGTTGAAGTCCACGAGTCATAAAAGAGCCAAGGTTGCCTACCCCTGAGCTAGACTCTTGTGCACATCCCCCCCTCCTCAGCATATCTAACTCTAAAAGCAAAAAGAAGGAAATGGCTACATCTCCATCTGTTGTCAATGCAAAAACATCCGATGTTAGCAGCGTTGACCACTGCTTCAAAAGTTCTTGGGTGCGTCTAGCGATGGGCGGGCGAGCGCTGTCGTGAACCAACACCACACCGGAAGTCAGCATGCCCCCCCCCCCGATGCTTGTTAGGGATGGCTTGTTCTGAGTATTCCTAACGTTTCACAACAGACGTCTGAACTGATGGTCGAACCACGCTCCATGAACTTCACTAGCCGTACTCCTTTGGCATCTTTACCCTTGGCGGACATTTCGATGGCACCACTTCCAGTGTGGCGTTGTTTCACGATAATGCTCTGCTTTGCCCAGACACCGCTAGACACACCCAAGGACTCTTGAAGCACTTCTCTTCATGAAAACGTCTGCAAGAAAACCACCAAGCGCGGCGGGCACCGAGCACCCTTCATCTCCCAAATGCGCCTAGCTGGACTTCAAGATTATCCAATGAAGTCAGGTCCCCTCACTCAGGAAGATGGGGACAGGGTCTACAAGGGGAAAATATTTTCTGTGAAAACCCCCTTTTTTACAAGTTCCCCTTTCACAACGTTTATTGTGCGTTTCATGGGATGTGTCTTTATTTTAATTGTGCTTTTCTTTTAGGGAGAACCGGCCCCCAAAAGCTCTGACAGTGAGGTGGCTTTGGAAAATTTAATAAATAAATACGTTTCAAGGCTTTGATGCTTTGTGGAACTGTTCTCTAGAGGTGTGGGGGGGGGGAGTCTCGAATTTCTTCTTATCTCAGGCCCTCAAAGAGTCTGGTATATTTTCTAATTTCCTGCTGAGATAAATGTCCCGAAGTTAGCTTCCGAACTTTCCACGGTTTCCTGTGATTTATGAGGCGACGGTTGTCCGTCAAGAGAAACAGCCACCGATAGGCAAATCTCCATGGATTTGTTAGACCTTTCTCCACAAATTGATGGGCACTGCCACCTCTGGGGGGGGGCTACAAATTCGGGTTTCTCTATCTGTGATATAAATTTCCCTTTTTTAAAAAAATATATATAACAAAACAAAACAGCCCTTTCCATTGTGAGGTCTACGGACCCATCCACATCCTTCCATCATCTAGGAGAGCGTAATCTTCAATAATTTAATCAGCACCGATGCTCATCCATAATGCTTTAAGGTCTGCCTGCTTATAACTTACTTCGGCATAATTATCTTTTCTGCTCGGGATAAGCTGCTCCGTCTTCTTTGTAAATGGCCCTAAGAATGAACCGCACTTCAACAAAAGATACTCCTTGAATCCCTTATCTTGACAGGTAGATTGGTGGGACCCACACCACAGTAGCTCTTATCTAATCACGGCTTTCTCACACACACAAACTCTCTCTCTCTCTCTTCTGCCTCTAGCAATTTATGCTCATTAAGAATATTATTTTTCAGAAAGACCATCAAACCCCATTTTTAAGAAAGATTCCATTTCAAGAAAGGCACCGACAGATGATTAAGAGGGCTGGAAGCTGCATTTCGCAAGCGAAGACCAGGGAATCGAGATATGTTTACCTTTGAAAAAAAATCATTAAGATGGAAATAGTATCTTTTTTTTTCCAAATATCTAAAAGGTACAATGTAGGATGGGGGGGAGATGGGGAGTGCAGCCAAGAAATTAAAAGACGCTTGCTCCTGGGGAGAAAAGCCATGGCAAATCTAGACAGCACACTAAAAAGCAGAGACATCACCCTGTCAACAAAAGTGCGTATAGTCAAGGCTATGGTCTTCCCAGTTGCAATGTGTGGCTGCGAAAGTTGGACCATAAGAAAGGCCGAGCGCCAAAGAATTGAGGCCTTTGAACTATGGTGCTGGAGGAGACTCCTGCGAGTCCCTCGGACTGCAAGGCGATCAAACCAGTCAGTCCTAGAGGAGATCAACCCTGACTGCTCTTTAGAAGGCCAGATCCTGAAGCTAAAACTCAAATCCTTTGGCCACCTAATGAGAAGGAAGGACTCACTGGAGAAGAGCCTCATGCTGGGAAAGGTGGAGGGCAAGAGAAGAAGGGGACGACAGAGAATGAGGAGGCTGGATGGAGTCACTGAAGCAGTAGGTGTGAGTCTAAATGGACTCCAGAAGATGGTAGAGGACAGGAAGGCCTGGAGGAACGTTGTCCATGGGGTCGCAAGGGGTCGGACATGACTTCGCAGCTAACAACAACAACAACAATGTAGGAGATGGGGATTTATTTATTTTTTTGATAGCCCGGAATTCAGGACAGACAATAATGATTTTAAGGTAGAGGAAGGTGGGTCTGACCTGCATTAGGACGTGTTTGATACGGTGTCAGTCCTTCCAAGTAAATACAACCAATTGATCTAATTCTACTTTATTGTCAGGCTGCATTAACAGAGCCTTGCAATCTGAAAGTAGACATCTCCCACTGTCTTTTTTAAAAAATCCAAGAGTGCAGAGAGGATCCTTTCTCAGTTTCTATCTCTGCCCATTATGCAACTCTGAGCTGTCAGATTGTTCCCTAGGCAGCAACTCATTCCCTAACCCCTCAAGGTCATTCCCACATACCATTACACCTGGGAACCAAAGAACAGAACAGAACAGCAGAGTTGGAAGGGACCTTGGAGGTCTTCTAGTCCAACCCCCTGCTCAGGCAAGAAACCCTATACCATTTCAGACAAATGGCTGTCCAGTCTCTTCTTAAAAACTTCCAGTGTTGGAGCATTCACAGCTTCTGGAGGCAGGTTGTTCCACTGGTTAATTGTTCTCACAGTCAGGAAGTTTCTCCTTAGTTCTAGGTTGCTTCTCTCCTTGACGAGTTTCCATCCGTTGCTTCTTGTCCTGCCCTCAGGTGTTTTGGAGAATAGCTTGACTCCCTCTTCTTTGGGGCAGCCCCTGAGATATTGGAAGACTGCTATCATGTCCCCCCCCGGTCCTTCTCTTCACTAAACTAGACAAACCCAATTCCAGCAACTGTTCTTTATATATTTTAGCCTCCAGTCCCCTGATCATCTTTGTTGCTCTTCACTCTTTCTAAAGAGTCCCGACGTTCTTTTTTTATTATTATTGTGGTGACCAAACATGGATGCAGTATTCCAAGTTAGTGGCTTTACCAAGGCCTTATAAAGTGGTACTAAGACTTCACGTGATCTTGATTCTATCCCTCTGTGAAGGCAGCCTAAGACCTGGAGTATCGATGGGTCCTCTTTTACTGGTTGAAGCGAGGCATTGATCAGGATTTCAGTTGGAGGTTTTCACCGAGCAAGAGATTGTAGGTTTAAGGCTTTAATTCTAGGGTTCTTACTTGATTGGCCAATTTGCGAGTTGGATTGAAATAGCAGTTCATTACAAAGGGACTATGAGTCAGCAGCAGCATCATGTGGCTGCCAGCAGCACGCGCTGTGTCAACAGCGGTATAATTTGCAAATCGTGAAAAATAGCAGGTTTACTCGATTCTGCATTGGTCAGATCTGTTTGCAAGGACGGTTAATCATCCTGCTCTTTCTGCAGCATGAATAATTTCATTCATTTCTTCTTAAAAACTTCCATTGTTGGAGCACCCACAACTTCTGGAGGCAAGCCATTCCACTGGTTAATTGTTCTCACTGTCAGGAAATTCCTCCTTAGTTCTAGGTTGCTTCTCTCCTGGATTAGTTTCCATCCGTTGCTTCTTGTCCTGCCTTCTGCTGCTTCTTGTCCTGCTTACATACACACACACACACACACACACACACACACACACACACACACAGAGAGAGAGAGAGAGAGAGACTATGCTGATAATAAAAGCAATAGAAGCTTAAGTAGCAACCCCCAAGAAGCAATACAAGCTTAAGTAGCAACCCCCAAGCTAGATAAATAGTAATCTTACACAATCTAGCTAACTTTGTTCCTGGCTCCTGGTATTGATTACTGCAGGATATCTCACCTGATTGTTTTGGCTGGATTTCCCAGGCTTTTGGAGATTTCAGTTTTAAATCCAAAGATAGCAGCGTTGCTACTCTCTTGTTGCATAGCACCCCTTTTCTTGGCTGCTTTGCAAAAGGAGACAACGCCCATTTCTACGAGTGAGAAAAAGAGGAAGGTTGAATTGGTCTGTTTGATGGACATTTCACGAAACGTCAGTGATTGATTTTTGTGTGATAAATACCTGACCTTCTGGAGCCGAGTTTCTGGCTGGGGAATTCTGGGAGCTGAAATCCACCCAGCTTAAAGTTGCTAGGTGTTGTGATTCAGGGTCAGCCTGTGGGTTCGGCAGTTGGGTCGGACGACTCAGAGGAGGAGGAGGGGGGTGTTGAAGACCTTGCTGAGGGGGTTGAAGATCTTGCTGATGAGAGTCCTCAGCCAGGCCCCTCCAACTTGGTCACCACGGAGACCCAGCTGTGTGAGCCTGACAGCGTGGATGAAGATGACCCACAGCTGGCCCTGTTCAAGGACGCAGGAGGCAGTTAATTAGGAGTAAACAGAGGAAGGCAATGGGGCTTCTCGGAAGGAGGCAGAGAGAAGCCACGCCCTGAACTCTATATAAGGGGAATGTGTGGGGAGGGCTGGTTTGCTGAAGGCAACCGCTTGGATAGTTCATGTTTCTTAAAGTTCCTGTTTCTTGGTTTGTCTTGTTCCGTTTGTTTTTGTGGTAATAAATTTGGCAGGCGTAATTCCAGCCTCTTGCCTTCTTGTAAAAGGGGTTGTCCCTGCCTTTTCTTCAGGGCCGGTAGCAGGCTGGTACAGAACACTAGGTTGGAGAAACATTGTTCTAGAATGCAGGTAGCCTTTGACTTATAACCACAATTGAGCCCACAATGTCTGTCACTAAGCAAGATAATTGTCAAGCGAGTTTTTCATTCTAACCACTACGCCATCACAGCTCTTCCTTCCTTCCTTCCTTCCTTCCTTCCTTCCTTCCTTCCTTCCTTCCTTCCTTCCTTCCTTCCGACTTAGCAATAGCACTTAGACTTATAGACCGCTTCACAGTGCTGGCAGCCAGCAGTCAGCAGAGGTAGCTTGCAGTACCACATTTTCACCACTGCGCCACCACGACACATTAGGTCAGGGGTAGGCAACCGTGGCTCATTTGTGACTTGTGGACTTCAACTCCCAGAATTCCTGAGCCAGCCATGCTAGCTCAGGAATTCTGGGAGCTGAAGTCCACAAGCGATAAAGGGGCCATCCAGCCGTGCTGGCTCAGGAATTCTAGGAGCTGAAGTCCACAAGTCATGAAGGGGCCATGTATGCAGCCATGCTGGCTCAGGAATTCTAGGAGCTGAAGTCCACAAGCGATAAAGGGGCCATCCAGCCATGCCGGCTCAGGAATTCTGGGAGCTGAAGTCCACAAGCGATAAAGGGGCCATCCAGCCATGCCGGCTCAGGAATTCTGGGAGCTGAAGTCCACGAGTCATAAAAGAGCCAAGGTTGCCTACCCCTGACCTAGGTTGACCTAAACCTATAGCTAAACCTGTTGTTGCTGCTCAGGTTCAGGACTTTTGTACTGAGGGGTAGGGTCTCCTGCCTGAGCTGGAAGTCAGACTCCAAGGCCCCTTCCAACTCTGTTATTCAATTCTCTTCTCGCTCTTATGTAAGCAACTCTTTCGGCTCAACTTACTCCATTGTTGATGGTCTCAAAAAAAAAAAACAGACAGAAAGCTCTTTATCCTCATCTCTGCCTTAATTCAAACTCTGAATTAAAAGCTAGAGTTCGCTGTGCGTGCCAGCGGCACTAACTGTGACATTGTCTGTAGGTTACGGTGACACGGAAGCAACCAGCCGCAATTAGCCAGCGCTTGATGCCTTTCATCCGGTTGGTAGAAACATCAGACGCCAAGGTACTTTTTGATGAGGAGAAATATTGCATTTTGTCTTGGCCCAAAGGGCTTAAATTGGACAGAACAGGAAAACCTGGCTGGTTCTAGCAGTGACAGGGAGTCCTCGGCTTATGACCGTAATGGACCTCGCAATTATGGTGGTAAATTATGGTGGTCCTTAAGCAGGTCAGCAGCAGCAACAGCTGTCGCTGAGGTGTAGCCCTGTGGCGAAACGGGAGGCGAATAAATTTAATTTAACAGAGGTAGCCCTTCACTTACGGCCACAGTGGGGCCCGAAATTCCTGTTGCTAAGTGAGACGGTTGTTGAGTGAATTCTGCCCCGTTTTATGACCTTTCTTGCCACACTTGTTAAGTGTAGTCGTTAAATTAGTAACGCGGTTGTGAAGTGAATCTGACTTCCCCATTGACTTTGCTTGTCGGAAGGTCGCAAAAGGGGATCACGTGACCCCCGGACGCTGCCAACCGTCATAAATATGAGTCAGTTGCCAAGCCTCTGGATTTTGATCACGTGACTCTGGGGATGCTGCAACGGTCGCAAGTGTGGAAAACGGTCCTAAGTCCGTTTTTTGTCAGTGCCTTTGTAACTTTGAACAGCCACCAAACCAATGGTTGTAAGTAAAGGACTAACTGTACATGAATACATATTTATTATTTGGATTTTTGAGGCCACCAGAGACTGGACAGCCACTTGTCAGAAATGGTATAGGCCAGGGGTAGGCAACCTTGGCTCTTTTATGATTCCTGGACTTCAACTCCCAGAATTCCTGAGCCAGCCATGCTGAGGGGAAAGGGAGAGGTTTCCAAGCTGAGCCATGCTGGCTCAGGAATTCTGGGAGTTGAAGTCCACAAGTCATGAGGGGGCCATAGTTCCCTCATGCTGGCTCAGGAATTCTGGGAGTTGAAGTCCACAAGTCATGAGGGGGCCATAGTTCCCTCATGCTGGCTCAGGAATTCTGGGAGTTGAAGTCCACAAGTCATGAGGGGGCCATAGTTCCCTCATGCTGGCTCAGGAATTCTGGGAGTTGAAGTCCACGAGTCATAAAAGAGCCAAGGTTGCCTACCCTTGGTATAGGGTCTCCTGCCTGAGTTGGACTAGAAGACCTCCACGGTCCCTTCCAGCTCTAATCCGATTGGTTGTTTCTTCATAGGAAGTGGGGCTGTCTGTTTTCAGTGATCAAGTCTGGAGAGGGTTCTCTGAAGGGCCTTAAAACAGATTCAAGCAGCCCGTTGTTTGCTTGTGGCTTACACATGGATGCAGGTGTATTTCAAGGAAACCCCTGGGAGACACCTTGGAGGTCTTCTAGTCCAGCCCCCTGCTCAAGCAGGAGACCCTACATTATTTCAGACAAGTGGCTGTCCAGTCTCTTCTTAAAAACCTCCCATGTTGGAGCACCCAAAACTTCTGGAGGCAAGCTGTTCCACTGGTTAATTGTTCTAACAGTCAGGAAGTTTCTCCTTAGTTCTAGGTTGCTTCTCTCCTTGACTGGTTTCCATCCGTTGCTTCTTGTCCTGCCTTCAGGTGCTTTGGAGGATAGATTGACCCCCTTCTTCTTTGTGGGCAACCCCTCAAATACTGGAAGACTGCTATCATGTCACAACCCCTGGTCCTTATTTTCATTATACTAGACATACCCAATTCCTGCAACCGTTCTTCATATGTTTTTGTCTCCAGGTCTTTAATCATCTTAGTTGCTCTTCTCTGAGTTTTTTTCTTCTCTAGTTACATTTTTAAAATCTAAGAATAGCGATAATCATCATCATCATCATCATCACCATCACCATCACCATAACAATAATAATTAAGTTGGAAGGCACCTTGGAGGTCATCTAGTCCAACCCCCTGCTCAGGCAGGAAACACTATCCATTTCAGAGAAATGGCTGTCCAGTTTCTTCTTTAAAAACTTCCAGTGTTGGAGCATTCACCGCTTCTGGAGGCAGGTTGTTCCACTGGTTAATTGTTCTGTCAGGAAGTTTCTCCTTAGTTCTTGGTTCGTGGTGGCAAACCTATGGCGCGCGTGCCACAGGTGACATGCAGAGCCCTCTCTGTGGGCACGCGCCCCATCACCCCAGTCCTAGGCCTTCAGCTGGGTTTTATAAAACATTTTCACTTTAGGCCCTTGCCGCCGTGTGCAAAAAAAAAAGGTTCAATCAATCAATCAATCAATCAATCAATCAATCAATCAATGTCAACGTCTCGCGAGAAAATAAAAGATCTCGCAAAGTTGGAATTGATTGATTGAACTTTTTAGTCCCACCCAGTCTGCCGTTACCACCGCAGCCACGCCCACCCAATGGGTCATGCCCACCCAATTGGCCACACCCACCCAATGGGCCACACCCACCCGGCACCCAAAGATACATAAGTGGGTTTTGGGTTGCAGTTTGGGCACTCGGTCTCTAGAAGCTTGACCATCACTGTTCTAGGTTGATTCTCTCCTTAGTTAGTTTCCATCCGTTGCTTCTGGTCCTGTCCTTTGATGCTTTGGAGAATAGCTTGACTGCCTCTTCTTTGGGGCAGCCCCTGAGATATTGGAAGACTGCTATCATGTCCCCACTCGCCCTTCTCTTCATTAGACTAGACCAGGGGTAGGCAACCTCGGCTCTTTTATGATTCATGGACTTCAACTCCCAGAATTCCTGAGTCAGCTATGCTGACTCAGGAATTCTGGGAGTTGAAGTCCATGAGTCATAAAAGAGCCGAGGTTGCCTACCCCTGGACTAGACATACCCAATTCCAGCAACCGTTCCTTTTATGTTTCAGCCTGGTGCTTTGGAAAATAAATTGACCCCCTCTTCTTTGTGGAAGGCCCTGAAATATAGGAATACCACGATCGTCTCACTTCTGAAATCTCTGAAAACCGGATTGTGCTTGCCTACCTGGTCTGCAGGTTCGCCAGCCCTGCCATCCATCAAGACTCCCTGCTGTGCCTGCAAACTCTTTTCTCATCAGATCACAGCTGGAGGGATCCTTGCTTCACGTTGGCAAGAGGCAGATTTGCATTCAGAGACTGCACCCTGCTCCAAGCAACGAGAGAGAACTCAATCAATCACCGGCAAATGAATGGCGACCCAGCTACAGTTGGAAAGACGAGAATCGTAGCCGTCTAAATTGATTGCGAGGTTTTGCCCCTCGGAAAACGAGGCGCCGAGGCCACAGCCGCGGGAACAGTGGCCTAGAAAATCCAAACAGAAACGGCATACTGGTAGTCCCAAAAGGCTCTCTTTTTTTTTCCAGGAGGCAACTGGACCTACTTGTTTTTCTTTGAAGACATTTCGCTTCTCATCCCAGAAGCTTCTTCAGATCTGACCGGATGGTGGGGAATGGAAGGATTTATACTCCTTGTAGACAGCTGGTCATTTGCCTTCTTTGAGAGAGTTGTGGAGGCCACCTGGAGGTTTTACCTTGTGTCCTCAGGGTCACCTGAGTGGTGCAAATGGGTGGGCAACCTCCTTGGCTGCAAGATGTTCTCTGTGTTGTGATTCAGGGTCAGCCTGTGGGTTCGGCAGTTGGGTCGGATGACTCAGAGGAGGAGGAGGAGGGGGGTGTTGAAGAGCTTGATGAGAGTCCTCAGCCAGGCCCCTCTCATCTGGTCACGACGCAGACCCAGCTGTGTGAGCCTGACAGCGTGGATTATTATTATTATTATTATTATTATTTATTAAATTTTTATACCGCCCTTCTCCCGAAGGACTCAGGGCGGTGAACAGGGCATATCTTAAAACTACAAAAATACAAAAATTAAAAAAGAATTAAATTATTGCCCACAATAAAAACAATAAAAATATATATAAATATAAAAACCCTAAGTGATTCCCCATCAGGCCAGGCCAGCTTGTTCAAATAAATGGGTCTTTAACCCGCGACGGAAGGAGCGGAGATCCGGTGCCATCCGGAGCTCAACCGGCAGCTGATTCCACAAAGCCGGAGCGCCCACAGAGAAGGCCCTCCCCCTGGGGGCCACCAGCCGACATTCTCTGACTGGAGGCACCCTGAGGAAGCCCTCTCTGTGGGAACGCATGGGGCGGAGGGGAGTTGACGCCGGCAGCAGGTGGTCCCCGAGGTATTCCGGACCCATGCCATGTAAATGAAGATGACCCACAGCTGGCCCTGTTCAAGGACGCCCGACGCAGGAGGCAGTCAATCAGGAGTAAACAGAGGAAGGCAATGGGGCTCCTCGGAAGGAGGCAGAGAGAAGCCACGCCCTGAACTGTATTTAAGGGGGAATGCGTGGGAGGGCTGGTTTGCTGAAGGCAACCGCTTGAAAAGCTCCTGTTTCTTGGTTTGTGTCTTGTTCTATTTGTTTTTGTAGCAATAAATTTGGCAGGCGTAATTCCAGCCTCTTGCCTTCTTGTAAAAGGGGTTGTCCCTGCCTTTTCTGCAGGGCCGGTAGCAGGCTGGTACAGAACACTCTGCCCTGGCTCCCTTCATGGTCGAAGACAGACGCAGGCTGTTGGGGATGTTGAAAGAAAAATCTTCATCAGGGTCCAGTCCAAGCCGGGAATAAACAGAATGGAGACTGCTTTAGAAAGAAGGTTGCAGTTTATTGAAAAGCAGAGGCAGACAGAAAGATGGCTCTGGGAGTGGTGGGGTTTTATACCTTCTTGGGCTTTTGTGTTTGAGGTTGTTTCCTGTACCTGCGTCATGAACTTTGACCTGAGCTTTTGAGCAAGTCCTTTTGGTATTCTGGTGGTGGTGGATTAATCCTATTATGTCCTAAAGGTCATGTTTTTAGAGTTTGGGTGGGGGAATGCAGATTTTAGGGGTCTTTGTCTTTCCAATCTCATCAGCTAATGCCTCCTTAAGTAACACCAGCTGCCTGCAATTAGTGCAGGTTCGAGTCCCACCAGGCTCAAGGTTGACTCAGCCTTCCCTCCTTCCGAGGTAGGTAAAATGAGGACCCAGATTGTTGGGGGCAATTAAGCTGACTTTGTAATAATGCCGCTTGGGGTGTGTGTGTGAAAGCCCTAATAAGCAGGCATATACATAGAATGAAGGCTACTGCTAAGTTTGTAAGCCGCCCTGAGTCTTCGGAGAAGGGCGGGATATAAATGGAATAAAAATTAAAAAAAATTAAAAAAAAAGCTCCAAGCTTCCTGGCTCTAGTCTTCCCGAATGAATCACCAAATCTGCATTACTACAGAGCAGGCCGAGGCAGGCCAGGGGCCTTCAGGATCGGGACAGGATGAACAGGAGAGACAGAGTTCAGGTGATGAGCAAGGGCCACCCACTCCTGATCCTACAGCATGGAGAGTGGAGAGAAGGAGGGAACAACGCAGGCAGGATCAACTGCTCGGGAGGAGAGCGTCCCACCCCTCTCCACAAGGCACACCTGGAGACTGAGACTTAAGGAGACACTGTGGGGAGAGGCATTTGTCAAGAACAAACGCTGATTCCTTGGAGTTGTGTGTGTGTTGTTGCTGATCTCTTGTTCTGTGACTTCTGCTTGGAAACCCAGAAACTCTGACCATTGGACTGACTGACAACGTTGCTTGGATGTTCAAAGACCTCAGACTGCATTTTGGCTTCTCTTCTGAAACTGCTCAGGCAAGCTTGTATTCACGCAGACTCATTAGGTTTATGATGTATGTGTCATGCCTTGTTATCTCTGTGGCCTTGAGTAAATTCCTCTTCTGATCAGACTGTATGTGAAACTACTTGCAGCCAGAGGCAGCTGAAGGGCTGTGTGTCTTCCTTTGTTCTGAGGCTTGCCAGAAACATGGGAGCATTTGGGGAAAATATGGAGCAATTAAAGCGCGGTTTGAATTGCCAGCTGACTGCATTGCCTCTGTGCTGTGTCCTGGGTCATCACACAAAGTCTAATGGGGGAAGGCCGCTTTGCTTAATGACTGCATGATTCACTCAGCCTCGGTAGTGATCCGCTGAACGAGCATGGCAAAATGGTCGTAAAACAGGGCACAGCTTAAAGTTGCCAAGTCTGAGAAACTATGTCCTAGAATTCAGGAAGTCCTTCACTTGCAACCACCACTGAGCCCCAAATTTCTGTTGCTAAGCAAGACAGTTGTAGAGTTTTGACCCACTTTATGACCTTTGTGGCCCCAGTTGTTAAATGAATTGCTGCAGTTGTTAAGTCTGGGAGTCTTCAACTTTGGCCACTTTAAGACGTGTGGACTTCAACTCCCAGAATTCCTCAGCCAACCCTGGCTGGCTGAGGAATTCTGGGAGTTGAAGTCCACACGTCTTAAAGTGGCCAAGGTTGAAGACCCTTGTGTTAATTTATTACCACAGGTTGTTAATCTGGCTTCCCCCATTGACTTGGCTCACAAAAGGGGAGCCCGTGACACTTAATGGAAAGTTTGGGCTTCATTGTGATTGTAAGTTGAGGACTGCCTGTATTCACCCATAGATATAGTCCTTCTCCCTCCTGCCTTTTACACACACACACACACACACACACACACACACACGAGTCTTTGATCTAGAGAAGGCAGCAAGTTGAAGCCAAGACAGGTGATAGCATCTTACTGAACATCAGGATTGGGAACATCCATGCAAGGAGCCAAAACAATCAATAGCATCTGCATCAAATCGACACGATCTCAAAGTGACGACATTGGTGACAGAGGAATTTGAAGGACCCTGAGGAGAAGTAGAGGGCTTCTGGTGAGGACATATCAAGCTACACCTCCCTAAAGGAATGGGGACGACGTTACTGTGGAGATCGGTGGCCGAAGGAGAGATTCAGGCTATCACAATCTCTCCCGAGACAGGAGAAATCCTGAGATTGCCCACATGTACTCTGGGCAGCTTAAGAGAACTTGACAGAATAACAGAACAGAAAAACAGAGTTGGAAGGGGCCTTGAGGGTCTTCTAGTCCAACCACCCCCACCCCGCTCAAGCAGGAGACCGTATATCATTTCTGACAAATGATCGTCCAGTCTCTTCTTAAAAACCTCCAGGGTTGGAGCACCCACAACTTCTGGAGGCAATCTGTTCCAGCGGTTAACTGTTTTGTCAGGAAATTCCACCTTAGTTCCAGGTTGCTTCTCTCCTTGATGAGTTTCTATCCGTTGCTTCTCGTCCTGCCTTCAGGCGCTTCGGAGAATAGCTTGACTTCTTCCTTTTGGGTTGCCCTCTTCTTTAATTATTGGGTTCCGGAGGACCCCGGGGTGACATTGAAGGAAGAAAGCCCGAGAGCACAAACCCAGGAGATGTGATTTGGTGCGCCAAACTAATCAACACAAGGAACAAAGTTGCCTTGTTTCCACAGTCAGTTGGATCCTGCTTACATCAAGATGTGGGGGCCTTGGACGCAAAACATGATTGATCTGGTGACCCGCCAGACGGAAACAATAAAATATGAATAATACAATTTCAAAAAAATAATAATAATCCTGAACTCCTGTGTAGTTACATTAATGGGACTCCCTCCCTCCCTCCTTCCATTAAGAGATTAGTGTACCTATCAACTCGGAGTAGACACTCTGTCTCTGCCCTCGCTGAATCCTTTTTCCATATGGCTGAACTGTCATATTACAATGGTGATTGATATGCTTCCATCAGAGAGACATCACATTTTTGTTTTGTTTTTCCCTGGAAAGTGATGTTGTTGTTTGAGCACTCAGAACTGTAGTTGTGGATTTGAGCTGCAGTCACACAGGAACCCGGGGTCAAAAGCTAGACATGATGGAAGAAAGAACAATACACCCCCAAACTTACGTGGTGATGAATCTAAAAACTAAAGACTATTGCCTATTTGGTGCATGTATCTCTACTCAGTGCCTATTATGCTAATTGGGCATTACTGCACATACCAGGTCCATGAGCAGGTTTTTGTGCACAGGTTTTTGTGCGTAGATAGATGCCCTCTTCTTACACTCTGAAACGAGCATTTTGGGGGAAAGGGGAAACAGGGGTCAGCATCTGGAAGACGATGAATGAGGTATTGCCTTCAAACTTGGCTCGATGTTTTATTTTTTAAAAAAAAACTTCAAAGGGTTTGATCTAGAGGAGGAGGAGGAGAGGGAAGGGAAGGAGAAGGAGAAGGAGAAGGAAAAGGAAGAAAGGGGAGGGTGGGCAGAAGGAGGAGGAGAAAGAAGGGGAGGAAGAAGGAAGAAGAGATAAGGAAGAAAGGATAAAGGGCAGGGGGTGGGGGTGGGGGTGGGGGAGGAGGAGGAAGAGGAGGAGGAGGAGGAGAAGAAGAAGAAGAAGAAGAAGAAGAAGAAGAAGAAGAAGAAGAAGAAGAAGAAGAAGAAGAAGAAGAGGAGGAGGAGGAGGAGGAGGAGGAGGAGGAGGAGGAGGAGGAGGAGGAGGAGGAGGAGGAGGAGAAGACAAGAAGGAGAAGGAGAAGGAGGAGAAGGAGAAGGAGAAGGAGAAGAAGGAGAAGGAGAAGAGGAGGAGGAGGAGAAGAAGAAGAGAGAGAAGAAGAAGAAGAGGAGGAGGAGGAGGAGCGAGGAGGAGGAGGAGGAGGAGGAGGAGGAGGAGATATTGTGGAAATGCAGCATCTAAGAATTTCTTTGAGCTGAATATCAAAGGTTGTTCAGACCCCTACCAGCATGGTAGTGAAATGAAAGACAGAGCACTCACACGTATGGCCCAGCTTGTCATTAAATGAGAGCAAAAACACCCAACTCTACTACTCCCAAAGTCTCTGCTTTGGAGGAAAGAAAAAAGGTCAGTTTTCATTTGTTGAATTATTACTAAATGAATGGGGAAAACATAGGAGAATCTTTTTCACAGAGCCCAGCACTAGGAAAGATGATATGCAAATGAGAGGAGGGTAGGCTGCATTTTGGAGCCTTGAGCCCAGAAATACTGCTTTTATTACTCCAGAGGAAGATACAATGTATAGTATCCAGTGAGGATGGGCAGTGTTCAGATTTGATTTTAAAAAGGCCACGAAAGCATGAGAGGGTTGCAAATGTAGCACTTGTCTGCAGCTCTAAAGCAGCCAGTTCTTTTCTCAGGATTTTATATATGTGACTCTTTAAAGCAGCTGCATCTCCTGAGATATAGATAGATAGATAGAACTCTTAAAAGCAGCTGTGTCTTTTCCTGAGATATAGATGATAGATAGATAGATAGATAGATAGATAGATAGATAGATAGATAGATAGATAGATAGATAGACATAAAGAGAGAGAGACTCATAACTCTTAAAAGCAGCTGCATCTTTTCCTGAGATGTAGATAGATGATGGATGATTGAAGACAGGCAGACAGACAGATAGACAGGACTCATGACTCTTAAAAGCAGCTATGTCTTTCCCTAAGATCATGTGGCTGTCTGCAACTTTTTAAAAGCAGACCTCTCCCTGGATCAATACTGGAAAAATAATTGGCTGCTTTGAAGAGTTGCAGAGAAACTTTTTTTTATTTCCCCCTCCCCAAAAATCTTTAGGGGATCCTTCCCCAATTATTGCTCATCCATCTTCAACCCGCTACTCAACAAATCAGGCCAAATGGCTGCAAACCCAGCATCCCTCCACCCTGCAAATTTCCAACCTCACACCCCTCCCCCTTAACACAAATGGATGGGGTCTCCTGGAAATGGCCACGAGTTTGAATTCAAAGCTCTCAGCTTCTCTCTGAAAGAACAGCCCTGGGCAATATCTTTAATAGCTTCAATTAGTCTCTGTTTATGGATTCAAGGTCTCCTGGTATCTTTGGAGTACATCACCTCTAAACCGGGTGGTCAAGCTAATTAAAACTAATGAGTCCATTAAGGTCACCATAACAAGAAAGTGTTTTGCCAAAGAGATGATGGTCTGGAGCAGAAGAGTGTTCTTCCAATGAAGAAAGCAAGCAAAACAGCCAGAAAATTGGGGTGGAGGTGGGGGGAGGGCTGGTTTTATCTCCCCTACATGAAATGGGGACCTACATGAGGTCAGCAGACTAAAACCTATGACGAATGGGTGCAGGAATTGGGTATGTCTACTCTAATGAAAAGGGACACGGTGGCTCAGTGGGTTAGGACACTGAGCTTGTCGATCAGAAGGTCGGCAGTTTGGCGGGTCGAATCCCGAGTGCCGCGTAGCAGAGTGAGCGCCTGTTACTCGTCCCAGCTTTTGCCAACCTAGCAGT